>NC_044553.1:154161966-154533216 GCF_007565055.1 Rhinopithecus roxellana | reverse complement strand
ACATATCAATTGTAAGTGTTGCCAAGGGTAGGATAAAATGGGCATGGGCATAGCCAAGCACAAGTGTAGTGGACGCTGTAGTGTGCCACTCAGATTCCCACGGAAGGATAGAGGCACCTATTTCCCCAGCTGCCAGGAGTACTGCCTGCTCATGGCTCACAGCAGAGTCCTTCCCTAGAAATTATCCTTGCCTAAGGAAGCTGCGTCACATCCAGCTGTGAGATGTGGATCTCACATCCAATGATTGGGCCATTGGGACACACAAAGCCCTGAGCCCTTGACTTTAATTCAGGACAGCTGAAGGGGCCGTCCTCAGCCCTGTTGCTATTGCATTGCAGTTCAGTGTGTCCCTCCACCTGTCCTACTCATTCTCTTGCAGGTGCCATTCCAACAGGCTTTCCCAATAAACCTCCTGCACACAAGTCTCCGTCCTAGGTCTATTTCAGTGTAAGATGACTGCTATGAAGAAATAAACATCTTTTCCCTTGCCAAATCTATTTATATTTTCATTTATAAAATCTTATTTTGGTTCCACATTTATAAGGTATTTTTCCATCATGAATCAAATTAATATGCATTCGTATTTATTTTCTCCTGGTTCTTTTAGTATTCTTTATTTTAATATGTAACTCGTTAATTCATCTGGGAATTCATCTCAGCGTCCTGAGTGAAACAGGACTCTAATGGACTCTAATTAACTCCCTCCACCCCTAAATTGTTGACCCCTGGAACTCATTATGGGAAAAGCCACACGATTCTCAATAGATTTTGAAGGTGCATGATTTGATTCCACCAGCAGAAAGTCCGGATATCCTAAATTGGGAGTGCTCCGACTTAGAGGGTCCTTCTGCAGGACTAGCAAGATTTCCATTTAGCCAGCAGGGGGCTCTGGTGCATAAGAAATGCTATCAGCTAAATTCTGCTAATTGGCTAAATTCTCCCCACAGTAAATGATTTGCCTTCTCAGAACACAGTGAACTCTGCAATTGCAGAGCGCCTGTCTCCCTAGCTCCTGATGGGACCCACCGGGGAGAGGCCTCTTTCTGCTGTGGACGCTACCCAAACCTGTGGCTGAAGAGCCTGGCAAAAAGGAATTTGAACTCCACTAAGGGGCATCCCCAAACAGAACAGCCTGTCTTCAGGATTAGTGAGTTTTCTGTTGCCGGCAGGGCTCAGACAGGGACTCCAAAAACGTTTCAATTAGCTTTCCATAGACCCAAAGTCTGACCATTAATGCCACTCCAGGGTGGCTTTATATGTGCGATTGCACTTAAAGGCCCTTTATTAAATGAAAAGTACTTAATGACATTCTTTGTTGAAATTTTCTCAGTGATGACTGAATGACTCTTTTGTGCTCTGATTTGAGGCTTGGGAGAAAGTCCTGATCTGCCCCTAACTCTCTCCTGTCATAGCACCTGAGTTGTCTTCACTACAGACTCGTCCCTCTGGCTCTCCAGAGCACTCTCTTCAGTTAACATACCCTGCAGGCAGAACAGCAGGGATTCTAGCAGCTGACCCATCCTGGGCCTTGACAGTTTGGTGGAGAGCCAGGGATAACTTTTCTGCGACAGTCATGGCTATGGCTGTGGCACTGTGGAGCAGGGTAATAGCGAGGCTTCTAATCCCAGCTCTGCCACTGACAGATACAGGCTGCAGCTGCCAGCAAGCTCCTTCTGTCTCAGAGCCTCGTCTGTGAGTCTGTGAGTGGGACCACAGAATGGGCAGAGCTCTTATTTTCACAGGGATCCTGAATCCTGATTTTAGGAGACGATGGTTTTGTCACAGACGTTTGAACCAGAGCAACTTCATCTTGAGTAATGGTTGGGTAAAATGAGGCTGAGACCTACTGGGCTGCATTCCCAGACAATTAAGGCATTCTAAGTCATAGGATGGGATACGAGGTCAGCACAAGATACAGATCATAAAGACCTTGCTGATAAAACAGGTTGCAGTAAAGAAGCCAACCCGAATCTACCAAAACCAAGATGGCAACGAGAGTGACCTCTGGTCGTCCTCACAGCTACTTTCACAAGCACCATGACAGTTTACAAATGCCATGGTAAAGTCAGGAAGTTTCCCTATATGGACTAAAAAGGGAAGGCATGAATAATCCACCCCTAGTTTACCTCGTCATCAAGAAATAACTATAAAAATGGGCAAACAGCAGCCCTTGGGGCTGCTCTGTCTATGGAGTTGCCTTTCTATTATGTCTTTACTTTCTTAATAAAGTTGCTTTCACTTTACAGACTCACCTTGAGTTGTTTCTTGCACGAGATCCAAGAACCCTCTCTTGGGGTCAGGATCTGGACCCCTTTCCTGTAACAGTGTGAACTCTACCAAATGTGATTGGCTTTTGATTTTGTCAGCTAGGGTGGGGTTGGGTCAAGGTGATGTCCACAGGCTCTGCCTCTCCGTTAACACTCAGGGCTTCCAGGCCCACAGCATTGGGATCACCTGGCCATCTGTCACACATACAGACTCCTTGCCTTTTACCTGCCTTACTGAACCAGAGCTGCCAATGTGGGCCCAGGAATCTGCCTGTAATAGACCCTTGGGTGATTCTGATGCACAGTGAAGTCTGAGACTCCTGTCCACAGGGAAAAGTCCAGCCTCTCTCTCGCATGTCTCACAAGCCCCGCAGAATCTGGCCCCTGCCTAATGCTCCTTCCTGTGTATTTCTTTCCCCAACAGCACATAAATGTGCGCGCACACACACACACACACATAAACACACACACACCATACACTTTGTTGAAAGGTAAACTGAAACACATTAAAATATTAGAGCTTATCTGAGAATTCAACAATCCATGAACTGGGCAGCTCCAGAATTCAAATGGTTCAGGGTCTTGCCAAAGAAGTTTGAAGGATAGGCTTTTATAGAACAAACGTGGAAGCAGAGCAAAAGATTATTTAATTAATGTTTGAGCAATTGCCTTGAAATAGCCTTTGCGAAAATTGTAACGGTAGGAAAAATATGACAGTGAAAGAGATCCAAGCTAACCAACTCCATCTTACCTTTAACCTCCAAACTGCCCTTGGTCACTTCTGCGTATTGGCCAAGCTAATGTTGGGAGAAATTTATAGTTTAAATGACAATAGCTGTTCCCCAAAATTAAAGCCCCTATGTAAAGCTAATGAAAAGCCACCACATTAGAAGGATGAGAGAGATCTGAATTTGTAGTTAAATAATTACCAGCCATTATTCCAGAGGTCACAAAATTTGCAACTCCCCCAATTACTCCTGTAAATAACGTTACTATTGTAGAATTAAGATTGGCCTTTTAAGATGTCTTTTCAGACTTTTGCATTTCTCATGAACAGATGACCCTACGCAGACCCACGACTCTCTACTCAACCAATCCTATGGCCCCCACCCAAAAGCAGACTCAGAGAATGAGGATATTTTTCCACACCCCTGTGATTGCATACTCAACCAATCAGCAGCATCCATTCTCTAGCCCCCTGCACCCCAAACTGTATTTGAAAAATCCTACCTTCCAAATTTTAGGGGAGGCCAATCTGAGTAATAATAAAACTCTGTTCTCCTGGTTGGCTGACTCTATGTGTGTTAAACTCTTTCTCTATTGCAATTCCTGTGTTTCGATAAATTGGCTCTATCTGGGCAGTGGGAAAGGTGAACTCATTGGGTGGTGATAGCCTCATTTGAACTATCCTGGTAGGAAGTTCAAGACAAAATAACAAATGCCCAGTTGGCTACCTGTGATTGGTTAAGCTTAAGTTTTGTTTTCTTTCAATTTCTGAGTTAGGTTTCAGTTTGATTATATAGGAGCCCAGGGTGTCAGAGCCACCTCAATCTAGTGACCTCCCATTTCATTATTTTAACAATTGTGACTGGGCATTCCCCTACCATCTAGACTGTGGAGAATTCTCAAGGATGACTTATACTACTGTGATTTTGCTCATGCTATTTCCTTCTCCTGAATGTTGTATTGGAGCTCAGAAACTGATACTCCAAAATATGGCATTTTGACATGCTGAACTGAAGAAGCCTCAGGTCTCCCTGACCTCCTCCTTCTTCCACCATCTCTCTCAAAGAAGGTGAAGTTTCTTTATCTACCTAAAATCCAGACCCACCAAGGAGAACAACTATTCTTTCTTCTGCTCCCTATTATCTCATTATCTATTGCAGAAAAGAAGACCAAGATGTGACCACATGTGAACAGACTCCTTTACAAGTATAACGACTGTCCAAGGATCGTCTACATTCCAAATAAAACTATTTACTATTTACAAGGTAAGCTCTGTTCCCCATCCAATCACTCTTTCTGGCACTCACTTATTGCCCTTCAATAGAATTCTTCTTCTCCCCCTGGCCAATAACCTGTTTTACCAGAATCCAAACCCCCATTTCTTCTGTAACTTCAAAATGATATATAAGTTCCGGTAGCTCATTGGGAAGTTGGGTCTTCATTCTGAAGGATCCTGTGCATACACATTAAATAAATTTTTATGCCTTTTCTCCTGTCAATCAAACAGTCTCATTCCAGTGATTTTTCAGTGAACCTTTAGGAGGCCAGTGGCCATGGTCCTGAGAGATGTTTTCTACACAAACCCCCAACTGACCTCTTCTCCTGGAAACCCAAGAATAACTGCTTATGCCTTTTGCTTAATCTCCTCCCCCAAACCTCTCTGGAATCATTTGTCCTCAGAGAGCATTGACTCTACATTCCTTCATGTTGTTCCATGTCCTTACTCCTGCCACCTTACCTGCCATACTATGGGGCACTGTATGCCCACCTTGAAGCTTTGAGCCTTCACTCCTTGAAGGCAGTATCACTGTCTCATTTTTCATCATACCCCAGGGTCTACTCCAGGGTGAACACCACCTAGAATGGACTTCTTAAGTGTTTGCTGGGTGAATGAGTTGTCTACAGAGCTTCAAAGAAGAAGATAAGTGGTGTGTGGTCAGCTGAGTTCTGGGCAGACAGTGGATTGGCCAGCTTTGATGAGGGTGTGTAGCTCCTTACTGGAGGATGGTGGAGAATTCTGCAGCACACCTTGGGGATACTAGTGCCTGAGAACAGCTCAGGGAAAGTTGCTCAACAGGGAAAGCATAAAGATGAAATGGGAAGGGGACATTGACCATCTGGGCCTTTGTCTCATGTTGGGCTGAGATCAGTCTTGGCCATTTGGATGGTGCACATTTTAGGAGGCTGGCCCTCTTGCTATTTACTGCACACACCTTACTCATTTCAGACTGTCAATGGCTAGCACAGTGCCTGGTACATGTAGGCAGTGAGTCAATGTTGGCTGAATGGGTGGGAAACTTGGAATGGTGCAGAGGTGACTTCTAACAGGGAAGAGCAGATAGCAGGTAGTCAGCAATAGTAGCTATAGTAGGTGAGATCCCTGGGAAGATGACTACCCTGCCTGTATGGGATATAAGGGAGAAATATGGGAGCCTCCTCACTTCAGGTGTCATTGCTCAGCATATATCCAGGCTTTGTTTTCATATTCATCTTGCAAAGAGCCTTTTGGGAACAGTTTTCTTATTGAAACATACTCAGTGTTTAAGCCTGCAGGTGTGGGGTGGTGGCAGTCCATCTGGCATCCTTTGCTCTATCCATGGTCTCCTCTCTCTGGCTGTTCAGGTTCCCATGAGGATACTCTCACCCTTGAATAATGGAGCTTGCATAAGACCAAGCTCCTGTTTTTGGAGTCCTTGTGCTGAGGCCACAAGAACTTCCACAAAATTCACTGAATATCTAGGAAGAACAACAGAGGGTAATTGGAGCATGAATTTAGTTGGCTCAGCACATTCAGATGTCTGATCCTGGCAGAGTTAGTGTCCTCTGGGGCCTGTCCTATTCCATGAGGAATTCCAAAAAGAGCTCATCTAGGGAATTCTCCCTTCTTAGTTCTTTGATTTCTTTCCTCACTGTTCTCCCTGGGTTTCCTTACTTTCAAGAGCAACACTCAAGTCCTAAAGGCAGAGAGATGCAGTGAAGGGGTGGTTGGTTGCCCTGTTTTGAGGACCAGCATAGTCAGAGCTCCCCACCTCCCATGGTCTCAGCATAGCAGGAGCCTTCAAGTCCCAAGGACTCCTCCTCCCAAAGCCAAAGTCACACAAGCCAAGACCAGTGGATAACTCAAAATGAGATGTGCTGGTGCAGGGGAGACAGAGACCACAGAACACAGATATTGGCTCCATGATCCCACAGTTGAGAAGTGAAGGGAAGACAGAGGGTGTATTAGTCAAGACTCTTCAGAGAAACAGAACCAAAAAGATATATAGGTGTGTGTGCATGTGTGTATATAGATATACATATATATGTGTGTGTGTGTATATATGTGTGTGCATATAAATGTGTGTGTGTGTATATATATATATATACACAGAGAGAGAGAGAGAGCAAGAGAGAGATCTAAAAGGAGATTTATTATGGCAATTGGCTTATGTGATTTTGGAGTCAGAAGTTCCATGATTTTCCAACTGCAAGCTGGAGACCCAGGAAAGCTGGTGATGTAATTCGATCTGAGTCCAAAGGCCTGAGAACAGAGGGGCTGCTGGTGTAAGTCCTGGAGTCTGAGGGTCCAAGAGCAAGGAGTCAATGTCAAAGGTCAGGAAAAGATGGAAGTTTCAGTTGAAGAAGAAAGAGAATTTGTCCGTCTTCTGTCGTTTTATTCTATCAGGGCCCTCAACAGATTGGATGTCACCCACCCACATTCTTTACTCAGTCCATTCATTCAAATGCTAATCTCTTCTGGAAACACCCTCACAGATGCACCCAGAAATCATGTTTTACCAGCTATCTGGGCATCTCAGCTCAGTCAAATTGACACACGGAATTAATTATCACAGAAGGGAAATGTCTACAGGGCTTTCCTGTGATGAGGCTGGTGTACTGGAGGCACCACAGGTTCACCAAGGAGGGGTTGGTCTAGTCAGCCTAGGAGCACAGAAGGAGCCCAATTTGAGAAAATGAATGGGTGAGTTTGGATTATGGAGAAGGCGGTGGGGAGAGAGGGTGTTCCAGACAGAAGGTGTGCAGCCAGAGCATGAAGGAATGAAGCAATCTGGTCCCATCGGGGACCTCAAACCCAAATGTAACTCAGTGTAGGATTGGGGGGTATAGAGGAAAGTCCAGTGAGTGTGTCATCTAAAATGATAGTATTTATGAATGCAGTTGTATATTATTTATATATAAATACATAGTATTTCAGTAAATTAAAGAATATAAAATAATGTAAGTCCCCCCAGAACCTGGCCCACACAGTTTACTGAAGGGCTGGAGTGAGAAAGAGGAGAGAGATATCAGTGAGTCCTCCAGCTCCTCCCTCATGCTCAGAAATAAAAGCAGAAAAAATAAGTTCAACCAAACTTGTACACTGGTTCAAAAGAGGTTCTAGAAGTTCAGGGACCAGGATCGTCAGAATTTTATAAACACTTGGAAACCTTGTAACTACCTAAACATGTTATTTTTTTATTCAATATCTGATTCTACTCAGTGACTTGAAGAAAAGTAGCACATAGTCAGAATATTAGTCAGGACAGGCTAGGGTCTGCCGCAGAAACTGACTAACCCAGGAATCTCTATGACTTCATGGAATAAAGGTTTATGTTTTTCCTTGTGTAAAGTTCAATGTGCTCAGGGGGGCCTCTTCTACTTTTTAGTATGTCACTTGATGTATACTGCCTCTGCAAGAGAGAAAGACACACGTCACTTGCATTCATAGGCAATAACTATTGACATAGTCTCAATCCAACTGCAAGAGAGGCTGAGAAGTGCAAAGAAGCACATGGAGTATTTGGTGCATGCCATCTCTGCCAAGCATGCCCTTCTCATCACTAACTGTCTCCTCATTTCTTTCTGCCCCCACATAGAGCTCACTCAACCCCTCCTCTAAAATCTCCCCCAGTCACCACATCCATTTCAAACTCAGATCTCTGGGTGATGTCTGGCCATCTTCCCAGCAAGTTCACATCCAAGGATATCCAAACTGAAAAAAAAAAAGTCCCCTGCCATCCCTGCTTCCAATATGTAATGATGGAACTGAGATAATATGACCTCAATAGGCACTTCCCACTTGGAAAGGGGAAGGATGGGAAGTACATAGAGTCACTGTCCATAGCAGTTCTGAAATCCCACTAGGCAGATGTCATGAAAGCCTGTATCCTTGGCATCCATGGTGAGGCTCTAATTTTGCTCTCTGAGAGATGCTTCTTTGTTCACTTTTCTCCATGAGCCTGGTTCCACCCATGAGGTTATTTGTTTTTTTGTAAGCTTCCTTGGTAGCATATGAATCAGGTATTGAGAAATAAGCCCTCCTTAGGGACAGTTGTTCTAAAAGTTTGGTGCAAGCCTTAAGGCTTGAAGACTGAAGGTCTTATTCAGTCTGTCTGTATGGTTTATTTGGTAATATGACCCTCGAAAATGTAGTACAAGTATAAACTTTATTTTATTGCACTTCACAGATATTCCATCTTTCACAAATTAAAGGGTTATGGTTGGCCGGGCGCAGTGGCTCAAGCCTGTAATCCCAGCACTTTGGGAGGCCGAGATGGGCGGATCACGAGGTCAGGAGATCGAGACCATCCTGGCTAACATGGTGAAACCCCGTCTCTACTAAAAATACAAAAAACTAGCCGGGCAAGGTGGCGGGCGCCTGTAGTCCCACCTACTCAGGAGGCTGAGGCAGGAGAATGGCGTGAACCCGGGAGGCGGAGCTTGCAGTGAGCTGAGATCGGGCCACTGCACTCCAGCCTGGGTGACAGAGTGAGACTCCGTCTCAAAAAAAAAAATAAAAATAAAGGGTTATGGCAACCCTGTGTTCAGCAAGTCTCATTTTTCTAACAGCATGTGCTCACTTCATGTCTCTGTTTCACATTTTGGTAATCTCAAAATACTTCAAACTTTTTCATTATTATTATATCTGTTATGGTGATCTGTGATCAATGATCTCTGATGTCACTACTGCAGTTGTCTTGGGGTGCCATAAACAGTGAACTTAATTGATAAAAGCATGTGTTCTGACTGCTTCATTGATTAGCTGTTCTATCATCTCTTCCCATCTCCTCAAGCCTCCCTATTACCTGACACATAACAATATTGCCATTAGGCCAATTAATAACCCTACAATGGGCCTTGAAGCATTGAAGTGAAAAGAAAAATCACACGTCTCTCACTTTAAATTAAAAGCTAGAAATGATTAAGCTTAGTGAGGAAGGCTTGTCAAAAAGTGAGACAGACCAAAAGCTAGGCCTTTTGGGACAGTTAGCCAAGTTATGAATGTAAGGGAAAAATTCTTGAAGGAAATTAAAAGTGCTGCTCCAGTGAACACACA
Organism: Rhinopithecus roxellana; assembly: GCF_007565055.1. Lineage (NCBI taxonomy): Eukaryota > Metazoa > Chordata > Mammalia > Primates > Cercopithecidae > Rhinopithecus > Rhinopithecus roxellana. The sequence goes on along the minus strand of NC_044553.1, from coordinate 154,523,907 downwards.
AAAGATAAGAAGGCTAAGCAGCCTTATTGCTGATGTGGAGAAAGTTTTAGTGATTAGAATAGAAGACCAAGTCAGCCACATTTTCTTAAGCCAAAGCCTAACCCAGAGCAAAGCCCCAACTCTCTTCAGTTCTACGAAGGTTGAGAGAAGTGGGGAAGCTGCACAAGAAAAGCTGGAAGCTACCAAAGGTTCGTTCATGAGGTTTAAGGAAAGAAACTGTCTCAATAACATGTAAGAGCAAGGGGAAGCAGCAAGTGCTGATGTAGAAGTTGCAGCAGGTTATCCAGAAGATCACTGATGAAGGTGGCTTCAGTGCAGATGAAACAGCCTTCTACTAGAAGAAGAGGCCATCTAGGACTTCCATAGCTGAAGAGGAGAAATTAATGAAATTGATTACTGAATAAATTACTGAATATTTTAAGTCCCCTGTTGAGACTTACTGCTCATTAAAAAAGATTCCTTGCAAAATATTACTGCTCTTTGACAACAAGCCTAGTCACCCAAGAGCTCTGATGGAGGAGACGAATGTTGTTTCGATGCCTGCTAAGACAACATCCATTCTGCAGCCCATGGATCAAGGAGTAATTTTGACTTTCAAGTCTTATTACTTAAGAAATACATTTTATAAGGCTACAGCTGCCATAGATAGTGAATCCTCTGATGAATCTGGACAAAGTGAATTGAATACTTTCTGGAAAACACTCACCATTCTAAATGCCATTAAGAACATTCCTTATCCATAGGAGGAAGTCAAAATATCAATATGAACAGGAGAGTGAAAGACATTGATTTCAACCCTCATGAATGACTTCTAGAAGTTCAAGACTTTGCAGAGGAAGTAACTACTGATGTGGTGGAAATAGCAAGAGTACTAGAATTAGAAGTGAAGCTTGAAGATATCACTGAATTGCTGAAATCTCTTGAGATGAAGTCAAAATATTCATGTATCTCACTTGATTGTGATTTTCACTTTATTTCAGTGGTCTGAAATCAAACCGACAGTGTCTTTGAGGTACGCTATACACTTGTGATTTATTTGCTCCCAGCCAAATCCATGCATCAGTAACTGCACCCAAAAATTGTTTTAAAACTGGTTCTCAATCTACATTACTTCTTCACTCCCTTGCCGTGTGCCCCACCCAACTCAATGGAGGCACCACTGAGGTCATCTGGAGTAGTAGGTAGGAAAATCTTGCCCTTACTCTTTGCCATGAATTTGATCTTTACAGGGAAGTTTGGTTGAGCTTTTATACCTTAAAGCCTTTTTTGCTCCATGTCTTCCTGTTTGGGATCCAGAAGCACTTAGCTTTTCATACAACTAATCTTCAGATTTCTGGATTCTCTCTATTCCTCCCTCTCTGCTCCCCTACCCCAACCTTTTTTTTTCACTGTAAGCTCATCTCTTCTTATAAAACCTTATGAAATGCAGCCAATAGCAACCAAAACATACCACTGAACATATGTTTTCCAAGCCTTACCCTAGAATTGTCAATTTAGTAAGCACATGGTCTGCTTCCCAAATAACCGTAGGCAGGTTTCGCCACATACGGTAGTGTTTTATGACAACATGAATTGACATATTTGCATCCTAAGTTATAATTTTCCTCAATGCCTGTCACCCCACAATGAGGCAAGTATCACATATTTTAGGTTTGTTGCCATAACAGAGCTTTACTTCCAACCCCAATTTCTGTTTTCGTCAAGATAATCAGTGCAGTTGCCATAGCAAATACATGCTCTGAAATTGTATGGCTTATGTGAGTATTGTAAGAGCTTGGGCAGCAAATATCAGTGTCTAGGGGTTCCCTGGAAACAGCTCTGAGAAGGACAGTTGTATATAGAAGGTTTTCTGAAAAGTGTCTTGGGGATGCAGCTGTAAGGAGAGGAAGGAAGACTGGGTGGAAGGAGGTACTGACTCTCAGTGTGGTTGCCACAAAGCCTCAGCCAGTCTTACGGGAAGCTCTGGAGCTGGGATGGTCCTTTGGTGTTGTCTCAAACCAGAAAAAGAGAGCTGGGCCTTTGTAACTGGGCACGGGCCAGCCACTGGCTACTGGCCATTCTCTTGGAAAGGATGTAAGCTTGGGCAAGGCCAAACCCCACTGGGAGGGCAATGTCCAGTGAGGGATACAACTGTAACCCGTCCGCCCCCGAAGAGAGGATATGAGAGGAACACCACATCATCCCTCTGAGGTAGCATAAAGGCTTGGGTTTTATAGCAAAGGCATCATCGGTGATCCCAGCTGCCCATGTACCTGGAGCAGGAGGACTGCAGTGGACACTAAGAAGCAAAGGACATTTGGTACTGACAATCCCAGCTGCCTATCCTCAGAATCCTTTGAACAGAATCAGCTTCTTCTCTTTTTCCTTCCACGTGTCAAGCAAGGGCTTCTCATTTGTAGAAATGAAAGAGAAACTTAATTTAAAGATGATTCTGGGAAATTTGGTTGTGATGCAGCAAAGAAGGGGATGTGAGTGCAGGGGTGTTGCCAAGTTGAATGCAGACCACCTGACAGTATAGAAGTGCTCCATAAAAGGTCAAAGAAATGAACGACCCCCAAACTGGGAAAACCCTTATGCCCAACGATATTAATCCCAGAATCATTTACCAAAGGGGATATCTGAACAAACCCCAAACATCCAATAATAAGGACTATTTGAGCTAGCGTGGGCATGAAATCGTGAAGCCAGGCTACAAGCTCCTTGGAAACCAAGACGGACCTAGCACAGAGCCCAGCTCCGACACTGAATGGGTGATGGATAATCCAATCAGCACGCTTACTGGGGCATAAAAACGAAAACATGCTGTAACTGCATACAATGTGGAGGCCATGATGTTAAGACTAAAAGCTGGATTCAAAATTGTAAGCTCACTGTAATTAAAATAAGTAAAGTATACATGCTGGTGAAATAAGGCAGGAAGAGAAATTAGAAGGGAAGGAAAGCAGCTATAAAGGGCTCTAGGCAGTATCTTTGGAAGCTGAGAGGCTGGGGAAAGCAGAAGAAGGAGCTGGGGGCAGGTCAGTGGCCAGGGTCTGAGGCAAAGAGACATAAGCCCAGACACAAGCCATTAGCAGGTGAATGTGGGAAGAGGGCAGCCACTTCGGCTCCAGCCAGTCAAGCCAGCCTATCTCAGGGAAGAGAGTTCTCCAAGTGTGGGTGGGTGCACTTACCGTCTTCAGTTAGAGGTAGAATCTGACTGTCCCTTGGTTCTTGGGCTGGATATTGTCTAAATCTCTGGGATGAATCCAGCTTAGGTAGGTTAAACTACTCGTAATGAACAGAGGGTACTGGGATGAGAAGTCAGATTTGATCACAGCCCTTTTATATACTTTTCACTGCACATCTTTGTTCCGTCCAAAGTGGGTGTTGTTTGAGCAGTGTCTCACGTGTCCGCAGCATCTAGGGTACATGCACACTTCATCATGTCGTCACTGCCATTGCCACCATTGTCATCATCAATCACATGTATTGATTCGTCCACAGACAAACATCCATGCTCAAGGCACTCTTCTAGACACTGGGGTAAAGTAATTAACAAAACAGTCAAAGCACTTGCCTTCATGGATTCACGGTGGGAGGAGCCAGGGAAAATAAACAAGTTTCACATAGCAATTGAATAAAACTAAACAGGGAAGAGGTATAGAGGGTGATAAGGAGGGACCAACTAAGGGAAGGGGAGGGGAGGGGAGCAGCCAGGGGAGCAGGATGATGAGGTCATGTATTGGACTTGGGACATCGAAGCAAGGGAGTGTTTCCAGAAGTGAGGGAAGGGCCAGGGCAGGACTGCTGCTGGTGGCTCAGCTGACCTTGACCACAGCAACTCTGGGGGAGGGGCGGAGGCATCAGCCTGATTGAAGTGGGTTTTAGAGAGAACAAGGGGAGAGTAACTGGCTCCCCAGGCTGTGAGTATCGGGTTTTTGAGCACAGATTTTCTGAGCACTTTTGATGTGCCTGTCACTCTGCTAAGCAGCTCACAAATACCATTTCCTTTAACTGTTAATGGCCTTTGAGGTGAGGACCATTTATCCCCCCACCTTATTTTTGAGACTCTTTCTATCTATCACCCAGGCTGGAGTCCAGTGGTGCGACCTTGGCTCACTGCCTCCCAGGTTCAAGCAATTCTCCTGCCTCAGCCTCCCAAGTAGCTGAGAGTACAGGCACCTGCCACTCTGTCTGGCTAATTTGTGTTTTTAGTAGGAGTTTCACCATGTTGACCAGGCTGGTCTTGAACTCCTGACCTCAGGTGATCCACTGGCCTCAGCCTCCCAAAGTGCTGGGATTACAGGCATGAGCCACCACACCCGGCCCCATTTATCCACCTTTTGATAGGTGAGAAAACCAGGTTTTAGTCCTAAGAGCTCCTAGCTGCTGTGTGGCAGAGCTGGGGTAGGGACCAGGCTCTCTTCTCCAGAGCCTGCACTGGGCTTAGTGGGAAGGGTGAAAAACGATGGAGGCTTGAACAGACCCATCCCAGGGGCATCCCCTACTTCCTCTGGTATCGCTGGGGCCCAGAGGATCAGTAAGCCTTTGCTCCTTCTCAGCTGAAAGGGACTTTGGAGACCACCTGGTAGGATGTTAGCCTTGTGAGTCAGCTTGACTGGGCTCTAGTACTCAGTTATTTAATCAACTACACTCCAGATGTTGGCTGCTGTGAAGGTTTTCTGTTGATATGGTTGACAGTCACAATCAGGTGACTTTAACTAAAAGAAATTATCTTTCATAATATAGATTGGCCTCATTTAATCTGTCAGAGGCCTAAAGAGTAAAAACTGAAGTTCCCTGGAGAAGAAATTCTACCTGAAGCCTGCAGCTTCGACCTGGGCCTGAGTGTTCAGTCCGCTGGCTTGCCCTACGGACACTGTACCTGCCGGGCCCCACAACCACGGGAACCCATTCCTTCACATAATACCCTCTCTATATGTGTACATATAAATCATAAATATGTAAAAATATATGAAGGTATATGTCTAAAGTATATATGGAGGTATGTATATACATGGGTATATATAAACAAAATTTGTATTGTATGTACTGTGAACCCTGAACATCAGTTAATTTAGAAAATTTATTTTCCCAAAGTTGAGGATGCACACCTGTGACACAGCCTCAGGAAGTCCTGATGACATGTGCCCAAGGTGGTCAGGGCATAGCTGGGTTTTATACATTTTAGGGAGACATGAGTCATCAATCAATATATGTAAGAAATACTTTGGTTCTCAAAGCAGGGAGGGGGCTTCCAGGTCACAGGTAGGTGAGAGACAAATGGTTGCATTCTTTTGAGTTTCTGATGAGCCTTTCCAAAGGAGGCAATCAGGTGTGCATCTATCTCAGTGAGCAGAAGAATGACTTTGAATAGAACAGGAGGTAGGTTTGCCCTGAGCAGTTCCCAGCTTGACTTTTCCCTTTGGCTTAGTAATTTTGGGGCCCCAAGATTTTCCTTTTACAATACATATATAAAATATATAATATATGCATATATAGGTACCTATATATCTACATAGATATGGATATATAGGTATATAAAGATATCCATAAAGTATGTGTGTCTAAAGGTGAGTTAGCTCTTATTGGCTCAGTTTCTCTGGACAGCCCAGACTGTAAACACCTGGTCTAATGCCTTCCAAGAGGAGAGGCTAAGAGCCATCCAGGGGAAGTGACACGCCTAGGGTTACGCTTTGAGTTGGTAGCTAGATCCCAGGCTGTTTCCTGTCCCCCAAATGATGACTTTTCAGAAATCTGTAAGAGGGAGAGAACAGAGCCAAAGAGGGCCCACCTTACCTTCTTTTACCTCCTTGCAAATGCAGCCTTTTCTTCATTTCCAGAAGCATCCATGGGGTTTGTGTAAAAACAGATCGGTTTTCATATCTCAAAACTTTAACCGCAAAGGGAAGGATGATGGCATGGAGTGAGGGACATTTTTCCTGCTTCTCATTTCCTTGAGATTTTGCATAATTTTTGGTCATTAACTTTGGGGAGCATTGTCAGATCATTCAGTCCCCTGGGGGGCAGTAATGACGTCTACACTACAAGAAACAGAGTTCCAGGTAGAAAACCACAGGCAAAAATGGTGTTCAGCACTGGGAGCTGACCCAGTTTTCCAAAGAGCCCAAAAGGACTTGCTATGCTTAAAACCCCACATTCCATTGTTCTTTGTCAGGGAAATTTCTCCTCCTTGTTGCTCCTGCTGTTTTTGTCCTGGAAAGCACGTGATGTTCCAGGGTTTATACTACATAGCACTGTAAAGTACTGTATGGCTTATACTGCACAGTGCTGCCATTGTCATATGGTTTGACAAGTCATCTCTTCAAGAGATGCAGGGTTGCATGGCAGTAGAGAGCTCAGCATGACACTTATTACCCCTGGACCTTTGGCTCATTACTAAGCCTAGATCTCCTCATCTGTAAAATGGGCATATCACAGGTAAAACCTTAAAAGGCTCTTATGAGAATTAAACAAGGGAATATACTGGTGACTAGTAAAAATCTGATGAATGTAAACTTTTATCATGATTATCATTAGAGTGTCTCTCTCACTTGTCCTAAACTGGGGCCAATTAAGCAGGGACTCCCTCTTCGTATGCTTACCTTTGGAATTTAGCCTGGCACAGAATGGATCTTCAAAAAGTGCTGAATGAATGATTAATTAAATGCAATGCCCATTCATGAATGATAATACATCTTAATGAACAAAAGGGAGCTGGATAGGAATCTGCTTAGGTCTAATTCTGACCTCTGAGTTTCAAACATATGTTCAGCAGTGCCACTTTTTGATAAAACAACACTGTCTTCCAAGGTCTAACATCTAAGAGACAAAAGCAAAGCTCTGGCTGGAGGGCAGATGGGTGGCTGGACCCTTCTAGCTCAGCCTCTCACTCTGAGTACCTCGCGCCATCTCTGGGTTTCTTCAAGAGTCCCACAAAGATGAAATTTGAGTTCAACCTCTCCCATCCACCCATCCACTGATCCAGCCTCCAAAACAGTAGAACCCCTCTCCACGAAAATGTTCCCTGTGCTGTTACATATGGTGGCAAATCTTTACAAACAATTAAAAAAATACAGCAGTGGAGATATTTACACAACAAAGTAGATTAAGACATCTCCACTTGATGGAACAAATTTTGGCTGATAACAATAACTCTGAAAGTAATGTTGTAACACAGGAAAAGATAAGTGAAAACACACTGGAGCTTTGTAAAATATGCCTTCATCTGAGGAAGGGATGTGGAGAGATGGGGAAAAATTAAAACGAAGTGTTGGACTGGACTAGAGGGATTCCGGTTGAATATTTTCCCATCTTTCTCATTTGCTTTATGGCTAGCATAAAGCTACTTGTGCAATATATAAGAGCCATGAGTTAAAAAAAGACAGTTTTTAAAAAATACAAAGTAATTAACTGGGAAGTTCTTATTCTTTGCTCTTATGCTAAAGATATTTGACTTGAGTCCAGCAAACACTCAAGTTGAAGGAAGTATTAAATTGTACATTGTTTGTGTGTCTGTGTGCGTGTATTCGTATATGTGTCATATGCACGTGCATGTGTGGTGTGTGTGCATGTATCTATGTGTATGTATATGTATATGTGTGTGGTGCATGTATGTATGTAGGATGTGTGTGCATGTGTGTGACTACATATGATGTGTGCACATATATGATATGAATAACTGTGTGCTGTTTGTGTGTATGTGTGGCATGTGTATGTGTGCATGTGTGTGTATGTGTGTGCATCTGTGGTGTGTGTGCATGTATGTATATGCATATTTATGCACAGTGAGTATGTGTGTGGGATGTGTGCGTGTGTGGTGTGTGTATATGCATATGTGTGGTGTATGTGTTGTTTGTGTGTATGTGTATCATGGTTATGTGTGCACGTGTATGTATGTGTGTGGTGTATGTGTGGCATGTCTGGTATGGATGTGCATGTGTGTATGTTTGTGGTGTGTGTGTGCATGATGTGTACATGTCATGTGTGTGGATGCATGTGTCTTGGTCCATTTTCTATTGTTATTACTGAACAACACAGTTAGGCAATTTATAAAGAATAGTGGTTTATTTATCCTACAGTTCTGGAGGCTGGGAAGTCCAAGAGCATAACATCAGCATCTGCTGAGGGCCTTCCTGCTACCTCATCACATAGCAGGAGGCATTACATGACAAGACAGAGCAAGTGTGCTAATTTAGTTCTCTCTTCCTCTTCTTATAAAACCACCAGTCCCCCCATGGGGGGCCCCACCCTGATGACCTTATCTAATCCTATTTATCTCTCAAAGACCCTACCTCCAAATGCCATCAATATATGATTTTGGAGACTAAGTTTCCAACGCATAAAATTTGGGGACACATTCAAACCATAGCAGCCTATGTGTGCGTGTGAGGGTGCACGGGTGTCCAGCACCTCTGAGAGGCAAGTTCTGGTGATCCCAGCCCTGCCTCAGCACGAAGGCAACAGCCATCTCTCTGCCTTCCTTCATTAGCCAAGGGGATGCTTCACCAGGTTGGCGCTCCTGATGCAGAGCTCTATTAAATACACAGGTTGTCCCTGGCCTATTCTTAGTTCTGGCGGATTCTTACAGGAGGAAAATGAATTCTTCCCCTGCACAGAAACTGCATGTTCATTCCAAGTAGTGTCACCACTGGAGATGTGACTGTTACAAGGCCTTGTAAAATAACCAGACACTACTAGACAGAGTAGTTTGTCTGTTTTTTAAGAAAAATATTTGAAAGTACTTGTGCTCAGTTTGGTGTAGTAAAAGATCATGATCTCAGAATAGGGAAGACCTTATTCCAATTTCAATCTTATCTCTGCCATTTCTTCTACCCGTTAGACTTTGAACTTTTGGATGAATCTTCCTGAATCTCTCATCTGTAGCTGTTTTCTCATCTATAATTGAGGATAAACATATCTAATTTTAGGATTGATAAGAGAATGGGATGTGATAATGTACAAAAGTATCAATGTCTATCTGGCACATAGTAGATGCTTAATAAATATTAGTCTCAAATTCCTAAACATCTTGATTTGCAAAATGCTCCACTCTTTTTTGTCCCATTTTTTTCCCCTGTGTCATCCTCCCTCCTTCTCATGTTTAATACTAATGAGTTAATGAGGGGGAATCTGGAAGTTTGTTAACTGGCTGAGCCCTTGTCTCCCTTCTTCCCTTCTCCATTCTGTTTGCCTTGTCCACAGATCCCCAGAAGGAGTTAAGCTCCAGAGCCGGGGAGTGGGGGGTATGGGGGGAGGAGGACGGGGTCCTGGCCTTGTGGTAATTACAGCTATGAATCATTATCCCCTGTACCCCTGTGGTGTTGAACGAGGGCCAAGACATCACCTTCTTGGAGTTCCAGGGTAAGCACTGGGCATTTTAAGATACCCAGTGAGAAGCACTTGGGCCTCAGAGACCTGAGGACTTCAGAGGGAGTGAAGAAAAGGCTACCACTTACCCACACAATGGGCCTGGTCCCTTAGACGTCAACTGCTGAAGAAGACAATGAAATAGCGAGTTAAGTCCTGCCTTCCCTTGATTCTGGGTCAGCACAGGAAGCCTTGACAGCAGGGAGGCCCTGCTAGCCAGGAGCCTCAGCAGTGGGGCCAGGGGCTAACCCGTGGTCTGCACCAGCTCTACCTTTTCCCCTGCATAAACTTCTGCTGAGGACATATTAATAATCAAACTAAACCAGCACCCTAAAGAGGTGAAAAAACAAAAACAAAAACCCATAACCTATCTAGAGGGTCCGAAGGTAGAGACAGAGGGGGAAGCCATGATAGACAGAACAGGTGCTCAGTGAAACAGAGGGCCTGGGGGAAGCAGCTGATGACTTGAATTTTAAAATATAAGAGTAATATCAAGATGTTAGGTGACAGTAAGAAAAAGACTCCCTGGGACTAGTCTCTGAGCTAAATAAAGGAATAGGAGGTATCAGTCATAGCTGAGGCCTAAGTCAGTGGCTCAGAGGGCCAAGCACATGAAATATCTGAAATCTCAGAGCAACATGGCTTTGAAATCAGGAGAGACAAAATAAGAGACTACGAGGACAGAGGCGGGAGACTTAATACATCAACTACAGGAATTTCAGAAAATAAGAAAGGGATACATACAGAAAGGACAATCAATGAAGAGAAGACTTAATAGAAGACCACTTTCTTGAGCCAAAGAAAAAAATGGAGTTTGTGGATGGAAAAGTTGTACCAAGTTCTAGGCCTGGATTAATCAGCAAAGGCATAGATATAGGCATATCCTGGTAAATCCCTGAATCTAAGGATAAAGAGAAGGTTTTATGAGCTTCCTGGCAGAAATAAATTATCTACAAAGGAGGAATAATTAGACTCACGTAAGATTTCTCTGCATTAACTAAAAGATTGAAGATGGTGGAATTGCATCTACAGACAGCTGAGTGGAAAGGATGGAGACACCAAATCCATACTCAGTCAAGGTCATCCTTCACTAGAAGTATATACTCACATGATCCGTTTGAAAAGGGACTTGATAATAATGTTCATTAAATGAGAAATGAAGCCAAAGATAGACTAAAGATGGGGAGATGAAGGGGAGGGTACATGGTGATCAGTGATATGTAGTTAAATATAATATTGTATATATGTGTATGCACAATTACATGCAGATGAACATGATGAAGCTGTTTGGGAGTAGCATAATATGCTTGTTAAATTATCTTCAAACAGAAAGAAGAGACTATCATACAGAGTTCAAAACTATCAAACCATCCCAGCAAAACCTAGGAGTTCGGAATGGTGTGGTAAGGGGGCAAATTGACATCAACTTCAAAGTCTCATTGCAGGGGCTGGAGGGAGGGGGCGGCGGGCGAGGAGGAGGTCCAAGCTGAAGGAGAAAAAGGACCCATCTCATTGGGCCAAGAGAGAGCATAAGCAATGCTGAGAATCTTGGTTGGGAGCATAGGCATCTTTGGTGGGAAAGAGAATAGTTCACATCTGCGGGGCTTGGTAGCTTATCCCTGTAATCTCAGCTATTCTGGAGGCTGAGGCAAGATTGCTTGAGGCTGGGAGTTTAAGACCAGCTTGGGCAACAGCTTGCCTTTATGAGAGAGAGAGAGAGAGAGAGAGAGAGAGAGAGAGAGAGAGAGAGACAGAGAGAAAGGAAGAGAGAAAATAGCTGGGCACGGTGGCTGAGGACAGAGGATTACTTGAGCCTGTCACGGGCATCCATGTGAAGAGACCACCAAACAGGCTTTGTATGAGCAACAAGGCTGTTTATTTCACCTGGGTGCAGGCGGGCTGAGTCCAAAAAGAGAGTCAGCAAAGGGAGATGGGAGTGGGGCTGTTTTATAGGATTTGGGTGGATAGTGGAAAATTACAGTCAAAGGGGGTTTGTCTCTTATGGGCAGGGGCAGGGGTCACAAGGTGCTCAGTGGGGGAGGTTCTGAGCAAGGAGAAGGAATTTCACAAGGTTAATGGCTTAGTTAAGGTGGGGCAGGAACAAATCACGATGGTGGAATGTCATCAGTGAAGGCAGGAACTGGCCATTTTCACTTCTTTTGTGATTCTTCACTTGCTTCAGGCCATCTGGATGTGTGCTCCAGGCTTAGGCTTAGAGGCCTGACATTCCTGTCTTCTTATATTAATAAGAAACATAAAACAAAATAGTGTTTACGTGTTGGGGTGGTGAAAATTTTGGGGGGTGGTATGGAGAGATAATGGGTGATATTTCTCAGGGCTGCTTCAAATGGGATTAGGGGCAGTGTGGGAACCTAGAGTGGGAGAGATTAAGCTGAAGGAAGATTTTTGTGGTAAAGGGCGATATTGTGGGGTTGTTTTAAAAAAAAGCGTTTGTCATATAGAATGACTGGTGATGGCCTGGATGTGGTTTTATATGAATTGAGAAATTAAATGAAGACACAAGTTCCAAATAAGAGAAGGAGAAAAACAGGTATTAAAGGACTAAGAATTAGGAGGACCCAGGACCTTTAATTAGAGAGTGTCCAAGGGGATTCAGTGTAATTACTTGTTTGGTTGGTGAGTTTTTGGGCTCTATTCTTGATGGAGTCCCTTTTGTTAAGTTGGAGGCTGAGCTCGGTGAGGTGTGTTTTTAAAAGACCATTAGTCTGTTCTACTTTTCCTGAAGATTGAGGACGGTGAGGGGTATGAAGGTTTCACTGAATACCAAGAGCCTGAGAAACTGCTTGGGTGATTTAACTACTAAAGGCTGCTGTGTTATCGGACTGTATAGAGGTGGGAAGGCCAAACCAAGGAATTATGTCTGACAGAAGGGAAGAAATGACCGCGGTGTCCTTCTCAGACCCTGCAGGAAAGGCCTGTACCCATTCAGTGAAAGTGTCTACCTAGACCAAGAGGTATTTTAGTTTCCTGACTCGGGGCAGGAAACTAAATAGATATTTAGATAGATAGATATAGTAAATATGTATCTAGATAGATAGATATAGATAGATAGCTAGATATAGACAGATAGATAGATAGATATAGTAAATATATCTAGTTTACTAGTAAATATAGTAAAGATAAATATATATCTTGAGAGAGAGAGAGAATAGTTAACATCTTACTTGCAGATATTTGTAGCAAAATGTATAGTCAAAGAAGAGAGCCAGCAAAGGAAAAGTCAATGCTAATGGAATGGGAGTGAACAGAAGAGCTCCAAATTCACCATGGGAAGAAATAAAATGAATAGGAACATCTTGGTCATTCGACCTAAACTAAGACAACAAAAGTCAAAAAAGGAGAACCAAATACTAAACATAAAGCAAATTGTAAAAAATAGAACAATGTGTACCAGCAATGACTCTGTGTGTTGAATGGCTGGACTTTTCCCACTCAAAGACAGGGACTTTCATATTGGGTTAAAAGATGAAATGCCACCATATTCTGTGTTTGAAAAAACTATGCTTAAGATGGTAATAAGTGCTTAAAATAAAGGGAATGGCAAAAAGAATTTAGTAAGGTGGAACTGTTGTAAGAGAAAACACAAAAATCAATAGCCTTTCTCTCTTTCAGTAAATAAGTATCTAGAAATGGAAATGAGGAGAAATATTTTATTTGCAGTAGTGATAAACACTCTAAAGTATTTATAAATAAATACAATTTTAAAAGACAGGACCTATATGGAGAACATTAGAAGATCTTCAGGCAGGATATAGAACTGATACAGAGCTGATCAAAGGAAAGGACATAGTGAGGTGTACAATAATATGTCTTACCATAAAAATGTCAGTTCACCTCAAAATAAATGTGTAAATGAAATACAATTTTGATTAGAATTTCAAATGCAATATTTTTCTGAAGTGAGTTATTGAATAAATTAATATATAAATCTATATGGAAAAATAAATGCCTGATAATTGTCCCCACACACACACCAAACATGTGTGGACCTGAAAGTAGGCTGAAAGGACCTGAATGAAGGACTCATCTTACCTGACACCGGAATTTTGGAAAAAGTCATTGTTGTCAGGCCTCTGAGCCAAAGCTAAGCCATCATATCCCCTGTGACCTGCACGTAAACATCCATATGGCTGGTTCCTGCCTTAACTGATGACATTCCACCACAAAAGAAGTGAAAATGGCCTGTTCCTGCCTTAAGTGATGACATTACCTTGTGAAATTTCTTTTCCTGGCTCATCCTGGCTCAAAAGCTCCCCCATAGAGCACCTTGTGACCCCCCACCCCTGCCCGCCAGAGAACAACCCCGTTTGACTATAATTTTCTTTTACCTACCCAAATCCTATAAAATGGCCCCACCCCTATCGCCCTTTGCTGACTCTCTTTTTGGACTCAGCCCACCTGCACACAGGTGATTAAAAAGCTTTATTGCTCACACAAAGCCTGTTTGGTGGTCTCTTCACATGGACGCGCATGACAATAGTAACCCAATCAATCTGGCACTGGTATCGGACTAAACAGATCAGTGGAACAGAATAGAGCATGCAGAAATTGGTCCTACTTAACAAGGATTTTCATGTAATAAAAATGGTGGCTAAATTTGGTTGAGAAAATGGATACTTGAACACATGGTGCTGGAACAACTGGTTCTCCTTTTGGAAGGAAACACAATTGAATCACTACTTGAATCCATCCAAAAAAATTTAGATGGATTACAGACTTGTGTTAAAAAGATTAGAAATTTGCAAGATAAACGATATGTATAATCAAAGGGTGGAAAAAACCTTCTGAACCAAGACAAGAAACCCAGCTGTTAAAAAAGAAAAGGTAGGCATATTTGGGTCTATAAAATTTTAAAATATACTTGGCAAAAACACTCATGAGTGAAATAAAAAGACAAATGGTAGCCTGGGTGCAGTAGCTCACGCCTGTAATCCCAGCACTTTGGGAGGCCAAGGTGGATGGATCACCTGAGGTCAGGAGTTCCAGACTAGCCTGACCAATATGGTGAAACACTGTCTCTACTAAAAATACAAAACTCAGCCAGGCATGGTAATGCATGCCTGTAGTCCCAACTACTTGGAAGGCTGAAGCAGAAGAATCGCTTGAACCCAGGAGGCAGAGATTGCACTTAGCTGAGATTGTGCCACTGCACTCCAGCCTGGTCAACAGAGTGAGAATCTGTCTAAAACAAAAAAGACAAATGGTGAGTTTGGAAAGAATGCTGACAGCACAGATGACTGTATGTACGTGTGTATGTGTGGGGAAAAGAAAGAGAGATCAGCCTGTTACTGTGTCTATATAGAAGGAAGTAGACATAAAAGACTCCACTTAGTTCTGTGTTTGAGATGCTGTTAAACTGTGACCTTACCTCCAACCTTGTCCTTGCAAGAGACATGTGCTGTGGTGACTTAAGGTTAAAAGGATTTTGGGCGGTGCAGAATGTGCTTTGTTAAACAAGTGCCTAAAGGCTGCTTATGGTTAAAGGTCATCACCATTCTCTTTAATCTCAAGAAAGAGAAAAACATTTGTCTCCTGCCCCTCCCTGGGCTATGGAACATCTCCGGGTAATACCCATTGTGTGCCTTGTTTACTGAGTGAGGAGAAACCGCCTTTAGGAATAAGGTGGGACTTGCTGGAGCAATACTGCTAAAAGGTTTATGGAGATGTCGCATATACATCTCAAGGCACAGCATTTTCCTTTAAACTTATTCATGTTACAAGGATTTTTTGTTCATATGTCTTACTGCTGATTTCCTCCCTACAATGATCCTATTGTCCAGCCACTCCCTTATCTTTTTGATGGTGAAGATAATTATCAATAAATACTAAGGGAACTCAGAGGCCGGTGCCGGCGTGGGTCCTCTGTAAGCTGAGCGCCGGTCCCCTGGGCCCCGCTTTCCTTTCTCTACACTTTGTCTCTGTGTTTTATTCCTTTTCTCAAGTCTTTCGTTTCCACCTAACGAGAAACACCCACAAGTGTGGAGGGGCAGGCCACCCCTTCATGTATGTGTATATATATTATGTATATATGTGTATATATGTATGTATGATGCATTCAGTGCTTTAAAATTTGATGAAAACAAACAACACAAGAGAAAAAAGGGCAGGCCATCTGAAGAAGTAATGTATACAACAGCAAATTCGAATGGCCAAAAATTAGATTAAAATTTTGTAGCAGTTAAGAAAAGAGCTTAAATACTACATAAGCATTAAAATTGCAATGGTATATCACTTTCTACCCCCGAGCCTGACCAAAACCTAAGAGAATGATAAATATTGCCAGAGGCATGTAGGCCAGAAAGCTCTCTCCTGCACTGTGAATGGAAGTGTGAATGGTTAGAAACTTTCAGGAAAGTAATCTGCCAACAACTGTTAACTTTAAACATTCAAATGAACCTTGACCTAGCAATCCCATTCCTGGGATATATTCCATAGAAATGAAACTACTGGCATGTACTCTTATATTGTAATTGCCCAACAGGTTCGTCCTGCCTGCCACACAGATGAAAACAATTCACTTGGATCATGGTATTGCAGTAAAGAAAGAGTTTAACTAATGCTACACCAGCCACACTGGTGGAGTTATTACTAAATCATTCTCCCCCTAGGCTTGGAGGTTAGGATTTTTCCAGGATAGTTTGGTGGGCAGGGGACTAGGGAATGGGTGCTACTGATTGGTTGGGGATGCAATCACAGGGGTGGGCCTGCCTCTTGGTGGAACCACAGGACCAACTGAGTCATGAGTCACAAGTCCAGGTGGGGTCAGTCAGATGCCAGAATTCAGAAGTCTGGAAAACATCTCCAAAGGCCAATCTTAGGTTCTACAGTTGTGATGTTACTTATTGGAGCAACTGGGGAAGTCACAAAACTTATGAGCTCTGGCTACATGACTCCAGAGCAGTAAGGGATTACAGAAAGTATGCCTACATTTTAGCAGAATTCAGGCCCCGCCCATAATCATGATCTTGTGGTCTTTCATTAGTCTTACAAAAGCAGTTTCAGGCCCCAAACAAGCAGGGGATCAGTTTTAGAGAGGGACTATGATCATCCTGGCTTCAAAGTTAAAACTGTAAACTAAATTCCTCCTACAATTAGCTTGTCCTATGCCCAGGAATGAGCAAGGACAGCCAGCCTGTGAGGCTAGAAGCAAGATAGAGTCAGCCATGCTAGACTCCCCTTGCTGTCATAATCTTTGCTAAGGTGGTTTCAGTATGGACCAAGATGTCTGTTACAGCATCATTCACAG
Source organism: Rhinopithecus roxellana (assembly GCF_007565055.1). Taxonomy (NCBI): domain Eukaryota; kingdom Metazoa; phylum Chordata; class Mammalia; order Primates; family Cercopithecidae; genus Rhinopithecus; species Rhinopithecus roxellana. The sequence goes on along the minus strand of NC_044553.1, from coordinate 154,507,292 downwards.
AGGCCCAAGACAACTAGAATTAAGCAGGTGCCTCTTTTCTCCTTATAATCAGCTTCAAGATCTGTAGGGAGACCCCCTGAAACTATTGCTGTGGAATAAAAGATGAAATGCTCCTGATTATTGTAAATACAAAACTGCATGCAGGATTGTGTAAAGACAACGCAAGACTGGACTGCCAGAATGAGCCAACAGCGCGTGATGTGCTTCCCCCTGCAGAGAGCCTATGAATGGACATGCAGTCAGGGAGGTTTCACATCACCAAGATTCATGTCCCAGAAAAGCAGATGTTCATAGCTCTGGGAATGGAATGTGACCCTTGTGGACAGCCTATAAACAGACACATAAGGGGCACCTGTCCATATGGATAAGATAGGGCTATAAACACCCTCATCTTGCCACGGCTCTTCTAGGCCTCTTTAGGTTTAAGGCATACTCCCTTCTGAGAATTTCTGGTCTAACCAGTTGTCTAGCCTCATGTCCTGTTTCTATGGATTGTTTATAACCAGCTTTTGTTGCAACTGTTACTGCTGATGAATATCTTGCTAATCATAGGTTATGGAAAGACGGTGTTTCTGTTTTAAGGCTCTGTTAGAAATTACTGATGCACACACTATATTGTAAATTCTTACCTCTGTATACTGTACTTCTGCATATAGATGTTATGTTAAACAATTACTTCATCCCCATGTGACCATCTCACCTCATAATCGAAAGACCCTAAATCCCTCACTAACCTACCCTCTCTCTCACTAAACTTAATAATAAATGCTGGTATATCCAGTGCATTGGTGGCATCGCAGGACCAGAAGGCAGTGACCCCCCTGGACCCAGCTTTCACTATCTTGTGTGTGTCTATTATTTCTCGACCTGACAATCCACCTGGGAACAAAGAAAGAGCCTGGTTGCATTGCGGGCTGCTGGCCAGATCCTGCAACAAAGATCTTAAAGCTCATAACATTTCATAACACTTTGCATTTGTATTAGGGCCAGCTGTGGTCAGTGATCCTTTCCTGTAGTATTTGCATTTTTGACAGAACACTTCAAAGACCAGTGGAAATTCAATGGTCTTTGGGGCCTGAGGGTAGCCTGAGATCCTCCCGAGGTGAAGCTGCAGGAGTGGGGTACTGTTTCCCAGGGAGGAGCACCTTGCATGGCAGGCTAAGGGTCAGACACTGCTTTGCAGGCAGAGGGGGACTTTAAGGCCATGTGATCCATGTGATGAAAGCTGCATTCATGGAAGGAGGGGCTGAACTTGGGGAAACCACTTGCCCTGGCTTTTTGTTCTTTGCTTTCTGAGGCAGAGCCCTACATAGGGGTGTACAGACCGTGAATGGTTTCAGAAGATTCATAACTGCCTTAGCACTGGATGCAACATCTCGGGTGTATATGGACATGTGTGTCTTCCTGGGAAAAGGGTTACTATTTTTATCAGGGTCTCAGAAGAGTCTGTATCCCACAAAAGGTTAAGAATCACTATTCTGGGGAGACATTTTTCTGATAAATTATTCCATAGTCATGAGTTCATGCCCTATCCCACATTGTTCTAGGGATCTGTCTGTTTAAACAGGGAACCCATGAGTCCATGCCATGCACACTCCAGTTTTCAGAGGCTGGACTGGCCCAGGGAAAAAAATATGGCTGCTGTATTTTGAGTACATAAAATCACAGGAACAGAAGACACCATAGGGAACAGGTTGAAAAAGGGTGGGGCAGGTCAAGTCAAGTCAGAATGAGGTCTGAATGCACCAGAAGTAATTATTGATCAATTTAATATGGAATCAGGCAGATGACATCCTATCTTCACTACTTATTGGTTGAGTGGCCTTTGGCAAGTTACTCAGCTTCTCTGCCGTCAATGTCTTCACATGTGAAATGAAGGTAATGACCATCTCTCCATCATGGAGTGCGGGTGTGAGGATGAAATGAGCTAATGTATTTAAAGCACTTAGAATACTGGCTGGAACCTAAAAACCACTGCAGAACATTCATTTTTAATTATGATAATTGTCGTTGCTCTTACATAGCAGCCCTTCTGGCTTAATGAAGGCAATATGGTATCGTGCACTGGTTCTCAAAGCATCGTCCCAGGACCGGCAGCATCAGCATCATCTGGGAACTTGTTAGAAATGCAAATTCCCTGACCCTACCCAGACTACGGAGTCAGGAGCTCTGGGGGGTGGGGCCCGCAATCCATGCTTCCACAAGACCCCCAGGCGATTCTGAGACCACGTCAAGAGAACCACTGGTGTGGTCATTAAGAACACAGGCTTTGAATTCTGGCTTCACCATCTGCCCTCTGTATAAACTGGAGAGAGTTATTTAGCCTTTCTGTACCTTGGGGTACTCATCTGCAAAGTGGGGATAGTTCCAGAATGAAATGCAAGGCAATGCCATAGTGCATGGGAAACACATCAGCGCCCAGCACAATGAGTACTCCATAAATAACGGCTGTAATTATTAGTATTAGGAATGGAAAGCTACAGTTTGAAGAAACTGTTACAATAAAAGCAGCTAGAATGGGGAGCTTTAGTGTGGACGTTGATTAATCAACTCTAGTGGCTGTGTGTATGTGACTGTGTGTGGGGGTCTGCATGTGTGTGTGCATACTCACATGCACACACACTCATGATCTTTGCCCTGAGGGAAAGGCAAATGCTTTGTGATAAGAGCTTGTGCTTGAAAGTTTTCTCTCCTACCATAAAGTCCCTTTTAATACTGGGGGCCCACACTTTGAAAGAGAAAGGTGTTTGTAAGAGAAACACTTCAGACTCTCCCTTCACAAGTTTACAGGGTCAAAATTATCACAATTCCTTTTACTTCTCTGTGAAAGTTGCTTCTTAAGCTTCGTCCTCTCACTGTTCAGCTGCCACATGAAATTCGTCAGCTCCCAGAGGGGCAGGGGATATCAAGGCTCTAGTGGAAATTGGAGGGCTCCAGGATCTCTTTCCTCTCTGCAGGCGAGTAACGGTGAGCCCCAGGGATGCTCCCAGAGCCTGGGCTGCGGTAAAAGGCAGGTGGAGAGTCCCCCTAGGCTTACTCAGGACCTTCCTGACTTTGGCACTGAAACTCCTGCATCCCAGGAACCCCTCAGTCTCGAGCAGACCAGGATGGGTAGTCACCCTCTCTGCAGGTCCTCCACTCTACTTTTCTTCAATAGCTGTCACCCTGGTGGAGGCCAACCCTGAGGTCAAATAGCCCATTTCCTGGTGTGCGACTTGCCTGCCCTGCGAAGGCAGCAGTGCCCAATAGAAGCAGTAGCCAGAAGCTGTCTTCCCTTTTTCTGAGGATTATCCTGCCAGGTCCTGAAACTTCAGCATGCACAGGGTATCCTGGTGGCTGTTCAATATGCCAGCGCCCAGGTCCCACCCACAGACAGTCCGAGTCAGAAGGCCAGGGCCAGTGCTTGAATGAAGGCCAGGGCCAGTGCTTGAATGTGTACCTCTCAGCTGGTGTCAGGAGGTTCTGATGCAGCGGGTCTGCAGACTAGGTTTTGGAAACACTGTCCGAAAGTCTAGGAGCCCATGCTAAAGGCTTCTTGTTCCAGATGGCCTTGTCATGTCAGGCTAGTTTCAAAGTTCTCATGATGAGTTTGTTATAGGTAGTAAAGAACCAGCAATTTATAGCTAACACAGTGGCACTGAGAAGTATTTAAAGCAGCATACTATTTTATCCTCAGAAATTGTTCATCCATTCCACAAACCCTGGATGAATATCTGCACTAAGTAAGGAATGAACACTGAGACTCTGGGTTTGCTAGCCCCACAAAGCTGAGACAGCAGAGGGGACATGGGCATGGGGCAGATAGCCTGTGGGCTAGATGCTGGTCCGGTGACATGATAGCCACCCCTCTCTAATGTCTGCATCACAGAAAGGAAATCAGGAGAAAGGATCTCTTCCCTGTAGGGCTCTGGATGGATCTGCCCATGAGGGCCATCCCTGTCACATCCTCAGCCACAGTGAGCTGTGCCGAGGAAGGGACTTAGCTATGCCCCGTCTCCCATCACTTCATCCGTTGATTCTTGATGCAATGGACTTTAATTTTTAGCAACACCAAGTGGCCTGCAGCTCCCTCAGACACCTTACTTTGGCTCTTATTATCTCTGCCTGGAATTCTCTTCCTGCTCAGGCGTCACCTCCTCTTAGAAGCCCTCCTGGGCCCTCTGGGTTGGGCCAAGTCCCAGGGCTCTTGCTCTGTCTGTCACTCTTGCATCTGACTCACACCCCTAATTTGAGCACTCTTTGTGGTCAGGCCCTTGCTTTGTTCAGCTGGAATTACCAGTCCCTGGCACAAAGGACAGGAGGTGGTCACAACTGTTTGCTGAGTAGATCCTTGTATTGGTCTCCTAATTCAGAAAGTGAATGGCCTCAAACAACAGAAACATATTCTCTACAGTTCAGGAGGCTGGAAACACAAAATCAAGGAGTCAGCAGGGCTGGTTCCTTCTGGCAGTCTGGAGGGCTGGTTCCTCTTCCAGCTTCTGGTGGCCATGGGCAATCCCTGGCCTTCCTTGGCTTGCAGGATCCAATTTCCATTTCTTCCTTTCCTTTCCTTTCCTTTCCTTTCCTTTCCTTTCCTTTCCTTTCCTTTCCTTTCCTTTCCTTTCCTTTCCTTTCCTTTCCTTTCCTTTCCTTCCTTTCTTTCTCTCTTTCTTTCTCTTTCTTTCTTTCTTTCTTTCTTTCTTTCTTTCTTTCTTTCTTTCTTTCTTTCTTTCTTTCTTTCTCTTTCTTTCTTCCTTCCTTCCTTCCTTCTTTCTTTTCCTTTTTTTTTTTTTTGAGACAAATTCTCACTCTGTTACCCAGGCTGGAGTGTCATGGTGCTATCTCGGCTCACTGCAACCTCCTCTTTCCAGGTTCAAGCAATTCTCCTGCCTCAGCCTCTTGAGTAGCTGGGATTACAGGCACCCACCACCATGTCCAGCTAATTTTTTATGTTTTTAGTAGACACAGGGTTTCACTATGTTGGCCAGGCTGGTCTTGAACTCCTGACCTCATGATCCACCCACCTAGCCTCCCAAAGTGCTGGAATTACAGGCATGAGCAACCACACCCGGCCTCCATCTCTTTCTTTACATGGCTTTCCCCTCGGTGCCACTCCTTTCCTCTGTGAATTCTCTTCTAGGGACACTTATCATCGGATTTAGGGTCCACCCTAATCCTGGATGATCACATCTCAAGATCTTTAATTACATCTTCAAAGATTTTTTTCCAATAAAGTCACAATCACAGGTTCTGAGTGGACATACCATTTTGTGGGGAGGGCACCACTCAACCCAACAACCCACATTTCCTCTCCAGGCCTCAGTTTCCATCAGCCGTGCTGTAGGGGCTGGACCAGGTGCTGTGTGTGCTGTCAGGACACTGCGGAACCAGGGCCAGGGCTGTGCTTTGTCTTGAGCAGGAGCGAACAGGCTGTGTTCTGAACAGAGTGTTCCTCATGGTGGTTGGGCCGCCTGGGTACATGCAACACAAAACCCTCCAGAGAGTCTCTTTCAATCAGCCCCGTTTCCCCTGAGCTCTCCATTCTCCACCAGAACTACTGGGGGAGACATAAAATATGAAAAAATGAGTTTTCATCTTTTTGTAAAGTAGCAAGCAGAGTTTTATTTATTTAGTTATTATTATTACACTTTAAGTTCTGGGACATAAGTTTGTTACATAGGTGTACACATACCATGGTGTTTGCTGCACCCATCAACATGTCATCTACATTAGGTATTTCTCCTAATGCTATCCTTCCCCTAGCCTCCCATGCCCTGACAGGCCCCGGTGTGTGATGCTCCCCTCCCTGTCTCCATGTGTTCTCATTGTTCAACTCCCACTTATGAGTGAGAGCATGCCGTGTTTTGTTTTCTGTTCCTGTGATAGTTTGCTGAGAATGATGGTTTCCAGCTTCATCCATGTCCCTGCAAAGGGCATGAGCTCATCCTTTTTTATGGCTGCATAGTATTCCATGGTGTATATGTACCACATTTTCTTTATCCAGTCTGTTATTGATGGGCATTTGGGTTGTTTCCAAGTCTTTGCTCTTGTGAATAGTGATGCAATAAACATACTTGTACATGTGTCTTTATAGTAGAGGGATTCTCGGTACTTTTACCCATGTTTGGTAATTGAACAAGAGTCACAAGAGTTGCGTAGAGTTTTAAGTGTTTGTTGAATTGTCCAATTACCAAACTGAGTAAAAGTACCGAGAATACCTGATGCAGCACCCAAGCATAGCAGGCAGATTTAGAGATGCCTCTTGCAGAGGGCACTCACCATGAGATGTGGAGGGCAGGGGCCTGGAGATACTGATGTTGTATCTACTCCTTATCTCTCAGTTTTTGGACACCAATCTGGTGTCCACAGCAGCTCTCTGCACCTGACAGGTTGATTCTCAGAAGCCCTGGTGTATTAGGCCATTTGTTCACTGCTATAAAGAAATACCTGAGGCTGGATAATTTATAAAGAAAAGAGGTTTAATTGGCTGATGGTTCTTCAGGCTGTACAGGAAGCATGGTGCTGGCATGGGGAGGTCTCAGGAAGTCACAATCATGGTGGAAGGTGAAGTGAAGCCAGTATGTTATGTGGCCAGAGCAAGAGCAAGAAAGAGATGGGGGAGGTGCCATATGCTTTCAAACAACCTGATCTCTCACAAGAACTCACTCACAATGGCAAAGTCAGCCCCAAGCCATTCAGAAGGGATTCTGCCCCATTACCCAAACACCTGCCACCAGGCCCCACCTCCAACACTAGGGATCACATTTCAATGTGAGATTTGGAGGCGACAAACATCCAAACTAAATTACCTGGGAAGGTGAGTTCTTAGGGTTTTATTTCATTTTATTTCAATTTCATTCTCTTCATCCTTATTCCCAATCCAATTACCCTCTCCTTCCATACACCTGCATTCTCACGTACTGTGTGTCCTGCCAAACATTTATTTACTCACATGTCTCAAGAAAATTACATAATTTGAGGAACATGAACACACACATATATATTGAATTTATATGTCATTGTTTTGGATATCTATGTGTATTGTTTATGTAAGGTCAGCCGAGAGAAAGGACGAGAGAAAGAGAGGCCCAAGTTCAGGCGAGTAAGTTTATTGAACCTGCCAGCTGCTACATTACAGACAAAGGAGGCAGCCCTGAGCTTACAAAATGAGGGGTTTTATATGAGGGAGAGAGACCGTGGGGTCGTTTGTTGGTTAACTCTGCCACATATCACCTGGTGATGTTTATGACAGCAGGAACTTACAGGAGGGTAACGTTTGTTTATGCTTCCTATGACCTCCCCCTGTGTGGTCTAGATGGTTTGTAATTGGGGTTTGCTTTATGGCAGTAAGGCCTGATAGGTAAAGTCTGCCGGCTTCACCACAGTGCCTAGATAAGGGCTTAGAAATGTAAAAAGCCTTGGAGGAAAGGGAGGGGTGTTGGCAGTACCAAGAAGCTTTTTTGGGGTGGTTTGTCCCTAACAGTTTACCATATGTATAATGTGAACCCCCAAAATTTGAAACAGTCTCAGTTAATTTAGAACGTTTATTTTGCCAAGGTTGCGGATGTGCGCCCATGACACAGCCTCAGGAAGTCCTGACAACATGCGTCCAAGGTGGTCGGGGCACAGCTTAGTTTTACACATTTTAGGGAGTCATGAGACATCAGTCAATATATGTAAAAAGTACATTGGCTCAGTCTGGAAAAGCAGGACAACTTGAAGGCAGGAAGACTAGAAGAAGGGAGGGGGCTTCCAGCTCACAGGTAGGTGAGGGACAAAAGGTTGCATTCTTTTGAGTTTCTCATTAGCCTTTCCAAAGGAGGCAATCAGATATGTATCTATCTCATTGAGCAGAGGAGTGATTTTGAGTAGAATGGGAGGCAGATTTGCCCTGGGCAGTTCCCAGCTTGAAGGAGCCCAAGATATTTTCCTTTCACAATAATTCTGTTTTCCTCACAGTTTTCACTCCTCATTCTGGTTTTGCAATTAAGCTGACAGCTATGTAGATGTGGATTGTACCTTTTCTTTTCCATTCCGCTAGTGGGGGAAGCCTAGATTACATCACTTTCAGTCCTCTGCTACTGTAAACAACAGAGCGACGAACATCTTTGAATATGCCTCCGTGGGTAGCCGCGGAGAGTTTCTCTGGGATTGGAACCTGAAGGTGACAGTGCTGGGTCATTCAACTTGAATACATCCAGTATAAACACAGCCAGGATGCCTTTCAGAAAGGCGGTTCCAAGTTCACACGCATCAGTATTGCAAGAGAGCTCTGCTTTGCTCGTATCCCAGCCCACACTTAGTGTCACTCAACTTGCTCATTTTGTCAATCTGGTGAATGCAAAGTGGTATCTTGTTTGATTTGCATTTATTTGCATACTAAACACTAGCTGTCCAATCCACAAGTACTTACTTATCTTTTTTGTGCCTCAGATTTCTCACCTTAGGAGGCTGTGAAGATTCCCTGAGTTAACTCACGCAAAGTGCTTACAACCATGCTTGGCACAGAGTAAATGCTTAATGTCAGCTAAGAACAGGCAGTCAATATTTGTTGACTTGAATACACCTAGGGACAGGGAGCTCACTAGGTATGGGGCACGACTTGCCCAAAATCAGAGAGTGGTGGGTGGTGGAGCCAGATTCAAATACAGGAGGCCTGCCTTTAAAGGAAAATCTGCATTCAAGGGAATTTTAAAATTTATAAAGTGCTTTTCTGTGATGTATTAATAATAGAAGTGCCAGAGTGGAGGGGGTGCACGTGGCTTCCCTCCCCCAGAACCCCTTTCTCTGAAAGCTGCTCACCTTCAGTCCTGGCTGAAGAGACAGAAGTCAGCGTGTAGGTTATGGCATATGACACCCTTCTCCCAGCCCCTACTGGCCATAGACATGCACAATCCTCTGCAAATTTCAGCCCTGGGTTGGTTGGTGATGCGCCCTGGACCAGCAGGTCAGTGGGGATTTGAGGTCTGGTGGTTGTGGAGATTCATGTGTGACAGAGAGACACAAAGAGACAGAGACAGAGACACAGAGACAGAGACAGGGTGACACAGAAAAACTGTAGAGATGGTTCTTAGCAGCTCCCTGAGGCCTGGCTGTTTTGTGGTTCCCAGATATTTTCCTCTGTCCATACTGAACTCCTGGCTCCTGGCAGCTTGAGTGAGTTTCAGTCCCTTGCAAACTAATGCACCCTGATTGAAACTGATGAGTGGTGGACACCCAGGATCCCTACTTTGCATTCTACCTACTGGCTGTTAGCATCTCAAGGGCAGTCACTGTTTACCAGTACAGCTGTATTACTCCAATGACTGTTTCAGTGAAAGCAGATGCAGTCCTCAGGCCCAACCACTGGAGGCTGCAAAATCAAGCTATTAGTATGATGGAATGGGGTGCAGATGTTTAAAATGATAAATATGATGATTACACAGATAAGGTCCTTTGCTACTTTGCTACCTGTCAATGAAAGAGTTAACTAAAAAAACCTAGGAAGCAGGGATATATATGGATTACAAAGACAGCAAAACAATGTTGACACATTGATAATAATTAGCAGAGGCCCTGGAGAGATATGACTGGTTGCTGGGTTAAGATAAAGGACTTTATATTTTTATGTGATGTTGATGTAAAAGGAAATAATATAAAATAATACTGTTTGACGGGTATTAAAATGCACCTTTAAAGCATTTTCTGATAAAATATCTTGAATATGGAATACACAATACATCCAGTAATGCCTTCTTTGGGTCTGGGACCACAAGGTAGGACAGATGGTAGAGATAATCCAGGCACTGGAGCCACAGAGACCCAGGGTGGGTTCTGGTTCCCCTGTGGAATCTGCATAGGTGGTTGTCATGACCTGCCCTTGATCCATCCCAACCTGGTGGTTGGTGATCTCACTGTCCTCAGCAAGCTTCTCTCCTCCTCCTCATTGATTCTTTCCCTGACCAGCAACAGGAATTGAGCACCCAATGCTGACACTCTCATATTTGAGCATCTCCTGTTTCCCGCATACTTCTGAACACTGACACACAAAGGTGACTGAGACTAACTGTATCAGTTCTGGAGTTTCAACTCTGAGTGACAGATAACTCTGTCCTGACTGGCTTACACTGGAAATGCACTTCTTAGCAGTGTCAGAAACTCAGAGTGCAATTGGAGGACCCAGAGGCTCTATGGTGCCAACAAGGATGCAAGTTCTCCTATCCTGTCCTCTGGCATCCACAGTGCTGGACACACTGTGTCCAGCTGGATTGGGGCTGGATTGCCTCATGGTCAAGGAGCCATTGGACCAAATGTGGAGAAAAGAGAGTTCCTCATTCATGGCCAGTTGAGAAAAAAGAGTTCTTCCTCACTAACTCTACAGACAAAGCCCAATCTTCCTTCTGATTGGAGCAGCTCTTATGCCTCTATTGCCCCTGACCAATAGCATCTCCAGGGCACCACCACACACTAACTGGCTTAGCCCTGGGCTCAGGACCAGTCACTGCCCAAGAGGATGAGGTTGCCCCAGTGGTTTGGACTAACACACCCCCATCCGCAGACTGGAGTCTGTTTCTCAGGTCTCATTCTGCTGTATAGTGGGAAGCATGGGGAATGACAGGGGGTATTTGGCAGTCAGCCAGTGTCCACCACACAGACTCTGTCCTCAAGGGTTCACAGTGTAGTGGTGGGAGTAACAAAGTCACTGTAATACAGGAGCCAATGGACAGTCACAAAGGGCCTGCCTCTGGGGCACAGAGGAATGACAGCTGGCTCAGCTTGGGGTCCTGAAAGATGACTGGGAGTCCCCAGCTAATTGCAGAACTGGGGCAGGGGAGGGTAGAAAGGCATTCCTAGGAGGGACGAGTCCCCCTAGAGGGCCACCTTGTGTGTGCCTAGCTGAGCAGTGGGTGGTGCTAGAGCAAAGGGTGGGGTAGAAGCAAAGACCACATTCATGGAATAACCCCAACCTTGGTGCCCTGCTATTTGGGTTAAGCAGCTTTTGTGAGCAAAGCAGAGCCATGGTGGTCTTCAGTAGTAACCAAATACAACCAAATCAGCATGTTACAAAACCACACTTTCTATCTGGAGCCTGAAGATCCTTATTTGACCATCTAGGAAGGAGTCTCTTCAACATAGCTGAAGGATCCTCTCTTCTGACTTTATCATCCTTCAGTTTGTCAACCCTTGCATGATTCCACCAAGTAGCTGGTCTGTGAGGAAGGCCCAGGGACCTGGTCTGTGACTCACTCGCCTGATTCTGCAAATCTGATGTAAGCTTTCTGTTGGGAAGCCTTACTGAGCAGCATGCTCCCTCGCCACAGGGAAGTGACAGGCAGTGACTGATGTGTGCATGCAAAGGTGTTGCCCAGAGTGTAGGCTGGAGGGAAGATGAATAGAATCCATGCTTGTTTTGTGTTTGAGGTTTGGAGGTAGGGAAGCTCATTTTAAACCAATAATGAGTCATAATATTTATTTTCTCTTCTGGATCGAACTAAAGGAAGCACAGTCTGAAATCTCTCCAGTGATTCCTACTTGCTTAAATGGGTCCTCTTGGGCTTTGGGGGCCACTGAACAATAGTTGTGACACAGTGATGCATAGTGTTCTTCTTGTTTCTTTAAAAATGTCTGCCTTTCTAAGTCTCTGTCCCTCTAACTATCTCCTCCTCTTCTCTCTCTCCCTCTTCTATTGGGACAGCATTTCATGTGGGAGTCCTACAAATATCTATGCCAGGCCTTATTAAAGATTCAGAGAATATGAATTCATAATTCTCAGTTTTATTGAGGAGACAATTTATATAGTTGGGGAAAAAGCAGCAATAACACATAGAAGGTTTACTCCTGTGAAATGGTGATACCAGCTCTACGCTGCAGGCACTTTCTCCACCACTGAGAGGGTGGTCTCCCCAGGGGAGGTGTTCCTTGGCCTGGGCCTAGGGGGAGGTTCCTGGGAGGATTTGGATTCACAGATAAGTTAAACCCGTGTACACTGAGCACCTCCTCTGTGCTGGGCCCTGAACTTGGTTGTGGGGACACAGATGAGTTATGTCCAGCCCCTTCCTCCAAGGAGCCCAGAGTCCAGGCAGCGTGGCAGCATTCCAGGTGTAGCACGCAGTGTGAACCGTCAGATCTTGCCTGTCCTGAATACCTGGGCTCAGCTTGGTGCTGGAAAATACCTCCTGATCTCTAGGCCTGTGTCCTTTCCTATAAGGGGACAGACTAGACTTTACTACCTCTCAGGCCCTCCTGGATCTCCTATCTTTGAAGCTTTGTGTTTTCTGGAACCAGAAGCGATCGTCGCTGTCCTTGGTACTGACTGGTAAAGGCGTGCTGAAATCAGGATGGGGGTTTTTGGAAATTTGGAAGCCCAACATCTATCTTGATGTTCTCTGATACTTCCCACTCTGATCAGCTGATTTCTTCTTAGCCAAGCATCCCAATGGCTGGGATGGGCAAGAGGTGGGCACTGGAGGGTGAGTGAGAGGTGGTAGCTGTCCCCTTGCCCAACAGAAGAGAAGGGCAGGTCCAGGACTTCTTTCTCTTGCTTGTGCAGGGAAACCTAGGGGCCTGAGGCTGAGGAGGCTGGGTGTGGATCAGAGCATTCAGCTTAGGAAGACCCATGATGGCTCAGTCTGATTCTCTGTGCCTCAGATTATTTTTCTGCACACAAAGTGGCAACAGTAGGTTTAGAACCCCAGTCTCTTGATGGCACTGAGGTTAACTCTTTGCCTAACCCCAGTGTCACCTCTTAATCACCCCCTCGATATCCTGCTGTGAAACAATATTGCTCCCTCCACAGCTCTGTGTAAGCTACAGTTCAGGTGTCTACAAATCCAGGCAATGTACAAGATCAGAGCCTTGGATTAGTGGGTCCCATATACGATGCCTTCTGGAACTTCTCAGCCCACCCTCAAGTCCTCACTGTGTTTGTACTTTAGGAATTTCAGTTTTGTTTCCTTATTATGCAAGTATTATCTGGGGGAGCAGGGAGATGTTACACGTAATTATGGTGAATCATTTAGCAAACAATTAGGGGACAGAGAACAAACAAGTCACTGCTTCCAAAACCCCTCTTTAATCATTTTGCACATCCTCAGAACCCAAAGCAAATATTAAGATAATTAATCACTGCCAACCTGTCATTCATAAGGACCTCACTTCCAATTAATTAAGTGCTGTTGATATTCAATCTAGGAGCAGACTGAAATTTTGTTCAAGGTCACACTCTGAATTCTGGATCCCCTCTCTGTGGGCAGAGATTCAAGTCAGTTCTAATGCTTTCTCTAGGATTATCTGTCCCCAGCTTGGCTGTCATCGACAATGAATTCTGCACAATCTCTCTATTTCATCCAAGTTCTTCTGTACGACCTTTATGTAACCTTCCATTCTTGGAGAAGGAGGGAGGGACTTTCCAATAATTTTACAAAGATTGGGTTACACACAGGCTGCTTGAACATTTAGGTGAGGCTGGGAGATTTATCAGCATTCAGAAGCAGGGTGAGGTGATGCCAGATCATAGAAAGCAGATGGCTTCTGGGTGGGGCTGTTTCAGAGAGCCGAGGATACAGGGGAGACCCCTGGGCTGGTTGCATGTGCCGAGGACTCACCAGCATTTTCCTGGGGTCTGGCACATGGTGAGAGCAGCTAAGTGTTAGTTTGGGTGGGTGGACAATGAATTATTAAAACTTTATGCTACTGTTCTCAGCACAGAACACATATAAAATGAATTAAACTCTTGCTCTGCCTTCACAGCTCAGTTAATGTGCTCAGATGTTACCTCCTTGAGGAGCTTTCAGTGATACCCTTTGCTGCACTGGGGGCCCTACCTGAACTTCCACATGCCCCTCCACCTCCACCACAGCTCAGATCCTCATGTTTAATTTCATTTATAATAGTACAATTTAAGTAAAATAATGCATATTAAAGTTTAGTTGAGGCTTTTTGAAGATGAAAGATTGAACACATTTTTTTAGCTTTACTCCTTCCTGAAACCCCATCCGAATGACAACAAAGGAATTCTTAAGAAGGCTTAGACCCTTAAAGCCAAAGAGAGAAGGAGAGGAGGGAGCAGCAGATCTGGAATCTGCAATTGCAGGCTGGAAAGCAGATGGATGCGTGGTAACTGACTGAGCAGATTGGAGGCATTAAATCCTAAGTCGAAATGGGTCTGAGAAGCAATGGATGAGCATCACCGAACACCGTACAGGCTCTGGACCTGGTGGCACTGTAGTTTTGGAAGTGGAAGTGATTTGGGACTAGAAACAGAAGGATTGGTTGAAAGTTCAAGAAGCAGTTAGACTTCCAGCTTCCTCAACCACTTCATGCTACTCGGCATGCCCCTTTCCCACTCCAGCAGAGGGGTGTGAGCCTTATTCCCTGCAGAAGATAAAGAGAGGGGCTCTGAACTTGGGATGCCAAGGGCACAATGCTGGAAAATGCTACATCCTGGAGGCCAGAGAAGTACCAAGGGGAGACGATGGAAGAGTCTGTCTTGGGTGCAGGTAGCAAAGTCACAGGTTGTCTCTAGAGAACTTCCCCAAAATTATTCAACTGGTGAAAAGTCAGTGTGTCACTTCACACTCATTAGGCTGGCTATTACTTTAAAAAAAAATACAGAAAATAACAAGTGTTAGCAAGGATATGGAGACAGCAGAATCCTTGTGCATTGCTGGTGGGAATGTAAAATGTTGCAACTGCTGTGGAAAAGCATATGGTGACTCCTCAAACAATTAAACATAGGATTACTATATAGTACAGAAATTCTACTTTGGAGTATATACTCGAAAGAAGTGGAAGCAGGGACTCACAGAGATATTTGTGTAACTATGTGCATAGTAGTGGTTATTCACAATAGCCAGGAATAGGAGCAACCCAAGTGCCCATAAATAAAATGTGGTATACGCATACAATGGGTTGTTATTCAACCTTAAAAAGGAAGGATATTCTGACACATGCTACAACATGGATGAACCTTGAAGAATTATGCTAAGTGAAACAAGCCAGTCACAAAAGGACAGATAGCGTAGCATTCCACTTATGTGAGATACCTAGAGTAGTCAAAATTGTAGAGGTAGAAAGTAGAGAGGAGGTTATCAGAAACTAGGGAGAGAGGAGAAGGGGGAGTTCGTGTATTAATGGGTACAGGGTTTTGTTTGGAATGATGAAAAAGTTCTGGAGATCGATGGTGGTGATTCACCACAGTATGAATGTACTTAGAGCCACTGAACTGTACACTTCAAAATAATTAAAATGCCTGTAATCCCAGCACTTTGGGAAGCAGAGATGGGAGGGTGACTAGATGCCAGGGGTTTGAGACCAGCCAAGGCAACAAAGTAAGACCCTGTCTCTACAAAAAATAAAAATATTGGCCAGGTGCGGTGGCTCATGCCAGTAATCTCAGCATTTTGGGAGGCTGAGGCGGGCAGATCATGAGGTCAGGAGTTCAAGACCAGCCTGGCAACATGGTATGAAACCCCATCTCTACTAAAAATATACGTACACACACACACACACAAAAATCAGCCAGGCATGGTGGCACGCGCCTGTAATCCCAGCTACTCAGAAGGCTGAGGCAGAATAATTGGGTGAACCCAGAAGGCAGAGGTTTCAGTGAGCTGAGATAGCACCACTGCACTCCAGCCTGGACCACAGAGTGTGACTTCATAAAAAAAAAAAAAAAAAAAAACAATTAACTGAAATTGGTGGCATGTGCCTGTAGTCCTAGCTACTCAGGCAGGAACATCACTTCTGCCCAGGAATTTAGAGTTGCAGTGAGCTATGACTGCACCACTAAACTCGAGTCTGAAGAACAGAGCAAAACTTCATCTCCAAAAAAAGAAATGGTTATAATGATAAATTTTATGGTATGTACATTTTACAACAATAAAATACAAAGGCTTTTTTTATTATCACCATGTGCTGGTAATTCTAAACAATGTTGTGATAAAGGATTCCTCCCTGAAAAATATCTTGTTAGTCTATATTCTAAGTAACTGTGTGGTTACTGTTGAGTTTCAATAATACAGATGTCAGCTGGGCACACTCATACCTGTAATGCCAACACTTTGAGAGGCTAAGGCGGGAGGATTGCTTGAGCCCAGGAGTTCAAGACTAGCTTGGTCAACATAGCGAGACCCACCTCATTAAATAGCTAACTACAAAAAAAAAAAAAAAAAATAGCGAGACCCCTATCTTCACAAAAAGAAAATAATAATAATAATAATAATAATAATAATAATAATAATAATAACTGGGCTTGGTGGCAAATGTCTGTAGTCCCAGCTGCTCAGGAGGCTGAGCTGGGAGGAAGACTAGAGACTAGGAGTTTGAGGCTGCAGTGAGCCGTGACTGGGCTACTGCACTCCAGCCTGAGTGACACAGCAAAACCCCTTTTCAAAAAATAAAAAAAGTACGTATAGATGTAAGCTTCAAAACAGCACATTTTATTACTTACCCTTTAATAAGCATTTTATTCTACATGGAAGTTATTTGCAAGAACCCCAGCATATGAGGACTCAGCATATGCATTTGGTTGAGAGGAGATGGCTAACACTTCAGATCTTGTGCAGTTTCTTCGGTTGTGACCTGGGTCCCATCCCTGGGGTGCAGCATATTCCTGCATTTGTAAAGAAGATTGCAACAATGAGACATTGTGATTGCAAAGACAAAGAAGTAGAGTTTGAGTTATTTCACCTTTGGCATTCTATGTGACTGCTTGGAATTTCATGAATGCTTAAAATTTAAATTAGTAAATCAGAGTGTGAACTGAATGCAGTACTTTGGTTTGGCAAGTGCGGATTTTAGTTCTTACATAAAATACTTTACTGAATCTGCTTAATATAATTAAAATGAAAATTTATCCATCTGTTATGTTAATAGTTTGTTTTAAAACTAAAGAAGAAATAAAGAAGTGATTAATGTTGATTCTTACATGACTATTACTGGGAATAATTTTTTCGTATAGAGGAGGGGGTTGTAAATAGGGTCTGCTCTGGGAGAGGGCTGGACTCTGCTACAAGTTGAAAATGCTGATCATGGGCAGTGAATTCTGCACAATCTATTGACGTCCAGAAAGAGATTAGGAGTCTTTTCTAGGAAATTTCACTAGCTCCAAAGAAAGTGTCAAAGATACCAAGATCTGGAATTACCTAAGGAAACAGTCAGATCACCCAACATAACTACAGATAACAAGCTCCCCCAGCCACCTTGCCCAGATTTCTAGTTACCTTCTCAAAGACTAGTTGTAAATACTACTGAACAGCTAAGACTTTTGGGAATGCACTTAACACAAAAGCCACTTGACTGTAAAAAAAAAAAAAGCCACTTGACTGTAATCCCAGCACTTTGGGAAGCCGAGATGGGCAGATTATTTGAGGTTAGGAGTTCAAGACCAACATGGTGAAAACTGTCCCTACTAAAACTAAAAAAAATTAGCCAGCATGGCGGCACATGCCTGTAGATTGCACCACTGCACTCTAGCCTGGGCGACAGAGCAAGACTCTGTCTCAAAAAAAAAAAAAAGAAAAAAAAAGCCACTTGAAAGAAGCAGAAGCTATTCAGGTAGAGTGAACTTCACGTAAATTATTCTCACTATTCTTAACAATTAATATGATTAATATATTCTTTTACAGAGAAGAGTGCTTAATAAAAGAACATGCTATAAAAAGGACTATTCCAAGACCAAAAAAATCTTGAAAATTAAAAAAGAGATAGAAGAAATTTTAAAAATCAATTAAAAGGTAGTAACACAGACCAGGAACAGTGGCCTTTGCCTGTAATCCCAGCACTTTGAGAGGTTAAGGTGGGCAGATCACTTGAACTCAGGAGCTCGAAACCAGCCTGGGCAACATAGCAAGACCCTGTCTCTACAAAAATGAAAAAATTAGCCAGACGTGGTGGTGTGGGTTGAAGTGGGAGAATCACCTGAGCTTGGGAGGTCGAGGCTGCAGTGAGCAGTGATGTTGCCACCACACTCCAGCCCAGGTGTCAAAGTGAGACCCTGTCTCAAAAAGAGAAAAAAAAAAAAAAAGATAAGAAATGTAGTAAGATAAAGTTGAGAAATCTCATGGAAAGTTGAGTGAGAGACAAAGAGATGAGAAAATGGGAGCTAAATGATGAGAAGATGTGAGGACCACATTAGGACATTCAATACCCAAGGAAAAGCAGCTGCAAATAAGGAAAAGAGAAGAAAGAGAAAGGAGGAATTCACCCATAAAGAATTCAAGTTGCCTTCCTGGAACTGAAGGAGCCAAGTTGCTGGCCTGGAAAGACTCACTGAGCACAGAGCAAGGGAGGACAACAGACCCACCCACACCAGGCACATGGCCATGAGCTTTCAGGACGTAGTGGGGAAGGAGGAATCCCATCCCTTTCCAAGGGGAGAAAAAGGCTTGTGAACTCCAGCACTGCATAACACAAAAGACAGGGGAGCAGAGCCTTCCAGACTCTGAAGGAAAATGATTCCATCTAGAATTTTGGGTCCAGCCAGATTCTTGTTAAAGTGTGAGGATAGATGAAAGACAGGTTTAGAATTTGCATCTTACTTTGAGATTTACTAATTTTTTTTTTCTTTTCTTTTTTTTTTTTTTTTTTGTAGAGACAAGGTCTTGCTACATTGCCCAGGTTAGTCTCAAACTCCTGGGTTCAAATGATCTACCCACCTTGACCTCTCAAAGTGCTGGGATTGCAGGCGTAATCCCACCCTTCAGTGGGAAGCTACTGGAGGATGTGCTACACCAAGGTGAGGGTGAGTCAAAGGAGATCCAGGCATGAAAAACAGGAAACAGAGGGCCCAACAGAGGAAGATCCCTGGACGATGGTAAGGAAGATTCCAAGAGGTCAGTTGCACAGCAGGTGGAGAGAGCCCAGCCCAGATTGGAGGAGGTTAGACGGAGCCAGGAGAAGTTTCTGTAAGACGCAATGCAATTGTGAGACTGCCTAGTGTGTCTGCACACATTGGGAGAAGATTTACATACCAGGAGAGTTCAGAACAGAGTTAGTGATAAGTACATAAAAAATGAAACAAACAACCTGAGAGTGGGATATGTACATTTTTTTCTTGAACGAATTTTTTGTTTCATAAAACAAGAAACAAACAACCTGAGAGTGGGATATGTAGATTTTTATCTTGAACCAATTTTTAAAGTTTTATAAAGGTATAATTTACGTGTAATAAACTGCACATATTTGACATACACAAGTGGACAAATTCTAACATACAGATGAAGCTGTGAAAGCACGTCCTTTTATAATCCCTCTCCTCATCCTTCCCAGGCCTCCAAGTAACCATTTATTCATTTTACCCTACAATATATATGTTTACTTTTTCTGGAATTTTATATGATTGGATCATAAAGTGTTTACTCCTCTTATTTTCTGGTTTTATTTGTTTTGTGTAATTACTTTGAGATTTATTAATAATGTTGTATGAGTAGTTCAGCCTTTTCTTTTTCTGAGTACTCTTCCGATGTTTGAATATGATGCTATTAATTTATCCATTCATATGTTTATTTTCAGCTTTTAGCTATCATAAATAAAGCTGGTATGAACAAAGAGACAAATAAAAAGCTAAATAAATAGGGTATGAGGGAGGGACAATGATTGACTCCAGATATACAAGTACGGGTTTGATGAGAATGACACTAAGATGGGATTAGATGTTGGAGAGACTGATTTTGGGAAACGCCTTTGAAGGATCTAGTGGGAGGGCCCAAACAGAGGCAGCAGCACCTGTAGAACTCAGTGCAGGGCTGGCCTCTGTGCAGGAGGGAAGGAAGGGAGGAAGATGGGGCAGGGAGACAGCCCAGGCTGCAGTACAGTTCCCAGAAAGGAGCAGCCAGGACAACAGGGGAGTCTCCAGTCCAAGAAGCCAATTGGAGAAGTTGCACATCTTGCAGGAATGGACCCGTGCTCGGTCACTGGGCCACAGGAAAGTGGCCTTGTTGTGAAGGTAATGATGGGCCCAGAGGGGCAGCAGCTGAGCTGTTAGTCTATTATACTCCCTTCAAGAAGACACTGGAGTGGTACATTTTGTGGCCACCACACCACACTACACGGCTTATCAACATAGAATATTCACATAATCATGATCATGCAAAGCTACTGATCTAAATAAAATGACCACTTGACCCTGTTGGGAGGATGAAGGCAGGAAGTGTCTGTGGTGGGTATAGGAGCTAAGGAAAGAGGGTTAAATTCCCTAGTAGGAAGTCAATAGAGAAAGCCTCCAAGTCAGTCACCCTAATAAATAGATTATCTATAGATATGATGAATCTGAAAAGAATCAACAAAAAGAATAAAAAGGGATGGGCTATGGGGAGCAGAAAGTGAGAGAAGGGAGCAGAGGGTGGAAATGGCAGAAAGTATAATGGATGTATAAATGAAAATTAGATTTAGCGAGTGTGGTCAAGCACCTGACACATAGTAAGTACTGTGTACATGTGGTCATGATGAAGACGATAGAGTGCTGACCCATAGTTGGTCTTCGTGCATTCTGTCATGTTCTCGCTTTTAAGGGTGAGCCATTAGCAATGGGTGCTTATTTTAAGTGTTCCTTATTTAGTAATGAGAGCCTTTTAGTATCTATCTGCCTCTCAAACTAGCCACCTTATGGGAGCCAGGACTGCTGTTTCATTCCACATTAATTTATTTCAACTGTGTGTGGACTCCCTCTCTCCATCCCTCCCTTTTTCCGAGTTTGTACTGCTGAGCAAACGTCTTAATGGTGCAGGAGCAGAGATGGCATGTGTGTTTTAATAAGCAGAAAATGCCAGGTGGGGGTGGGAGGAATAGTGGTGGCTCAGGTGACGTCAGCTTGCAGATGGATCTGGCAGGTCAAGTGGAGCAAAGCTAGCTGCAGCCACACTCTCTCCAGCTCTGCCCATGGTAAGGAGCAAGGCAGGGTGGGAGAAGCAGGAGCTTCCATGCACTCCTGGAAGTCTGCTGCAGCAGATAGGGCCATGGTGGGGAAAGATCTGCCTTAGCTGTGCTAAAAGGACATTTATAAGGAGATCTGGGCTCTAAACCCCCAGCTGCACCAGGGGAAAGAAGAATCTTGGGAAAACTGGCCAGCTCTGCCCATGGCTCCACGGTTTCATTGCACTTGCAGATGGAAAGTTTGGGGCCCACATGAGGATGGTCATTGGCAAAGGCTAATGACAACAAAAACTCAGCACTCACCTGGGCATGAGGACATGGGGCTCTGAGACAGGCTCTCCTCTGATCTCTGGGCCTCAGTTTCTCCAGGATAAAATGACTGGTTCTTTTCATGCATTCCAGCACTGACAAATTTCTGTCTGGCACAGTGCCTGCACACAGGAGGTCTGCTGTAAACATCTGTGGAGTGAATGCCATGGGGAACCTGCTTGCTATGGTCCTTTCTGCCTCTCAAGTGTAAGAGGCAGAGAAAGCAGGGAGAATGGGGAGCTGCTGGGAAATTTAAGAATAGATTGGGGAACTCCAAACGTAGCTTTCAGGGGCCAGGGAAAAGGCCAACCACACACCCAGCTTTCTGGGGAGAAGGCACAGCCAAAAGAGGCAGGCAAATAGCTTTAGGTTACCATGACAACGGCAGCAGATAGGAAAGGCATCCAGAGGAAGCCAAAAGTGGCATTTTTCCTCCTGCCTTTTTTCTTTCTTTTTTTTTTTTTAACGACTGGCTTTCTTTCTGTAAGGGAAAGAGAGGAGGAGGTAGAGGGGAAAGAAGGGCCCAACAGAAGGGAGTCTTGGAGAGCAAAACTCACCTTTAAAACTGTAAGTAAATCCATCCTTTTGTCAGAAAACTGGCTGAGCCTGCTTTATGAGTGGCAGGGGTCAGTCAATTTCCACAATGGCAGTAGCTGCTGAACTTTTACAAGGCAGGCCCCTTGCTCAGCCCTTTCCATACTGGGAAGTTTGATCCTCCCCAAGGATGCCATTGACATAGAGAATTAGACCCACTGTACAAATGGGGAAACTGAACCTCAGATAGGGTAAAAGCCTGTGTCTAAGGGCAGCATGGTGACTTAAGATTGATGCTCAGATCCCTCTGGCTGCAAAGCAGTGCCACTGAAGCCCTCTGCCAAGTAGCCATGGCAAAACCTGGCAGATGTGGGTGGAAAGCCATGATGATCATGCTTCTTTTTTAGTTAGGTGACACTTTCAGAGAGGATTCCCTAAACCTGTGCCATTGTATTAGTCTTTTTTTTACACTGCTATGAAGAACTGCCTGAGACTGGGTAATTTATAAAGGAAAGAGATTTAATTGACTCACAGTTTCACATGGCTGGGGAGACCTCAGAAAATTTACAATCATGGCAGAAGGTGAAGGGGAAGCAAAGCACCTTCCTCAGAAGGCAGCAGGAAGGAGAATGAACCCAGGAGGAACTACCAAACACTTGTAAAACCATCAGATCTCATGAGAACTCACTCACTATCACAAAAATAGCATGGGGGAAACTGCCCTCATGATCCATTTACCTCCATCTGGTCTCTCCCTTGACATGTGGGAATTATGGGAATTATAATTCAATATGAGATTTGGGTGGGACACAAAGCCTAACCATATTTTTCTGTCCCTGGCCCCTCCCAAGTCTCATGTCACTTTCACATTTCAAAACCAATCATACCTTCCCCACAGTCCCCCAAAGTCTTAATTCAATGTGGCATTAACCCAAATTCCAAGTCCAAAGTCTTATCTGAGACAAGGCAAGTTCCTTCCTCCTAGGAGCCTGTAAAATCAAAAGCAAGGTAGTTACTTCCAAGATACAATGGTGGTACAGACATTGAGTAAATGTTCTCATTCCAAATGGGAGAAATTAGCCAAAACAAAGGGGCTACATGCCAGTCTGAAATCCAACTGGGCAGTCATTAATTTTTAAAGCTCCAAAATGATCTCCTTTGACTTCATGTCTCACATCCAGGTCATGCTGATGCAAGAGGTGGGGTCTCATGGCCTTGGGCAGCTCCAACCTTGTGGCTTTGCAGAGTATAGCTCCTCTTCCAGCTGCATTTACAGGCTGATATTGAATGCCTGTGACTTTTCCAGGCGCATGGTGCAAACTGTCAATGGATCTACCATTCTGGGGTCCTAGCAGAGGGGAACCTAGCAGAGGTTTCCCATAAGGACTCTATTCCTGCAGCAAACTTCTGCCTGGACATCCAGGCATTTCCATATACCCTCTGACATCTAGGTGGAGGTTCCCAAACCCCAATTCTTGGTTTCTGTGCACCTGCAGGCCCAACACCATGTGTAAGCTGCCAAGGTTTTGAGCTTGCACTCTCTGAAGCAATGGCCTGAGATGTACATTGGCCCCCTTCAGCCATGGCTGGGATGCAGGGCACCAAGTCCCAAGACTGCACAAAGTAACAAGACAGTGGACCTAGCCCAGGAAACCATTTTTTCCTCCTAGGCCTCTAGGCCTGTGATGGGAGGGGCTGTTGTGAAGACCTCTGACATGCCCTGGAGACATTTTCCCCATTGTCTTGGTGATTAACATTTGACTCATCATTATTTATGCAATTTTCTGCAGTTGGCTTGAATTTCTCCCTAGAAAATGGGTTTTTCTTTTCTATCACATCATCAGGCTGCAAACTTTCCAAACTTTTATGCTCTGCTTCCCTTTTAAATGTAAGTCCCAATTCTAAACCATTCTTTTGTGAATCCATAAAACTGAATGCTTTTAAGAGCACCCAGATCGCCTCTTGGATGCTTTGCTGCTTAGAAATTTCTTCTGCCAAATGCTCTAAACCATCTCTCTCAAGTTCAAAGTTCCACAGATCTCTAGACCAGAAGCAAAATGTCACCAGCCTCTTTGCTAAAGCATAGCAAAAATCACCTTTATTCTAGTTCCCAAAAAGCAGCTCCTCATCTCCATCTGAGACCACCTCAGCCTGGACTTCACTGTTTATATCACTATCAGCATTTTGGTCAAAGCAATTAAACAAGTCTCCAGGAAGTTCCAAACTTTCCCACATCTTCCTGTCTTCTGAGCTCTCCAAACTGTTCCAATCTCTGCCTGTTACCCAGTTCCAAAGTCACTCCCACATTTTTGGGTATCTTTATGGTGGTATCCCACTCTCTGCAGTGCCAATTTACTGTAATAGTTCATTTTCACACTGCTAAAAAGAACTGTCTGAGACTGGGTAATTTATAAAGGAAACAGGTTTAATTGACTCACAGTTCAGCATGGCTGGGGAGGCCTCAGAAAACTTACAATCATGGCAGAAGGTGAAGAGGAAGCAAGGTACCTTTTTCAGAAGGTGGCAGGAAGGAGAATGAATGCAGGCGGAACTACCAAGCAGTTAGAAAACCATCAGATCTCATGAGAACTCACTCACTATCATGAGAACAGCATATGGGAAACTGCCCCCATGATCCAATTACCTCCACCTGGTCTCTCCATTGACACGTGAAGATTATGGGGATTATAATTCAAGATGAGACTTGGGTGAGGGACACAAAGCCTAACCATATCAGTCATGTAAAAATGTTTACTTCCAGGACTGGAATCAACAGAATGCTCTCTCCTCTTGGAGTCTTCAGTTGCCTATGATGGGTGTGTAGGGGGGTGTAGCCATGGAGTATTGAATATATGCAGACCCCGAAGTGAGCACTTTGCAGTTGTGTGACCTGGGGCTGTGCCTCAGTTTCCTCTCATGTCAATGGGGATGGCCATGAGATCTTTTCACAGGGCTACAGAGATGACTGAATGTGCAAATGCACATGGAGCCCAGTGAAGCATCCGGCTCATACCACATGCTCAATGGACATCAGTTATGTTACTGAGAGGAAAAGGAAGCTGAGAGGAGGAGGGTGATTCCCCAAAATCTTGCAGCAGCAAGTTAGGGCAGGGCAGTGGCCTGGACTTAGCCTCCTGGATCTCATATTATGTGCGTCCATCTGACTCACACTTCGGTGGATGCAGACCCTCACCCATAAGTAGCCCAGCTTCTGGTCACAGAGATCATAAGGACACAAATGATACCATGCCAGCTCTCTGGGAGCTCCTAACTCTGCGTGTGTGTGTGTGTGTGTGTGTGTGTGTGTGTGTGTGTGTGTCACAGAGAGAGAAAGATATATATCTCTATATATATGAATTATAGGCTCCCTGAGCCCTGTGGATGGGGGCCCACAGCACTACCTCCCTTGAGTTAAAGTTTTGTTGGTGAACAGTCTCATAATTCATTATTTACATCATGTGTGCTGCCATAATTGACTAATAAACTTGAACTGTCTGCTTAGCTCATTGGACAGGTCACTGCTCTGACTACAGAGTGAGGATCCTGGGACATTAGTCCTGGAAGAAGCCTTGAAGGCGCCAGGAGATAGGTCCGAAGGCAGGACCACATATGCGGAAGGGTGGGCACTCACATGGGAGCACCCTCAAAAAAGAGAGTGGGTTCCAGATACTAAGAGGATGTTGAAGAAAGAAAGGCAAGCTATATTTACTGAGCATGTACTAAATGCCCAACACCAGGCTAGGGGCTTCTGTACACATTCACTGGCTAATTCTTTGTATTGGATATTTTTATCTCTGATTTGCAAGATAGAAAAACAGAGGCTCAGAAAGAGACACAGAAGCTTGTCCATGGTCAAAAATCATTCAAAGGAGTTAGTCTTTTGCATCTGGAGCCATGGACTCTCATGTTCCTTGGCAAGGGCTCAGAGACAGGAAAGCTGAGTGAAACATGGTCCAGCCACCAGATGGATGTGGCGGGTGGAGTGCATGCAGTCTGTGCTCTCTCATCAGTGTGGGAATGGAAATGTCAGTCTTTGTGATATATCTGTGAAAGGCCGGGAGTTGGGTTCACCAGAGACAGAGACTGCTGTATTTATAGTGTATGGGTTTCCTAGGGTGAAAGATAAAGTTGCCCGGAGCCTGTGTGGACAGCATCCCTGGACACACTGGAAGTGAGTGGCTCATCGTGTACACGCTGGCCAAGGCTGGCCTTCAAGGCCGAGCCATCTGTCTTCTGAGGGTGGATGAGTCAGCGGGCAGCTGCCTGACACAGGTCAGTGGCATGTCTTTTGGGAGAGATTGCTGTATTATTAGAAGGTGTTGATGTGGTGCTCTGTTTGCAAAACACTTCTTGGTCACTTTAAGTTTGGGAAATATTTGCTGCAAGTTTACTAATGCCTGAGAATCAGATTTTCTTGGGCAAGCTGTTTTTTGGTGAGTCCTACAAAAGGGAACAACACTAAATGGGGAATTATTGCTACAGAAACCAGAGGCCCTTTAAAGAGTCATCAGATGCGACATCTTTCTAGGGACAAGAAATGGAGTAGGAAGAACCCCTAGACACAACCTAGCTCAACCCACTATTTAAAAAGTGTAGAGACTAAGGCCCAAGAATGACATTCTCAAGGTCATTCAGCCAATTAGCCAATAAGGCAAGAGTGAGACTCAGCTTCCTTGTCTCCAAGCCCTCGACATGGAGCTTGAGAGTTCACGGCACCAGATACAAAAGGCTGACTCCTTTGAGCCTCAGGGGTGCTCGTCAGGTCATCATCAATGGTCCAGGCAGTTGCTTGGTCTCAGCTGGTTAGTGATGGAGCTAAGATATGAACCTGCATCTTCAGCTTTTCAGTTCGGTGACCCAACCACTTACTACCCCTAAAGTTGGTACATAATCTCCCCTACCCTCTGTCAGCTTGTCCAAAAGTTTTCTGGCTAAATCAAAGTACTGAATAGATGGTATAATGAACCCTTGTCATATCACTTAACATTTCTGAACATTTTTCCTATATTTGAGGAAATTCCCACATTTTTAAGTCTCTCCTCTTCAAGTAAAAGCTAGAAGTTGGTTTCCCAGGCATTTCTGAGAATGTTGCCTAGATGCAGGCCATCAGAGGCATCCACGCAAGGCCTTGATTTGGAAGAAGGAAACATAAAAAAGCAGACCCCACATGCAATCCTTTCTTGATGAAGATGCTGAAGGATGAGGCAGAGGCACCACCCAGATCTCAGTTCTGGCAGAACTCAAGGATGCAGCAGCTGTGTCCTGTGCTTGGCGTCTGCAGGGCCTGTAGCCAGAGGCCATGAGATCCGAGTGAACTGTGAGCAGGGCAAAGGGGCGATTTGGAAGTTGTTCCTGGGCATGTGGTCTCCAGGCCCCAGTCTCTGGCCCTCTTGGAGATTCTGCAAACTCCTAACAATCTTTAATAAATTCCTCTTCCATTTAAATCAGATAGAGTAGACTCTGTTGTCTGCAACTTAAAATCCGAATGGGCACAAATACATCCTCATTCTCATCATCATCACAATCTCTATGATTTGTATCTTAGATATAAAATGGCTTGAACCGAGTGTAGTGGTTCATGCCTGTAATCCCAGCACGTTGGGAGGCTGAGGCAAGAGGATCCCTTGAGCCTAGGAGTTCAAGACTGGCCCTGACAACATAGTGAGACCCACATCTGGTCTCCTTTATTTGTTTTGAGACAGGGTCTTGCTCTGTAAGATAAAGAAAAAATTTAAAAATTAACTGAGTATGGTGGTGCATGCCTGTAGTCTCAGCTATCTGGGAAGCTGCAATGAGCCACGGTTGTGCCACTGAAGCCTGGGCGACAGAGCAAGACCCTGTCTCAAAACAAACAAATAAATAATAAAATGGAAGGTGGGTGTTGCTGTCCCTATTTTCTTGAAGTTCATTTTTCTTTTGAGAGGAAAGGTGTCCTGGTATTTTTCTTTATCTTACTTTATATTACATTGTAAACATGCAAGCTATGCATGTATAATAGGTGTTCATGGTGTTCATTAATGATTCGCTGGCCACTGGCTACCTGGGTAGAGACGTGACATTTCCGTGATAAAATGTGCCCTAAGTCTGATATTTCATTCTTGGTTGGTGTTCTTATTAGGATGATTTCAACTGCATGTAATAGATGACTCCATTAAAAGTGGCTTAAACAATTAAGGAACAATTTTGCATGACCAGAAATTGGAGTGGATCCAAAAGCAGGGTGGAGTCAGTCAGTATTGCTTAACTCAGACACTCAGATGTCATCAGAGCCCCTGGTCCTTTCCATCTTTATACTCTGTCATTTTTGTATGGTAGCTTTTATTCCCAGGCTTATCTCCTTATGGTCACGAGATGGCTGCAGCACTTCCAGAGATCACAGATAGACACCAAACTTCAGTAATACAAAACATCAAACCACATTTATGTCCTTCCTCTTGAGGTATCCCTTTGGAAAGTGATGATACCCTTTCCAGAAGCTCCCCAACAGATTTTCCTTCATGTCTCATTAGCCAATAAATTATGCCCTATATCCTTTCTTAAACCAGTCCTGGCAAAGAAATAGATTTGTCATACTGACATGTATCATTCAGGATTCATGCCTTGGGGCTGGGGATAAAAGATGAGAAGAAGGGAGGAGTGGATTTTGGGTAGCAGCAAAGTTGCCTTCAGTACACTGGCTCTCAAGTTAGCTACGTCCACATGTTTTACCATCTCACAGCAGCCTCCCTGCAATAAGCAGGTCAGTGTTGCTGTCCCCATTTTCTTGAACTTGAATTCAGGCAGTTGAAAAGTGATTTGCCTAAGGTTGCACAGCTAAATCATAGGAGAGTTGGGATTGGAATCTAATTGATTCCAAGTTCAGCACCCCCATGGTCCCCTGAGGGGAAAGCACTCTTCCCACAGTTTATGCAGAGGTTTTGCTAAAGCAAGAACTTCATCATGGAAATAACTTGTTAATTGGAGGAGGCAGCAGAAAAATGTATTCCCTTGCTGGGTTTAACTTTGTATTTTAATAAACAGTTTAAAGGAAAGAGAAACCGTTTCCTGTTGGCTGTTGAGAAGTCTGACTCTGTGCTGCTGAAATATTTACTCTCCTGTAATTGCTGGCCATCCCTCAGGCTCAGGCAAACTGCTGCACAGGAGAAAAGAATTCAGCAGTGACTCAATGGGACTTCCACAGGAAGAAACTCCTGCCAGTGGCGAACCGTGGTTTGCTAAAGGTCTCCTTGGGAAGCTCATTGGGGATTTATTTCTTGGCAGGATTAATTTCTTTAGAGAAAAAATCTCAGCTGCCTCTTCCAGAGGGGGTTGGTGGTGGGGGGAGAAGGGGGTAGAATTTTGGTAACTTTCTATATGGCATTTTCCTCCTAAGTGCATGGGCTATGCTGGCAAGTCGCTTTGGATTTGACGGCCGTTTTCTTTCTAATTCAGATAAATTCAGTTTATTTTAACTCCCATGTACTGGAAGTATTCACTGTGTGGAAGGCCCTGTGCCAGCAGCTGAGGAAATCAGGGTGCCTGGAAGGTCCTGTCTGTCCTAAGGGCTGCACTGTCAGAAAGGAGAAGGCACTGATAACCCAGAAACAGGCAAGTCACAGTACAGCACGGCGTGGGGCTGTGCATGTCCAAGGACACCCCTTGTCTCACTTGGGGAGGTTAAGGGGCAAGATGGAAAGGCTTACTGAAAGAGGTGACACCTGAGCCAAGTGACACAAAAGAGGGATATTTCAGGGCAAGGGAATAATATGGGAAAAATCATAAAGCCTAAGCTAGTCCCTGCTCCAATCCCATGCACATGTCCCACTTACGATGCTTTAAATTCTGTCGTAAGTTTTTTACATCGATAAACTTAATTCTTTTCTTTAATATCCCTTTGTCTAGTGTAAGAATTAATTCTTACACCAAGGTGGTGAGGTAGTTGTTTATTATCACTGTTTTACAAAACAAAAACAAAACAAAACAAAAAAACAGGCACAGAGAGATTAAACAAATTGGCCAAGTAAGTACATGGCAGAGATGGGATGGGAACTCCAGTAGCCTCTGCTCTTAGCCACTATGCTGTGACTCCTCTCTATGTAGTACACATGTAAATGTTATTCATACACCGTATGCATTTCCCATGGCAGCAACAGTTATATAGATGATAAGCTTGCAGCAAATTTAATCTTAAAAGATAGGAATTTACATTTTCTCCCAACCTCTCAGTGGATTGATTTGGGCATCTACATTTTGGAGACCACACCTCTGAAATAAATATCAGCTTATTTGGAGGGATATGAGCCACAACAGAGTGTGATTGGTACAAACTGACCAAGGGGGCATGCATTACAGCAAGTGACATCTGAGATGAAGAGAAAAATCTCCCCTGGTTTTGAGATCCTAGGATATGTTGAAATGGGCCTTCTGATGGTCCTTTCTCCTCTATGCTATTGGAGAGAATGACAATAATAGGCTATCTAGAAGAGGACTTTACAGTTTATCAAACATATTCAGAGTTTCCTTTGCCCCTCACTACCACCTTTAGGGGGAATCAGGTCCATGATCATAATCACCACCTTACAGAGAGGAGATGAGGCTCAATGATGGGAAGTGATTTTAGTTCATGTCAGACAGCAAGCAAGTGCAGAGCCAGCCCAAGAAGCAGAACCAGGAAGACAGATGGCTTCAAGGAATATAAAGGAGACTTTGAATTGGGAGTTTCAGGTACCAAGTGGAAGCTGTGTAATTTTAGGAAAGACAGCAAAGGTATGGATGATTCTTAACTCTTCCCTTCTGGATGCTCAGCCACTGGTAAGATCAGAATATCTTGTTTTGCACCTTCATTTTCTTTCAGGCCTGTGGAGTTTTTTTCCAAATAGAGGAGGTCAGAAGTCCACTGGAGCTTCTGAAGGCCTGGGAATCCTAAACCTTTAGCAAAGAGAACCTCAAATAGGAAGGGATCAAGAAGCATCTGACCTGTCTTGGGTGGTGACAGACTCAGTCAAAACATTCAAACAAAGAGACTCAGAAGTCAGGTAGGTTTGGGTTCGAAAATCAGAAACTTACCCTCTCTGGGTCTCATCGGTCAAATGAAGATAAAAGAAAAGCTATTCCAGAATATTAATTGAGATGGTGTATATACAGAATATGACAGTGCCTGGCATGTAGTACATGCAATCTATGTTGGTAATTGGTCACTGCATGTTGTTGAGATGCTTAGAAATAATGTACATAAAATGCTTCACTCTGTGCTGCTTAGCAATTGTGCTAAAAGTTCTTACTACTGCGCTAAGAGCTAATGTTTATTGAGTGCTTGCTTTATGCCAGACACAACTCTAAATACCTTTCATACATTAAGTCAATTACTGTATGATTAATTGACATTAAGTCAATTAATGTATGAAAGGTATTTAGAGTTGTGTCTGGCATAAAGGAATTATTCTTATGACACTATGTAACTTAATCATTACAATGACACTATGAGGTAGGTACTATTTTGGCTCTGCTTGTGGATGAGGAAGCTCAGAGAATTTGCGTAACTCACTGAAGGTCTACCTAGCTAGGATTTGGAGTTAAGTGTCCTGCCTTTGGAAACTGCATTCTTAACCACAATAGTATTTTGCCTCTTGCTGTTTAATATTACTCCTACTGTTGTGATGTTATTCTTATTATTCTTTTCTATTATTATTCTCACTGTGATGCTTCCCATCACAGTGACGTTTTCAAGAATAGTCTTTGTGTAACTGGTATTTTCTTTTGGTTTCCTTCATGCAATTTGGGCATAGTACTTCCATGTGAGCAGTGAGTAGGGGAGAAGTCCTTGGTGGAGTATCTTTTCGGGAACACATATGTGTCCCATCTTGCTGTAGATGTCACTTTTCTTCTTGACGAAGGTTTTTCTTCTTAACACAGGGCAGGCTCCCAGCTGCGGCAAAGTGGATCAGCACCATGGAGAGCTCCTTCCAGTCACCAAAACGGAACACGGGCTTGTAGTCAAGGGAAGTGAAATTAAAACTCTGTTTTTATAATGGCAAAAACCACAATTTGTGGAGTGAATTCTATGTGCCATACACTTTTCATACCCGATCCTATTTAATTCCCACAACTACACAGCAAGGGATGATTATTCCTGTTTTTCACATAACAGAGGACTAAATGTCAGAGGTGAAGCAACCTATTCTCCACTGCACAGTTAGCAAGTAGGGAAGTCAGAGTTAAATCAGATCTTCTGACCTCAGATTTCTTGCTTTTTTACACTAGGTAATGATGCGTTATATTGCCCTGGCAATACAGTTGTAGGTTTCACCCTGGCTCCCTGACCAAAAGCCACTCTTATAGGAATCTACCCTTAGCTGTCAGAGCCAAAGACAAGAGTCTGAGAGAGTCCGCACTAGTTGTTTCCTTCTGTCCTTACCTGGCCATTCTACCTAATTACCTGGGCTTATCCTCACAGACGTAGCTTGCCATGAGAATGGGCCATGTATCTATACTGTTTATTGATGTGGCACTGGCCAGCTACCAGCACATACAGCAGGCACTCAACTAGTATCTGTTGAATGAGTGAATAAATAAATCAACAAGTAAGTAAGTGGATGAATGAGTGAATTGCCTTCAAAGGATCTTCCTCAAAGGCCTGGCCTCCAGCTGTTTGCTCTCCTTTTTTCTCTTGCCTCCTGAGCTCCAGAGATCCTCCAGAAATCTGCATCTTTGTTTCTGAATTCTGATAAAGGAAAGATGAGTGATTAGGTGGGCAGGAAGGGGGCTACCCAACAAGTACAGGGAGCTGTCCTTCTGTGAGGTAAGCAATAAGGTCCAATAAACTTGTGGGGAGACAAACCACTCCACTTGGAGAATGTCTTCCTTGTGTGAATGTATTGGAGATGTGCCTGTAATTTCTGTTTCTTTATTGATCATTGAGCACCTATTGTGTACCAGGGACTGGCTTAGGCAACAAGAAACTGCGCCAGCCACACTCAACTTCTTTTGCTCTCCTATATATTCCACACCCTCTCATTTCTTAGGTGTCTTGCAGGCTGTTCCCTCTCTTGGGAATACTGTTCTATCATCTGGACCCTGTGCCTGGATAATTCCTACTTCTCCTTCAAGTCAAAGAGGAAGCATTTCCTTCTGTGAAAAGCCCATCTTCTAACTCCCCAAATCTGTGGTCAGTGCTCCCTGTATCATCGTTGACTTTTCTTATCACTGTGCTTCTTAGTGCTCTGTAATGTAATTTTCAGCCTCCACGTCTGCGTCTTTCCAGGAGATGAGGATGGGGGAACGAGGGTCCCTTTTGGGCTCTCTGTTTATATTTCTATAGCGACTGGCAGCAATATAGTAGGCATCTAATAGATTTGTAATTAAGTGGTTACAATAAAACATATGCATAAATTTTCTGAGCACCAGAATAACGTACATAAATGTAAATTATTTATATTCTTCTCCATTGGGTATTGAAAAGGATGTCACCTTCTTT
The DNA here is from genome assembly GCF_007565055.1 of Rhinopithecus roxellana. Lineage (NCBI taxonomy): Eukaryota > Metazoa > Chordata > Mammalia > Primates > Cercopithecidae > Rhinopithecus > Rhinopithecus roxellana. Next base: position 154,474,168 of record NC_044553.1, on the reverse strand, counting down.
CTGCCCAGTCTATTATTAAGACATGAACCCATTTCTCTGATTTTTCTATCTCAAATGAATATCTCTTCCCACAACACCTACTGAGCACATATTTGTTGACAGACATTGTTTTACACCTCCTTCTTATGTATATTAGCTTACTTGATCCTTAGAACAACTTTCTAAAGCAGGTTCTACTATGATTCCCTACATCTTATACATGAGAAAAGTGAGGCAATGTGAGGTCGATTAACTAGTCACATATGTTTTGTATTAAAGTTGTTGTAGAAAATAGGTAACACATACAAATTAAAGCAAGTTTAATAAAAGAACAATATATGAGGTTGAAACATATGAGACTACCAATATTTATTGATTTTTGACTTTCAAAAATAGCAATTTTATAAGTTTGAACTTAATGCAAATGTATGACCAGGGTTTAGGGCAAGCAGCAAGTGATGGTGCAGTACGCTGGGGCTAGCAACCCAGGAAGCTGAGGCCACTGCTAGGTCTGAAGGAGCTAGAGGAGGTAGTAGTTACCAGAGCCCATAGAGGGAGCCATGTGGACAGTCCACCTGAGAGGAGACATGGCTATTAGTTGAGCCCATAGTGATCCAGCAGGGAGACAGGGAGCTGGGAAAACACATTTCTCAGCCTAGTTATTCTCAATTTCTGCAGTGGTTGCCAGGGCTTTCCATTGGTTGAGCAACTGGAAGCCGTGGGCCCAAGGCGTTTGTTGCTGCAGTCCATAGAGTTCAGCCTGTTGGGCACAAAGCAGAGTGTGAAGGGTAGAGAGTGATTTAGAGGGACAAATAGAAGACATCTGGCACAGCAAGTCAGTGAGAGTTGGGTGAAAACCCAGGCAGCCTAGTTAAAAAACCATGCTCTGAGCCAGAATCTCTCATTTTGAACTTGGTGGAAAGAGCTGAGTCTATATAGTCACTGCTGCACCAAAATCTCCTCTGGGGATTTCGATGGAACTTCTCAGGCACTCTGATTTACCAATGAATTATTCACCCTTTATATTAATATTTGATTTCTAACAAAAGACCTGGTTTTAAGAGTGCTTTGGTGCAAAACGGAGCCAGTTTGAACCCAGGGATGCAGCCCACTTTTGCAGGTCTTGTTCGTCTTTGGTAGTTAAATATTTTAGTGTGTAAATAAAGGCCCATGTCAGGCTTCATAAATATTTTAGAAGTTGAGGCTGGTTGTTGAGACGATGGCACATTAATGAACATTGATGGTGTCCAACCAAAGGGGGGCAACTCACTTAGATCACAAAATGTCAACTCTGGGACAAATCATGTAAACCTGGAATTTTTTAAAAACCCATACTTTGAGGAAATTTTGAGATAAAAAACCCCAAAACACCAGGTCTGAAAGAAAAAGAGATGAGAATATATTTAGAATATGTGTCCTGGCATCTGTGGCAATAGTTTTCCCTGGGGCTGAGGACAGCCTTGTTCTCCTTCCCACTTTGGTACCTTTACAGTTGATGTTTCCTCTGGCTCAAACATCTTCCACCTTTAATCCCATGACAAAATCCTACTCGTTCTTTAAGTCTAACTCTCCTAGGAAGGATCTCATGATTTTCCATCTTGTCCTAGGCAGAATAAAGCATCTTGGGTAATAGGATAGTTACATATCTGTCTCCTTGACTAGACTATGAATTACTTTCTTTTCATGGCTAGAGACCATGCCCCAGGCATCTCTGGAGCCTCCAAGCCTAGCATGGTGCCTGGCACACAGTGGGCGTTCCATACATGTTGGATGAATGAGTAAAGGAGCCAATAAACTCTATTGTCTCAGAGGAAGCTGTCTTCAGTATTGGCGGAAGGCTCACTCAGGGTCTGTATGAAATTCCATGGGAAACTGCTGTGTGTGTTTTCTGGGTACAGCAGGCAGCATCAGCTGGAATTCTAAAACGACAAGTGATGAAAGAGATATGTGTGCACTTGGGCCTTAGTTTAGGCTGCTATAACAAAAAACAATACCATAGACTAGGTGAGTTAAACAATTAACACTTACTTCTCACAGTTCTGAGGTCTTTTTTATAAGGGCACTAATCTCCCATGAGGACCCCATCCTCATGACCTTATCTAAACTTAATTAACTCCCTAAAGGTCCTATCTTTTCAGATTGGAGATTAGCAAATTAGGGCTTCAACATTTAAATTTGCTGTGGGGGTTGAGGGGAACACAAACATTCAGTCCATAGACACTGAGATACTGGGTTCTGCCCCAGAATGCATGTGTGCCCATAGTCCTGTGAGGTCAGTCTATGCCCACCTTTCACCCCAGGGAGCAATGGCTGGAATTCTTTAGCAACACGAGTCCAAAGTTAGAAGTCTTTGGACCAGACAATGCTGATTCAAGTCCCAGCTTTGCCATTTATTAGCTGTGGAATTTGGTACATGACTTACACTCTTATTTGCTTCAGTTTGCTTGTCTTTAACATGAAACTGGTCACACCTAGTCCTCTGGGCTGCTGCAAGTTTTAAATGAGATGATATATGCAAATAGGCAGGCACATACTCAACAATGAGTAGTATTCCTTTTCTTTCTCTATAGGCTGTTTTACCTAAAATCAGCAGAATCAAATGCAAGGCTTTGCATGATATTATTGTTCAGATAATGTTTAGAGGGTGAATAAGGGCCCGTGCCATGCTTCATAAATATTTTAGAAGTTGAGGTTGGCTGTCAAGGTGATGGCACATTTGTGAACGTTGATAGCGTCCAACCAATTGAAGGCAACTCATTTAGGTTACAAAATATCAACTCTAGGACAAATCATCTGAGCCTGGAATGGAAAAGTCTACACTTTGAGAAAATTTCAAGATTAAAAACACCAAAACATCAGGTGAGGAACAACCCAATGTTACCAAATAGTGGCAGAAAGGGATGATGCTCTCTAGCAGATCACCAGAGTATCAGTTAACAGGTTACCATGTGTTTCTGGTGCTTCCCTCAGTGTTTTCCATTCTGGTGCTGATCTACATCTCCAATGCCTCTCATCTCAACCTGAGTGCTGAACCAGTTTACCTTACTCGGCCTGATTTCTATCACTTCAATCTGAAGTGTTCTTCACACTTAAGCCAGTTATGTTCCTACAACACAACTCAGATCAAGCCCTTGTCTTGTTTGAAATCAATGCCTCCTCCTTCCCAACTGAGCTGAGTCCAGGGTCATTATGATAGCATTCAATGCTTGCTAACATCTGGCTCCATTTTTTTTTTTTTTACTTTGTGCTACTTTCTCCACTTCATCCAATGCTCTAGAGAACTCATTTTCTTTGTTCTCTGCAGAATTCTGCTTATTCTAATTTTGAGTCATTGCTTGTGTTGTTCTTTTCACCTGGGGGTGCCATTTATCTCATCTTCAAATGTTCAAGAGTAACTTGGCCTTCAATAATAAGTTCCACAGCATTTGGAGCTAAAGGTAATATTTTCTTCCTCTGAACCTGAGTCTGTTTTTCTCTGTGATTCACATACCATTATCACCAGCACCACCACCACCATCACCATCATCCTCATCACCATCATCATAATCACCACTACCACCAACATCAGCATTATCACTGCCTTCACCATCACTATCATCATTATACCCATCAACCATCATTATCACCTTCAACACCATCATCATCATCATCATCATCACCATTATAATCATTATCAACCATCACCACCACCATCATGATCTCCCTCTTTACCTCTTATTATTTATTACAGTTTAAATATATCTTCTCTGTAATTCTTGGTTGACTGCACCTTGAAGTCAGGGTTAAAATCTGTGTGATCTTTCTATCATAGGTTATATGCCCAGTAGATAAGTGCTAATTTATGAGTCACCTAGCTACCACAGAATTAGATAGTGTGAGGGCTAGTAAAGTAGCAAAATGCGTGGTCCTTGTTCTCTCAAGGACCTTAGATCCAGTTCTATGAAATGGAGTATGAACCAGAACATGGTGGTGGTAGCCAAGTCTGTCTGTGGAAGCCATGGAGGGACACCACTTTCACCTCCCTTCAGCATAAAACTCACCATTGAGCTGCAAATAGTACAGTTAGTTGACAGCATCCAGCTGCAACACCTTCAGGATAGAGATCATCCTCTTCCCAGCCAATGATGAGCACTGCAAGGGTACTCAGGGACATTCCTTCCCAACATGGAATGTCTTCAATGGGCAACCTGATCCGGGGCTCCCTGATTATTTTGTCAGGCCAGCATCATCGTCCAAGGTGTTTTGCACACTCCTGCTTCCTCTCCATTATTCTTCATCACACCCCACTCCAATAAATCTTTTAAATTATTAACTTGGCATCAGCACCTGCTTCCCAGAGGATCCAATTAACATACTATCTTGCTATTGTATTTCTCGTACTTTGGCAGGGCTTGGAGCATAGTAGAGCTGCACAAATCTCTGTTGAATAAAAATGTGAACAGATGCAAAGAGAAGGTGATGTTCTAAGCATCGGGCTTCCTATGAGCTATGATGGGATTATCCATCCACATTCTGGTTCTTTTTAGTCAAACTTAAATTCTGGTCCTCCTGTCACTGTCAAGTGCTTGTTGAGAATTTCATCTCCCTGAAGCACTACAATGGCCCTCCTTCCTCATGAAATGACAAAGGAGCTTTTATGGATATATATATTTGCAACAGCTCCTTTTCATGGCCCGTGCCATATCCCTCAGCTTGAGGGGCATTATCCATGCATGCTGACTATGCTCTAGCTCAAGTGTCTACCTTGCTCCCCACTTCTTTCCCTTTTATTGAAGCTGTGGGAACTCATTCATTCCACAAGCCAGTGAGCTTGGAATTATAGGAAGTTAATAGCCCCAAAGCATCCCCCAAAATGGAAAATGAGAATTGGTGACCACATACTCCAGCCTTTTATCCTTAGAAGGAAGAATTCAAAAGCTTCTCAGCGGGACTGAGGCTCAGTTTCTCATGCTGGTAACCAGCCCTATAACTGGCATTTTCTCCTTCCTTGCCTCATTCTGTATTTCTCCCCACTCGTGTTGTCTGTTTTTTCCCAAAAACCATCTGCAGCCAAGTTGTTATCTCAGATTCTCCTCTCAGGGGAACTCAAGCTAAGATGGCATTAAATCTGCATGAAGTCTATGCTCCTCAGTGACCTTTGATCCATTCTACGGAAGAGTCCATGGCTCTCACTTCTGCACACAGCCCCATGGTTTGGAAGTCCTGGTGGCTAAAGGCCCCTGGGTAAGTGAAGCCCTCATGTTCTCCCCCGTCTGTGCCCTGTCCTGGTGCCTTCACCACTGGGATTATTTTCATGACACTGACAGGGCTGTTTTCAGCTGGAGACACTGAGTGGATAAATCAGCACATGAATGTGACTCCTTTCTTCCTTTCCCACCTATGGACTGACATGGCCATAGGAGAAGGTCCCATGTCCATGGGGCCCACATGTCAGCTGGCCTACTGTCTGCTTTTTTGCTTTCTCTCTGGCATCTTTCCCTTCTTCCCATCAGGCAGTTGAGCTGGGTGACTGTCCTGGATGCCCAGGTCACCTTGGATCCTTCTTGTGTATTGGCATTTTTCTGGTCCATCTCTAAGCTCCCATAAGTCTTCAGTATTGGCTTTTGACTTGAAGCTGCTGAGGCTAACAAGTTCAGGCATTAAGACCAGTCCACTCTTCCAGATGTGGCAGAGGCTGCTACAGGTTCACCTGAACCCATTTCTTTCCTTCCCGCTCACACCCCCAGGTGACTCTTTCCAGCCTCACTTGGAGCTGCGACATTGTGGCTGCATTTTAGCCAGTGGAACACGGGTGACTGTGATGCAGCGATGTCGTAGATTTGGCTCACAGTGGCTCCGAGAACTGGATGTTAAATTTTCAGGAATTTTGGAGCCTGTTGTGAAGTTGTTGTTGGCTTGAAATTGAACAGGGTGGAGCATTTACGTCATGAGAATTGGTAAATGCTACAAATCAGATTTTTCTCAGGAGAGCTGGTTGTTAACCATTCACCAGCACACCACTGCTTGGATGCCTCCTCAGGGACTGACTTATAAAGTTCTCCCACACATAATCCGTGTTCTTTCCCTTTCTGCCACTGAATGGAGAGAGCCATTGGGACCGAGGGGAGGCCAAAGCCACAAGATGGAAGAAGCCTGGAACCTGGAATGACCACATGGAAGACCTCTCCATCAGGAGCATCTACTTTGAATGATGATGCAGGAGATAAAATGTATTGTGTTCAGTCAACAAGAATTCAGGTTTTATGTTACTGCATGAATTAGTCCATTTTCATGCTGCTAATAAAGACATGCCTGAGACTGGGTAATTTCTAAAGAAAAAGAGGTTTAATGGACTCACAGTTCCACATGGCAGTGGAGGCCTCACTATCATGATGGAAGGCAAAAGGCATGTCTTATATGGCAGCAGCCAAGACAGAATGAGAGCCAAGTTAAAGGAGAACTCCTTGTAAAACCTTCAGATCTCATGAGACTCATTCACTACCACGAGAACAGTATGGGGGAAATCACCCTCGTGATTCAATTACCTCCCACTGGGTCCCTCCCACAACACTTGGGAGCTACAATTCAAGATGAGATTTGGGTGGGGACACAGCCAAACCATATCACTGCAGATAACATTACTCACACTGACTAGTATATCAGAGTTTGGGTAAGAGCAAAGTTTGCATATTAGCTGTATAACTTGAAAGTTATATGACCTTGGTCTTAGGTTGCATAACCTAGTTCTCTTTTTTCCTTCTCTGAAATGGAGATAATGAAAGCATCTATCTCCTAGGGTGCTTGTAGTTTCAAATGAGATAATGAGCATGAAGCCCAGTGCCTGGTGGAATAAGTACATAATCAGTGTCTGTGATTATTAATGTTATCCTCTGCGTAGAGTTTTGGGTCTAAAAATTGATATCTTGCTTTCCATCTGGCATTGTTCCTTGTGTTACGTATCCTCTAGGAACCTCATGGAGTGGGCAGGCTTCAGTCTGGAGCAGGTTCTGGGTATTTACCAAATCCTGGTTATGATATCTGCTACAAGACCTAATCCCACTGTCATTTTTCATGACTGACATAGTAATATTATGTAACATTTAACAGTGTAGAAGGCAGAACCAGCTTCCTCCCAGAAGAAGAGGGTTTCTTCCAGTGATTTCCTACTGAAGCTTTGCAAGCACCAAGGTTTAACATGCTGCAAATTCGATGACTGTATCTCAGGTACTTTGAGCAAGAGCCCATGCTCCCTAAATGAAAGCAAATTTAATAGGGAAGGTAAATGTAGTATCTTGGCATGAGCCCTTAGCAGATAACCTTGGATGGCTTTGGACATATATGCTTTCTGCTCCTGCCTCCCAGAAAGAGTTCTCCCTTTGTGAAAAGATAATTTATGAGCAGGTGAAAGAAATAAACTGATGCTTTGTCATTGCAGTGGATTTCTCTCAGGCACCATTTCAAACCAATTGGTTCAATAAAGATTTACTGAGCACCTACTATGTGGCGGGCACTGTGCCACTGAGGGCATCAGAGGGGAGTTGAGGATGGGTGTGTCCACAGGAAACTCTCACAGTCTACTGGGGACCAGGGTGTGTCTTCAAGTCCTCAGAAGTCAAGGTAGGTGTGCTACTGTCCCTCTCCCCCAGGAGGCAGGGGAGGGTGGCCAAGGGCTCCAGGGAGGAGGAACAGAACAAGAAAGAAGGGCTGGACCACATCAGACTACCTTGAATTCCAAGCCAGATGTTTTAGAATCACTGGTGGTTTTGAAGCAGAAAAACAACATGATCAGAGTTGGCTGTCAAGGAGAACAGCCAGACGTGGGGGCCAAGACAGGAAAGGTGGGAAGAGACAGAAAGCAGCGCAGTCATGGTGCAGCCAGGAAGCACAGTTGCTACTGAGCACGGGCTCGAAGGTCAGCTGGCCCAGATTCAAATCCCAGCTCCGCCAAGAATTGGTAGTGAGACCTTTGGTAGGTTCCTTAACCTTGCCATGCACCAGTTTCTCACTCTAAAATGGGGATGACAGCAGCACTGATCTCATCGAGTTTTTGCAAGCACCAAATGGTGCCATGATCCTGAAGACACCTGGCACAACTGCTCACTTGGTAACTTGAAGCTCTAAGTATTGTCATCAATTAAGAGCTGGGCACGGTGGCCCACACCTGTAATCCCAGCACTTTCGGAGGCCGAGGCGGGCGGATCACGAGGTCAGGAGATCGAGACCACAGTGAAACCCCATCTCTACTAAAAATACAAAAAACTAGCCAGGCGAGGTGGCGGGCGCCTGTAGTCCCAGCTACTCGGGAGGCTGAGGCAGGAGAATGGCGTAAACCCGGGAGGCGGAGCTTGCAGTGAGCCGAGATCGCGCCACTGCACTCCAGCCTGGGGGACAGAGTGAGACTCCGTCTCAAAAAAAAAAAAAAAAAAAAAAGAGCCTATGATGGGGAAGCAGGCACTGTTCTAGGCACTGGGGTAAAATTGAAAAGACAAACATGGTAATTGGCCTTGCTCCTGGAAGAGACAGACCAGTATCCTCATCCGCTAGCATCTATCGACTGCTCATCACTTACTATTCGAAACACCTAACATGCTTTATCTCAGCATCCTACGAGATGGGTACTATTACTTATCTGTGTATTACAGATGAGGAAACTGAGGCACAGGGAAGTTAAAGAACTTGGCCAAGGTCACAGAGTTAGTAAGAGACAGAAGCAGATTTAGCCCTGGCCTGTTCTGATGCCGGAGCCCAAACACTACGTTAACACAAAAGCAGTGATAACACATAGAGGGCCCCCCAGTGAAGATTTAGGGGGCAGAGAAGATTTCTCAGAAAACATGATGTCTTAACCAGGGCCAGAAGCCAGATGAGTGTTACCTTGCACACATCTCACCCATTCTAAGTGACTCATTTCCCTACATTGTAACATCTTTTTTTTTTTTTGAAACAAAGTTTTGCTCTTATCACCCAGGCTGAAGTGCAATGGTGTGATCTCAACTCACTGCAGCCTCTGCCTCCTGGGTTCAAGAGATTCTCCTGCCTCAGCCTCCCAAGTAGCTGGGATTACAGTTGCCTGCCACCAAGCCCAGCTAGTTTTTGTATTTTTAGTAGAAATGGGATTTCACCATGTTGGCCAGGTTGGTCTTGAACTCCTGACCTTAGGTGATCCAACCACCTCGGCCTCCCAAAGTGTTGGGATTACAGGTGTGAGCCACCACGCCCGGCCATTTGGAGTACATCCTACAAATGATGGCATGCCATATGCAATGGGCACTTTTTCTTCTTTCTTGGAGACACATACAATCACGCACACTAGAAAAAAAGGATTAACAGGTAGGGGTTCAGGTGGAAGAGGAGAGGGAGACGTGCATCAAATAAATGGGGGGCCTATGCACAGGACCGGGCCCCATGTCCGGGGAACATGTATGGAATCTCCTGTGCCCAGGGGTGGCAACTTCCCCTTGTGGTTAGCGATGAAACAAGGAGCTGAGCCTTCCAGGTGTTTTCTCTTGTGCAGAAGGAATGAATACTCCTGACCTTCCTCAGCAATCAACCCTGCTGAGATCGAAACAAGGAAGTGTTACTCCTGGCATCTCCATAAAGACTGGGAATGAGAGGCCCTGGGCTGCCAGTGGTGCCTGGCAGGACCTGCAATGGGGCCAGACCCAGCACAGACAGCCCTTTCTGTCTGAGTGGAATCCATATGACTTACCATTTTGCAGCCCCACACCCTGCAAAATGTCTCTTTTTCCCTCTGTTCCTCGTCCTTTTCATCCTGCCCTGAGATCTTCATTTTTCTCTTGTGGGCCACATTCCAGGCTGCCTCAGTATAGAATTATTCCCTTGCCCTAGAGAGAGCCACTGGGGGTTCGGGCTATATCTTATTCCTCATTATGACTCTCTCTCCACCCTGTGTTATGTTGCACAATGGTCTGCACACTGTGAGTGCTAAATAAATGCTTAGTGCATTGATACAGATGAAACCCAGAATCTCATTTCAGGTCACTGAACTTTATAGTGAATCATCACACTGATACTTATAAATGATCTGGTTCAGCGCAGTCCTGACCATGAAGATGCCATTGGGGATGCTTGACTTTATTTTATCAGCATTCCTTCAATCCTGTCCCCAGTAATGACAGCATGAGACCTGGGAATTTTGAAAAGTTCCCAAGTGTAATCTCTGAATTGGAAATATCATCATTTCTAGGAATGAAGCTGTGAATCTATATTTGTTTTAAAGAAAACACAGAAACCCATTGAAAATTGGCTTACTCGAAAAAGGAAATGTATTGATTCTTTCAACTGAAAATCAGAAGCGCACTGACATCAGGTGTGGCTTGATCAAGGGGCTTTGATGAAGTCATGCTTCAGCAGGCTCCCTCCACACAGTGCCCCTGCTGCTTTACATTTAGGAGGTCCTGAGTCAAACACCATGACATCTATGCAGGGCGAGAAGGAAGCAATGCTGTGACAGGTTTGTTTCATGTGCCTACCGCCCTGGAGCCAGGGAAGGGGGTTGGTTCCACACAGACCTTATGGATTAGAAACTGAGTTCTATTCCCAGAAAAAAAGGGAGTGGATATACTGGGTGGGCAAAAGAATGGCTGACCCTTTTGGCTCCAAGAGAAATTCTAATGGACAACTGGGAAGACCCAGGGCAGAAGTCAGAGCTGGCTTTGAGGTCAGACAGCCTGGGTTTGAATCCTGGGTCTGCTGGCTGCATGTCCCTGAAAAAGTCACTCTGCTGCTTGATACCTCTGCATTTACCACCATAAAGTAGGAAGAACAACTCTATGGGTGTGAGGTGTGGTGAAGTTCAAATAAAGCGGTGGATGTATACACCTGCCCTTATGCCCTTATACAACAGGCCCAACCCCAGCTTGCCACTATTCCCTAGAGACAGATCTGTGTGGAAGGGAAGCAGGGAAAGAGGAGGGACAGGAAGTGACCTCAGGCCCCTGCCCACCAGCCCTTCATTCACTCAAACCAAATCACAGCTGGGGAAGGAAGCAGGCTGGGGTTGTCCCCAGGAGGCTGGGAGGAGCAGCACTGAGGAATGGAAGGGTCCTGACCTCTGCTGAGAGAACCCAGGCATTAATTATGAGCCACGCAACCTCAGCCAGTTCTCAACCTTTCCTTCTCATCTGAAAGTCGGGCGGATCATTCCTGCCCAGCTCTGCTGTTGTGAGGTAAATTTTGTAGCACTAGGCACAGTGGCTGGGTACAGACTCAGTGCATGGACAACAGTTCTGTCTCCCCACCTCTACTTGGAGGGGCAAGGCTGGACATCCACTCAAGCCAGAGAGCTGGAATAGGAGCAGGATAGAGTGAAACTATTCATTCATTCACTGATTCATTCATTCACTGATTCATTCATTCATTCATCCATTCAACTAATGGTTACTGCACATCTCTTAAGTGCTGGACACCGTTTCTGGTGCTGGGCATATAGTGTGCACAAGTCTCACATAGTCCCAGCCCTCCCAGAGCTTCTATTTCTGGCATGAGAACTTCAAACACCAGAAAAGGTTAGAGGAGGCAGCTTGACACTCCTTGGCACTTCAGACCCAAGGTGTCATATATGTTGGGATCTTCCACTGACCCCCAGATCCACTCTCCACCCATCTCCTTCAATGATCTGCATGAACCATCAACAGGTGCCTTTGTCCTCTGGCTTCCAGCTGGTTCAGCCAGTGGAAAGTTTCAACACGGGCCAGAGAGTGGGAGGGGAGTCAGGGTTTGGCATCTGTGCCCCTTGTTCCCTCCCTGCCATGTTGCTGCAGGTTGGCTGAGTTTCCTGGTGCCTGTAGAGCACCCTCTCCTATAGCTGCTCTGTCTGGGACTGGAGGGTGGATTCCCCCCTTCTCCTTTAGGCTGGGGGTAACAGTTCTGCTCTGTTACTAGCCCTGAGGTACTGCACTGTTCTCTTCTGTTTAATTGAACTGGCCTAGACTTTTGAAAGAGTTCCTTCTGTACCCAACCAGCACTCTGGTCAGCTGACTTTGTGTTCTCTGAGACTGGAAGATGTCTAAAGCTGATTCTTCCCCCAAGAGGGCACTTTTTATGGATTCCTGAGATCCATCCTGCCTCAGTGGGGAGGGCCTCTTATCTCCAATTCTCTGGACCACAGCACTTGCCTTTTCTCGGGCTGTCCCCAGCCTCTGCTGCGGGCAGTCAACTCCACAAGGTTGCCTTTGTAGGACTTCCATTGCCTCTATGGGTGGTCTTCTTAGGTGGGATTGAACGTGGACTCACCCTGGCTCTCTTTCTCTTGAGTCACTCATGCAGTCCATGGGAAACATGGTTCCTATGTCCTGACAACCTCAGGGCAGCTGGTCCCAGTGGAGCCACCTCTTTTGGCTTGTGGTCAGCTCTTTTGACTTGTTGGTCAGTTGAACTCTTGTCCTTGGGACACCAGTCTTCTGTGTTACCCACTTCCAACCTACAGAAACCCCCTACTATACTCTGAGTCATCTCCTTGAATCCCATCTTTAGAAGTGAATGGGGAGACACTCCCTGCCCTCCAGGAGGGTGGGGCTTATCTCACATCCGGGTCTTTTCCAAAGAAACACTCCCTGCAAGCCCTCTCCCAAGCTTCATATTGACCCTCATATACCCTCGATGTAAGCAAGCAGTTGTCTAAAAATTCACTTTGCTATCCATTGTCTACTGTATCTTGGTACCTCACTCAAAGCTATTAGACATCCCATTGCAAAACTTCTGTGCAGTTATAGGAGAAGACTGGAGATGGGATCCTGTGGCTTAGAAAGAATCAGAGTGAGTGACAGAGGCTTGAGAGGTCTGCCCGTGGGATTGAAGGCAAGGGTACCTCTTCTCTGAGTCCCTGTTTTCTCATCAATAGGACTTCAAAAGCACTTCACAGGGAGTGATGAAGATCCCATGAGGCAGAGCATTGCACAGGACCATAGTGGGTTCTTGGTCATCAGAGTGAACCACTGTTCTTGGTCATCTGCATCTGTGAAAACTCATTTACTTCTTACAACAAGTCTATGTAGCAAGCTCTATTGTTAACACTCCTGTTTCATAAGGAAGATAATTAAATCATGAAGACGTTGAGTAACTGGTTAAGGTCTTCTTGTTAGTAAGCAGTAAAGACAGGACCTGAACCTAGAGAGTTGAACTCTGGGATGCTGCTTATCACTGTGCCTTATAATCTCCAGAGAAGTGATGGCTCCTTCCCTTATCCCTTGAATTCAGTTCAGCTAGCTTGATCCCAGTCCTCCCTGCCATGCATCCCACACCCAGCTCCATCCTCACTGTAGCTCAACAAGTTACACAATAGATTGTGCCAAAAATTTGGAGTTATAGCTTATGGATGAACATTTGGAGGAGTTTGCACAAATCTGGGTTTTGGAACAAAACTGGGTCTTTATATACTTTACAGCCTGCTTGCCAGACTTCTAAAGCCAATGTAATCTCTGCTTTTGGACAAGGATAAAATCTACTAGCCAGCTGTTAACAAAGAAAACATATATCTCATTACTTGCCAGACAAGAGTGCCACACTTCCAGGCCACATCAGAAAAACAGGCTGTGTGTGCTTTCCACAAGCTTGCTATCACCTCCTTGACAGGGTAGCCAGCCTGCAGCCCGCACATCAGGAGCTGCCCCCTGTGTCATCAGCCAGGCAGGCGGTTCTCACCTGGTTGTGCCTTTGGGCTAGTCACTTGCTTGGCCTGAGCCTGTTTCCATGGACTAGAGGATGCAGAAGGTCCCCCGGCTGTAACAATAGTTTGTTGCAGGACAGCGAGGGGCTCAGATACTGACATAGGTCCACAGACAAGCAGACAAAATGGAAGTCAGCATTTTGTAATCAGATGTGTTAAATAAAGGGGAAGGGGGAAGGAAGTAAAGCTTGGGTTCTCAGGATCTCAGAACCCATTCATATCTCCCTTCCCCATCTGATTGCACATGGACCGTGAGTGTGAAAGGAGATTCTGTGTAGTTACCTCTTTTGATTGAGGGTTGAGCTCCTTTGATTGCAAGTGACATAATGTAAACCATTCTTTTTTAAGTTTCCAGGACCACAGCCCGGGAAGGAAACGGCTGCACGTGGGGCTCAAGGACTCCTATGTATCTTTGCGTTTTACGTCCTCACTCTGTCCAACCATCTTTCCCCCACAGCCAGAAATCAAATAATGTGCTATGGAGTAGTGGGTAAGCATAGGGGCCCTTATATCAATCTGCCTGGGTTACAACTGCAGCCCTTCTACTTAGGGGCTCTGTCCCATGAGCAGGTCTATTAACCTGTCTGAGCCTCAGTATTCTCATCTCTAAAATGTGGATAATATGATAATAAGCTATCTCATAAGGTGCTGCAAATACTATTGAGTATATGATAAATTCTAGCTATGGTGATGGTGATGATGATAATGATGATTATGTTGGCATCTCACAGCTTTGCCATTCAAGGGACTCTGATACTCTTCCTAACCTTTTGTTCTAATTGTCCCAGCTGAGATCAGGTGACTAACACCAGACCATTCAACTCTGGCCACATGACAGGTTACTCTGATTGACTCATTCATGAGCCAGTTGAAAGTAAGCGGGGAATAGCAGAGAGGTGGGATTTAAAAGATGGCAGCTTCTGCTAGAATCACATCAAATTAGAGAAGAACACCACATGGAAGAAGGAAATCCTGTTTTTGCAAACAAAAGTGTGGGTATCCACTAATAGGTACAAGAGTTGATTCTCCATGAGGACTAATAGGACCTCTCGCTGAACAGAACTTCATAAAACACTGAGCAGGGCTCTGGCAATGTGCTCACAGGGCCATATGTTTTGCTAAAGCACAATATTTTAACCACTGCTGGTTAATGCTGCTATCTCTTTCCAATCTGGTTTCCCCTCCATTACATATTCCTTTGTATCTGATGACACTGAGGTATGTTTGAGCATTTCTGGTATCTGGCTGAATGAATTATCGAGTTAGGGACACATTTATTTTGAGTTTTATGAAATAAATTGATTTCATTCACAGTTACTTTCATATATATTCAGGCTATTGCTAGCAGGAAGAGCTTCCAGGAAAACTGCCACTCATTTAACTGATTCAACTGGCATCATGGCCAAAAGTGAAAAGAGGCCAGAGGTGGATTCTTAATATGAACATTATCTGTGGTACCCAGCACCAGAAGTGTGTGGTTAATGGAGGTGAAAGAAGGCTTGAAATATATAAGAAAGAAGCTTGTCTGGAAAAATTCTGATTCTTTCAAGCTTCCGGAGTCTCATAGTTGGATGGTTTTAAACATGACAATTGGGACTTTTCTTTAAAAAGATGAGGTATAATGAGAAAGTCTGCACCTTATACAACTGTTTAAGCTGTGTACTGTGGAGTCTGAGAAGCTACAACATGCAAAAACTTTATTCAAGACGTTGGTATATAGTTGCATTTTAAATTAGTGCTTCCCTGATAGTTAACGATGCTATCAAAAGATTATTGGTTACTTCCTTTGTGAAATGTCTGTTCAAGTCTTCTGTTCATTTTAAAAATTGGAATGTCTTTATTTTTATTATTGAGTTATATACAGGATCGTTATATATCCTGACTACAAGTCCTTTGTCAGATAATGACTATTCATTTTCTAATAGTATCTTTTGAGGAGTAGAACTTCCGAGTTTAATAACATCTAATATATTAACTTACTGTTTTATAATGAGTGTTTTCTGTCTCCAATCTACCCAAGGTTGGGTAGATAGTCCCTTGTGTTTGCTAATAGAAGTTTTATATATTTAGCTTTTACCTTGGTCTTTGACATATCTCAAATTAATTATACACATAGTATAAGGCGAAGGGTTTAGATTCAATTTTTCCCCCATAGCGATGCTTAATTGTTTGAGAACTATTTGTTGAAAAATCTCATTTCCCTATTAAATTACATGGGTACTGTCATCAAAATCAATTGGTCTATTAGGTATGGGCTTCTTTCTGGATTTCCTTTTCTGTTCCATTGATCCCTGTGTTTCTCTTCAAACCAAAGCCACAACATCTTGTTCACTGTAGTTTTAAAGTGAGTCTTGAGATTAAGTGCTATAAATTCTCACACTTTGTTCTTTAACAAACTGTTTGGTTATTATACGTCCTTTGAATTTCAATATATATTTCAGAATCAGTTTCTCAGTTCCAACCCAAAAAGACAGCTGAGATTTGAATGCATAGACCAAAGTTAGGGAAAACTGAAATCTTAAGTATTTTGATCCATGAACGTGTAATAATATTCATTTATTTAGATTTTTAAGTATGTTTCTTGGGCCAGGCATGATGGTTTACACCTGTAATCCCAGCGCTTTGGGAGGCTGAAGCAGGAGAATCAATTAGGACCAGCCTGGGCAACATAGCAAGACCCCCTCCACACACACACAAAAAAAATCAGCTCGTTGTGGTGGTGCATGTCTGTAATCCTAGCTACTCAGAAGCTGAGGAGGGAGAATCCCTTCAGCCCAGGAATTCAAGGCCGTAGTGATCTATTATCATAACATCACACTCCAGCCTGGGCAACAGAGTAAGATCATGACTCTAAAAATCAATCAATTGATCAATCAATCAAATGTTTATTAGCAAAGATCTATAGTTTTCATGCACAAGTCTTAGACATATTTTTAAAATTTATTCTTAATTGTTCCACATTTTTGGCATTGATATTTTACTTTCAATTTGGGGGGGAAGCATTTTGTTTTTCATCATAATTTGAGCTTATGCTTTTCTCTCTTTATTCTGTTAATATGATAAACTACATTGATTGATTTTTCATTATTAAACTAACCTTGTATTTCTGAAATAGATCTCATTTTTCTCTTTACTTATGGCAAAGTGTGATTTGCATAAGAGAAGCTTCCACAGAAACCAGTAAGGAGGAATGGGGTGTTGCTGGGTTCAGGACAATTCAAACTTAGAAGTGCCTGAAGTGGAAGCTTCTCCCTGTCATGGTGTATCCACCACTCTCTGCCTGTGTGAGTCAGCTAGTGCTCAAAACAACCAGAGAATCCCAGTGGTAGACAACATGTCTCATTCATATGTCTTTGGGTTGATGGGAGGTGGCTCAACATGTCTCTTTCACATCTTTGGGTTGACAAGGATGGTTGTGTGAGTTTCTTAGAAAAACTAGGATCCTGGTTGTATTAGGGTTCTCTAGAGGAACAGAACTAATGGGATATATATACCCACACACACTCTCTCTCATATATATATGTTTATTATATATTATATATAAGCTTAATATATACATATGTATGTATTTATTAAGGAGCATTGACTCACACGATCACAAGGTGAGGTCCCACAATAGGCTGTCTGTAAGCCGAGGAGCAAGGAAGCCCGTGTGAGTCCCAAAGCTAAAGAACTTGGAGTGGCAGGAAGCATCCAGCACAGGAGAAAGATGTAGGTCAGAAGACTAAACCAGTCTAGTCTTTCCACGTTCTTCTGCCTGCTTTTACCCTGACTGCTCTGGCAGCTGATTAGATTGTGCCCATCCAGATTGAGGGTGGGTCTGCCTTTCCCAGTCCACTGACTCTAATGTTAATCTCCTTTGGCAACACCCTCACAGACACACCCAGGAAAAATACTTTGCAACCTTCAATCCAATCAAGTTGACACTGAATATTAACCATCACACTAGTGTGTCATTTTCAGATTCAGGTTGCAGCAGCAGCGCCCAGAATTCATTCTCTCGTGGTGATGTCAAAAACTGAAAAGTGAAAACTCCAAATGCAAAAGCACATGCCAAGCTCCTGCTTGCATCATGTCCACTAACACTCCTTTAGCAAAGCAACCTATACAGCCAAACCCAAAGTAGACAGCTGGGAGTTTAAACTTTGCCATGCTTAGGCCATGGGAGATGAGGAAAGGGAGAATATATGATACTACTATAAAGAGTTAGAACCAATCATTGGATCTACTACACCGTCCATGTTTTCTGCTCCTCTTCTGGTCACCTTACTCAAGCCTTTACGCTGTGCATAGTCCCTTAGAGTTTCCCATTCCTCCGTACATCACAGGAGCTCTCAAGATATTCACCCTTCTGACCTAGATTTTTACTGGAAACTCCTATTTATATCTCTTGGAAACTGGATTGGCTCAGCCCATCTTTTTAAGCCAATCTATATACATCAAGGGTCCTTAGACTGTCAATGGAAAGGTCAAAGCTTGGGTCAAGCATCAATCCTTGGACCAAAATAGTGGCTGTACTTGAGCAAACAAGAGTCTGGTACTATTTTCCTGCAGATTACTTCCCAATGGCGAGACAGCTGCCACTAGAGAGAGGAAGTTGGGTGTGGATGACATCACAAAGGGCACTACTGCGTGAATCGTAAGAACTCCTACAGCAGTATTTGCCTCAAAGAGTCTTGTACCTGGCAGGATGCATGAGAGGTGGCCGGGGGTGGCAGAGGTTGGGAAAGTAGTAATGGAGAATATTGCAAAAGAAGGAGTTGTACTGGCCTCTTCTGGGAGGCCTGGGGATAGGATAATAGACAGGAACAAAGCAATATTTAAAACATCTACTCACCTGTATGGCATGGGCACCAGCTAATAAGAACAAGCTACTAACCAATCAGAACAGGTGTCGGCCATGACACCCAGCCCATCTGTACTGGTTCCTACCAGCTGAAGACCAGCTCTGGAAGGAGGAAAGGAAACAGAAGGGAGGATCTAAGATGAGACTCCCAAACCTTGTTGTACCTAACTTATTGGAGATATAGTTGAATAATATGGAGTATTTTTACTGCAAGAGGAACAATTAATCTAGTGTGTTTTTATCCATCTCTAGGGATTCTATTTGGATATCATCGCATCCTCTAGGCATAAAGTGCTCAGACAATTCATTTGTCTTAAATCCACATAGCTAGTAAGTGGTAGAACCACTCAGCTCCATACACTTTCCAGTGAGAGCTCACTTAGCAAGAGGGATCTAGAGTGACACGCTGGTGGTTAGAGGTGGTTACTCAGGTTAACCTTGAAGGAGCTGAATGGAGCCTGTTACTCCTATGTCTTTGGGAAATAATGATAATAACTTTCATTCAGCAAGCACCTTGCATGTGCCAAGGACCATGCCGAGTGCTGGGCATGCATGATCTACAAATCCTTACAAAGCCCTTGCCAGGTAGCATCCCATTTTATAGATAATGAAGCTGAGGCCCAGAGAAATGATAAACTTCAGAAATATAAAAGTCATCTAGTGGCACAGAGACCCAGAACACTATGGCGACTTCTTCCAGAATTCTTCTTCCAGTGATTGATTACATCTCTGTCTTCTTCTGCAAAAGTAAAGAGGCAGAGGAGGAGACGTGAACACTGGCCTGGGAGTGCAGGAAGGATGTGGCTAACTTCTGACCATGACTGACGCATGGTGCCCTGTCCCATCCACTCCACAAAGATTCTCCTGAGGACCCCCTGGAACAAAGGGGTTAAGGTATCTGTCTACACAGAGGGCTCTGAAATTGCAACACACACACCTTTGCCTTATGAATAAATATATCTCTGCTTGTTCTCTTTGAGGATAGAAGGCAGAGTTCAAATCTCAAATCACTGATGAAGAGATCATTGCACTCATGTTTGAATATGTAGCTACTTCCAAATTCCTAATATTTAGTTTTCCAGTCACATAGAGCTCTGCTACCAACCCAGGTGAAACCACACTTAATTTTGACAATAAAAGGATTTTGAAACATTATTGCATCTGAATCTTGTATCTTTATCATTCTTCAGTGAAAAAACTTAAATACACATATCGGTCTAAATATATCTATCTCTATACATTCTTTCATCTCTGCTATTTATTTACTTTTTATTTATCCAACTATCTATCATCTCTATATAATTTGTAATATCTGTGATTAACTGCTAGCAGAAGCACACATTTCTCAGTTCCCCAAATGATATATAAAGATGTAATCCACACAACACTGAGAGACCAGAATTATTAAACTCAAAACAAGAAAATGAAGGCTCGGCAGCACTGCGGGTGTGATCCAAGAGCAACAGCCCATACGTGGCAGCATTGGGACTTGAACACAGGTTTTCTGCTTCTGAATCCCAGTTCCATTTCTGGATAACTTCCTGGCCCTCAGAAAAAAAAGGGGGGTGGTCCTTGAGGAGTGAGGATTGGCTTTCTGCACACACATATTGCTTTAGTATTCACAGGCAATGGAATGATCCACCAACTCTTCTGGAGGAAAATGGGATAGGTGAGAACTATCAGCAGCTTGGGTGGCCAAGCCAACATCAAACCAGAACAGCCTCTTGAAGCTGAGTTCACATGACTCTTCAGTACTGAGGCAGTCTCAGAACCTCAGAACCCAAAGTTCTGTAGTACAGTCTTTAGAACTAAAAACACTAAAGAGGGCTCTTTAGAAATGAAAACAAAGTTACCAAAGAAAGAACATGGCCTCAGCTGGGAGCGGTGGCTCACACTTGGAATCCCAGCACTTTGGGAGGCTGAGGTGGGCAGATCACGAGGTCAGGAGTTTGAGACCAGCCTGGCCAACAT
Source organism: Rhinopithecus roxellana (assembly GCF_007565055.1). NCBI lineage: Eukaryota > Metazoa > Chordata > Mammalia > Primates > Cercopithecidae > Rhinopithecus > Rhinopithecus roxellana. The sequence continues at coordinate 154,453,706 of NC_044553.1, read as the reverse complement.
AGTGAAACCCTGTCTCTACTAAAAATACAACAAATTAGCTGGGCGTGGTGGTGGGCACCTGTAATCCCAGCTATTCAGGAAGCTGAGTAAGGAGAATCACTTGAACGCAGGTGGCAGAGGTTGCAGTGAGCCAAAATCTTGCCATTGCATTCCAGTCCGGAGGGCAGTGTGAGACTCCATCTCAAAAATAAATAAACAAACAAAGAAATAAATAAAAGAAGAAGAACATGGCCAACCTTCGTCAGGCAGTGACTCCAGAGGCTGGGATGACAGAGGCTTGGGTGGAGAGAAGGGGAGACAGTGATGGTAACCGTGGGCAGGACGCCACACTGTGGCGGCTGCCTGGTTTCTGTTGTGAGAATTATGAATCTCTTTGGAAACTGACTGAGGGGCTAGGCAAGCTAACCAGGCATCCACTCCAATAGAAGCTACCACTGTTCATTCTGGCATGCACAGGCTCCTGAGGAAGCGCCTGAAGTCAACCTTCTCTGGCTCGAGGTCTCAGAGATGAAACGGCCTGTCTGCATCTCGGCAGCTTTGATTTGTGGCTGGCCCACACGGATGGGTCAGTCAATCTGTGCCTTTGACCTTTTGTGCTAGAAACAATGCCTTCCTGGTTAAGAGAAAGATGAGATAAGGGAGACATAAAGTGTAGGCTTTGGCTCTTGCCAGAATTAAGGCTGACTCACCTCTCTGTGTTTGTTCTAACTTTGATTCCTTTAGTCCCAATGAGACAGATACCAGTTAAAAGCGCTGTCGTCTTATTTCTGATTAACGACAATACTTAGGGCTATTCAGCTATGACCCCCCTGCTTCCTGCTCTTGGCTGGAAGATGGGATGTTTCCACTGCCCCAACAGGATGCTGAGTGTGCTGTCCTCTTGGTAGTCAGGGGTGGATGACACTGTTGGATGGACCGGCTTTGAAGCTGAGCATCTGTCCATGTACCTGGCGGATTGCTGTGTCAGGGAGGGAGGTGCGAGGACCTTTTATTACTTTCCCATGGAGACATGCAACTATGACTCTTACCCCATTCTGGAAAAGTTGCCCCATTACTCCCTAATGGAAGTGGAGAAAGTAAACAAATATGGCTCTTAACGAAGAGTCTTTTTTTTTTTTTTTTTGAGGCGGAGTCTCACTCTGTCGCCCAGGCTGGAGTGCAGTGGCCGGATCTCAGCTCACTGCAAGCTCCGCCTCCCGGGTTTACGACATTCTCCTGCCTCAGCCTCCCGAGTAGCTGGGACTACAGGCGCCCGCCACCACGCCCAGCTAGTTTTTTGTATTTTTTTTTAGTAGAGAAGGGGTTTCACCATGTTAGCCAGGATGGTCTCGATCTCCTGACCTCGTGATCCGCCCGTCTCAGCCTCCCAAAGTGCTGGGATTACAGGCTTGAGCCACCCCGCCCAGCCTTGAAGAGTCTTTTAAGAGAAAATTTACAGCTATATAATCTTGCTTCTCATGGCAACATGTAGCCCATCTTCTGGGAAAAGTATCCACAGTTTTATGTAACATATTTACGAACAACAGAAAATATTGACAGTCTGTTCATCCCATCTGCTTCCCATGACAGGGAGGAATCATTGCATAGCGTTGCCAGAGGGTCTCCGGGTCCACAAGGGGATCTTTCTGGAGGTGTCCTGTTATGGGGGTCCTGCCTTTAGGGAGATGGAGGCCACAGAGTCTCATAGGTGAGCTCTTTTGGAAGAGGAATCAGGAATTTGGCCTCTGGAACTTTCTCTTCCTAATGTGTGGCATGCTCCTGGCCAGTCTGGGCTCATGAAATGCGGGTAGGGAAGTGCCTAAATGGCCAGTGGGGTTGTCGGTGTGGAGAACAGTGCGACAGGGAAGGGGGTAGGCTTTCTCATGCTCTGCAGGCAGCTGGTGGGAAGGGGGCCCTGAGCTAAGCATGGGGGTGGCAACATGTAAAGGAGAGGAAAGTGAGCTGAGGCCCTGGTGTTTAGAGGAGGAGGAAAGGGAAAGAGAAAGAAGGAATAATAAAGAGAGGGACAGAGGGAGAAGCAGAGGCAGAGAGGGAGGGAGAGGGAGAAGAAGAAAGGGGGCAGGAAGAGGGAGAGGCAGAGAGGAAGGGAAGAAGAAGGAGATAGGGAGGGAAAGAGAGGGAGGGACAGAGAGGCAGAGAGATGGAGGGAGAGAGAGGGAGGGAGAGGAAGAGGCAGAGCAAGAGGGAGAGGGAGGGAGGGAGGGAGAGACTGAGGGAGAGGGAGAGACAGAAAGGCAGAGGAAGAGGGAGAGGCAGACAGTGAGGGAAGGAGAGGGAGAGGAAGAGAGAGAGGGAGGGAGGGAGAGACTGAGGGAGAGGAAGAGCAGAGAGACAGAGGGAGGGAGAGGGAGAGGCAGAAAGGGAGGGAGGAAGAGGGAGATGCAGAGGGGGATAGAGGGAGCAGGAGAGGGAGAGAGGGACGGAGGGAGAGGGAGAGAGGGATGGAGAGAGAGTGAGAGGAAGAGAGAGGGAGAGAGGAAGGGAAGGAGAGGGAGAGGGAGAGAGGAACAGAGGGAGAGGGAGAGAGGAACAGAGGGAGAGGGAGAGAGGAACAGAGGAGAGGGAGAGAGGAACAGAGGGAGAGGGAGAGAGGAACAGAGGGAGAGGGAGAGAGGGAGGGAGACAGAGGAAGAGAGAGAGGGAGAGAGAGGGAGGGAGGTAGAGGGAGAGGGAAAGAGGAAAGGAGGGAGAGGGAGAGAGGGAAAGGGAGAGGAAGGGAGGGAGAGGAAGAGGGAGAGAGGGAGGAAGGGAGGGGGGAGGGAGGGAGGGAGGGAAAGGGAGAGAGGGAGGGAGGGAGGGAGAGGGACAGAGAGGGAGGGAGAGAGGGTTATGTCCTTGAAGCTTGCTGTAAAGGACACCACCTGAGACCACTCTAAGGGGATCATGGAGGAGATATTGGCAATGCTTGGGATGCTTTAAAGCGCAAGGCTGCATGGTTTGTAGCAAAACACGGACAAGGGTCAGCAGTAAGAGAAGAGGGGAATTTGTGATGGTATGTCTAAACCACAGAACACTGAACAAACACCACGAGGGCTTGCCCATATAGATCCACTGATATGGAAGCATATTCATCATTGCCAATGACAAAATTATTTGGGGGCAATGCTCATAGCATGAGGCCATTTTTTGTAAATTACAATATCCAATCTATTATTTATAGGTCAATGTCTGGACGGCCATTCAAGGATGTCATCCAGAACATCTTGTGACCCAAGTTACAGAAATGTAGAGAGCTGTCCACTGTAAGACTGCAGGGGCCATGGGTGCAGTGGCTGAAGAGTGTGCCCTGCCTGAAGACAAAGAGATTTCAAAATTCAAGAAAAAATGGACTCACCAAACAGATATGCAGGCCACCTGCTCTATAAATTACACACTAAATATTAATAGTGGTTGCTTCTGGGTGGTGAGATTTGGCAGTTACCTTAATTTTAAAAAATGCTTTTAGAGAGTTTTTAGAATTATAATAATTTTTTGACCGTGACTATGGGTGTGTGATTTATGAAAAGACAAGAAGAGTAGGACCGAGTTGCCATGTGAACTTCCCTTTCTGTCCATGGCATAAGGCCCCTCTCTGGCCCTCCCTGCAGGCAAGGGCACCATGCAGACTGGAGAGAGCGAGGCCAGGAGGGGCCCCCAAAATGTATGTCCAACGGCTCCCTGACTACCTTCATGTAGCAGCAGGAGCTTAGCATGACCTGAGCATGAGCTATGGGCCAGGCCTGGTGGTGCTGGCAGCTTCAGCTGGTCAGGCTCCTTTAATCCTCACAAAGCAGCTCCAGGCGGGACCGTGGTTATCCCCTCTTACAGATGAGGAAAGCTGAAACTCAAGAGTTCCTGTGAGCTGCCCGCCATCACTTAGATTGAAAGACGAAGAGATGGGACTCAGGACCAGGAGGTTTCTGGCCATAGGGCAAGTGTTCTGTGGCCCCAAACCACCAGGCTACACTGCCAGCAGCCCGGCTGACCCTCCGCTACTGGCACCCAGCCTTTCAAAGTTGCCTTCCCAGAGGAGAGGTGAAAGGCCAGTTGTATTGTGATCAGTTGTACTGTGTATTGTGGTCAATACAGGGCCAACTGTATTGTAATCAAGAAGTGCCAGAGTTGATGGGAATCTGTGTATTGTGACTGGGCTAGCCAGATGGTTCATCACACCACCTGGGCCAAGGCAAGGTGCTGACGGTGGGTGGACGTGGGGCAAAGACCTGATTCTGCTGGTTTCTGGCTGTGCAATTTCAGAAAAGTCAATTGTCTTTTTTTCCTTGTCTTGCAAAGTGGGGATAAACACACATACATCTCATGGGATTGTTCTGTGTCCCACAGGTAAGTAGAAAGTGCTTGGTAGAGTATATGGCCCTGGCATTGTTTTGGGTATTGCTATTGCTGGCCAAGGCTGGGCTTGGGGCTCAACCTCAGATGTTGAGGATGGAGGGGCACTGCCTGACTCTCCCTTCCATGTCCCTCCGCGGTGGCTTCAGATCTGGAGGAAGCTATGAGTTTGCCCAGTGTGTGTTCATGGTCTCTACTAAATTAGAAAGGAAATAAGACAGGGCATGCTGGAGCTGTGGGAAAGAGTGTCACTGCTCTGTTCAACATTGAACAGGCAGCTTTATTTCCAGGTGTGGATTAGGACAACCTGGAAGAACCACCCTGGGAGCAGAGGATTGGAAAGGCACTTTCCCCCTCAATACATTTCAAATTCGTATACTTGAAAAATCACGGAGGCTTCTATAATCCACACAAAACAGTCTCTGTTTAACAGCATCACGTTCAGTTTTTTTAAAAAAAATAAATAAATAAACACTATGTATAGGCAAAGGACTGACATTGAAATGTTTCATATTCCACAATGTTGAAAGAAAAGACATCGAGTATTTTTTTCCATTGCACCTTTATTATTTATTCTGTTCAATGTTCAGAATTTTCATACAGTCTTTCTAGAATCACATAGAGCCTACTGAGTAGCTCCTTTCCCCTGACATTGCTTTATTTCTAACCAGCCTCCTCTCATCCCTTGTCCTTAGTGTATAATATTCTGCTAGTGTCCAAGGAGTTCCCAGGGTTGTTTTTACAGGGGAGGGAGAAGGGTGTACAGTGGTATCCTGCGGCTTTAGCTCCTCTCCACCTCCTCTCTTGTTCAGCAGCCTCCAGACCCCCAAGGGCTAAGGAATCAGACACATTGGGTTTGGATCCTGACTCCACCAGGAGCAATGTGATCTCAGGGACATTTCTTGATCTCTCTGAACCATTTTCCCTTCTTCTACAACGTGGGGGAGGAAAACCTCCCTCTCTCACAGGGTTACTACGAGAATTAAATGACTCCAAGTATCCAAAGCTTTTGGCACAGTGTCTGGGCACACGGTACACCCTACCTGCACCTTAGCTTCCTTCCTTCTGGCAGGGAAGAGAAGATATCTGATAAATCAATGCCAGAGCCAGCTGCTCAGGAGCATTTGCTTTATAAATGAGCCTGGTCCCTTTAACAGAGCCCAAGAAATGACTCTCTAACGACGGAATTTCAGACACCACAGCATGGGTGAGGGAGAGATCTGGAGGCATAGACTATAGAAGCCTCAGAATCATTTGAATCCAGCCAGGCAGACTGCTGCTGCTTTTGCCTAGGGGCAAGGCTGGTGATACAGTTTGGCTGTCACACCACCCAAATCTCATCTTGAATTCCCACATGTTGTGGGAGGGACCCAGTGGGAGGTAACTGAATCATGGGGGCAGGTTTCCCATGCTGTTTGCATGATAGTGAGTAAGTCTCACGAGATCTGTTTTAAAAATGGGAGTCTCCTTGCACATGGTTCACTTTTCTTGTCTGCCACCATGTGAGACGTGCCTTTCACCTTCCACCGTGATTGTGAGGCCTCCTCAGCCATGTGGAACTGTAAGTCCAATAAACCTCTTTCTTTTGTAAATTGCCCAGTCTTAGGGATGTCTTTATCAGCAGTGTGAAAACCGATTAATACAGCTGGCAATGGCAGAAGGAATACTAACCCTCTCTTTTAGGCCATGTCACTGTAGCCAGGCAAGGACCCATTTCAGGGAGCCAGGAGAAGGGAGCCAATTTGTTTTTATGCAACCATCCCTGCCAGAGAGGAAGTTGCTTCACGTGGGTGTAAACCAGGGGCTTTAAAAATGCAGCAGTCCTTTAGGGCAATCATTAAATCCCCTCGTTATGCCCCTGAAAAGTCACTTGTCACAAGGCTGTCCTCACAGCCTGAACCACCATGAGCTCTCATGGGGGAGTTCTTGTGTCATTTATACCCCACCCACTTTTGAAGAGGATCCCAGGTATCTTGCCAAGGAAGGAGTAATGCACCTAGTTCTGAGCTTTCCGCCTTGTTCTTCCCAACTGTCACGGTATATGACCACTAAAATCAAAATCTGATAAACGAATGGTCACAAGAATGAAACAATAACACTGCCAATAAGAAGCTGAATATTCTGTTCAAAAGTTCATCTGCAAATACAGCCACGCTCTTCTTCCTCAACAGTAGTCCTTTTAATTTTAAGCTGATCTATCACTCAGCCCTTATTCATGCATAATTCTCAGTAAAGATAGGGTGCATCTAAGGTCTGCATGCCCACAATCGTTTGACATCTCCGAGAGAACAACAAAAAGCCACTCAATAGACAATCTTGAAACATGCACCAACCAAAACCATGGCTGGTAGTATGGGAAAATGTCCTTCAGACCAAAGAGGCAGAGAGAGAGAAAAGGAGAGAGAGAGAGAGAACAAGAGCGCAAAAGTAAAAGATTCGAGATGAGACAAGAGGACTAGAATGGCTCCACAAGAGAACACCTGCAGTTGGGGGAGGACAAAGCACATAAAACCAAGGAAAGCTCTATGGATCTGGGAGTGCCTTTCCAAGTATTTGGTTCATGCTAAAAAATACAGCATATTTATTAAAAATATATATTTATAAACCTTGATATGAACAGATACACACATCAAGCCAATGAAAAAAGAAAAATAAGTTATCTCCCTGGTATCAAATAGTTAGACACTTTTGATGAATGGGATGCCTGTCAAAGGGCTGCCCCTGTGGTTTTTCCACTAAATAGCTCGTCAAGTGAAGATGAAACACTTGTCCTGGGAGACACACCTCTGAGCCGTGTCCGCCCTATTCATCTTTTCAAATATGTGATATCCGTCAGCGATCTGGAATAATGAATTTCTGCACCCATCCGCTCACCGATGGTGTCAGAGGCTGGTTGTCCAAGCATTCTTCTGGGCCCCCTGCCAAAGACGTTGAGTTCCTAGTGCTGTGAATGAGTTTTGTTGGAATCATTGTGCTTTAGTGTCTGCTCCCTGCAGCAGGATCGGTCTATTTGTGTGACCTTCTGTAAAGTCTGAAGGTGCATTTGACTGGGTGGTGTGGGTGGGTCAAGCCTGCTGGTTCTCGCAGGGTCTGGTCAGTGATACGCTGACACGCAGGACTTCCGTCTCTGGCCATCCCGAGGCCTCTGAGGACGCTCTGGGCCATTCACAGGGTGGTGTATATGTAGACAAATATGATCACAATCAGGTTCAGAATGGTCCCGATAATCCCCAGCATTGCCAAGACACTCTCCTCCTTACTTTCTTTTTCTTGACCTCCTCTGTCTTCATCATTTCCACTTGTGATTACCATCTTGGTTGCAAATGTCTTTATCTTCCTCGCCAGGCTAACCTGTAATTGGAAAGAGGCAGCACAAAAGATGATCACTTATAAGCACGCCCTCCATAGCCAGGCAGATCTGCAGTGGGTGGTGATCTGCTTGCAGGTCAGACCGTGCTGCGGGGATGACAAATCACACAAGGATCCTATCTTGGGACACCTTGCTCTTGGCCATGGGAAAACGGCAGAACACAGCTAATCGGTTTAGAAGATGAGCGTCCTGACACTGGTACAGAGAGAGGAGCCTAGAAGTCTACCCGGGCACCACCCACTTTGTTGAGCTGGTTTTCCCACTTTCCCTTGAAGGAGAAACTGGGTCAGCTGCACTGCAGTGAAACTAAGGTCTGCGCCCTTCGTCCTGGCGGTGGGAATTTCACACACTCTCACATATCAGGTTACACCCAAGAAACGTGCTGTCCTGAGTATCCACGAAGTGTGTAGGGGGAATCACGGTCCTACCATGCTAAAGCTCTGACTGCGATATGGGTAGAGATGGTTGGAAGCCAGGGAAGGCGATTCATGGAGACCAGGCAGGATGGTAAGGGGTCTACGCAGTGTGAATGAGTAGTACCATGAGAAATTATCACAATCCTTGGTAGAAATAGATATTGCTACAATCATTCCAGAAAATTTCCTGGCATTAGTCAGAAAAGTGAACAGACATATTCTACCACTGGACACCTGCTCTGCCAGGTGTATACCCTAGAGAAGGCCTTGCTTCTGTGCACCTGGAGACATAGATAGGACTGTTCCCATGGGCTTCATCTGCCATAGCAGAGAACTGGAAGTTACCCAGATATGCACCGAGAGGAGAGCAGATGAACATGTGGTGGTCAGTCTCTACAATGGAATATTATACGATGATGAAATGAATGAATTACAGCTACATGCAACAGGAAGAACAAAGCCCAGACACTTAACGGAGGGAAAAAGCACATGGCAGACAAATTTGTGCAGCAGCATTTGATTCATAAAGGCTCAAAACAGGCAAAACCAAGTCATCTATTGTTTTAGAGATGAGCTCTTTGATTTTCATAAAAAGTAACGGAATGATTAGCATCAAAATGACTAGCGTAAAACTCAGGAGAGTGGCTTTCTCCAGGCAAGAGCGGAGCAGGCTGCCATGAAGGAGGGGCACCAGTGGCCTTCAGATACTAGTCATCTGCCATCTGTTAAGCTTTAAACTGTTCCTTTAAACTGCCGGCATATCTTCCAGCTACTCTTTTTGTATGCATGATACATATTGCCATAATCAAAATAACTTTTTATTTTCGAAGACAAAAAACGTGGCCATCCAGGAGGCAGACTGGGCAGTCAAAGCCTTCTTTTCCACCAATTGCTGGTCCAAACCATAAGTAAAATAGGACTAGTGTGTGTGGTGGTGGCAGCCCATCCACTTGTGATGTGATGTGCACCAGACCAGCCCCATAGCTACATTTCCTCCACTGGAGGGCTGCAGCTTTAGAGCCAGAAGGCTTTTCATACTTCAGGGTTTGATGATGGTTAAATTTATGTGTTGGCTTGACTGAGTCATGCATGCCCAGGTAGTTGGTCAGGCGTTATTCTGGGTGTGTGTGTGTCAGGATGAGATTAGCATTTGAGCTGGGAGACTGAAGAAATCAGACTGTCCTCCTCCATGTGCGTGGTGACGGACCAATCAGCTGAAGGCCCGAATGAAACAAAAAGGCTGACGTTCCCCCAAATTCCTCCTGCCTGCCTGCTTTCAAGCTGGGACAATGGCTCTTTCCTGCCTTTGGACTGGACGGTCGATTTTCAGGCAGCTCTTCCTGGGCCTGGAGCCTGCAGGTCTTCAGATGGAACCACACCACCGGCCATCCTGGGTCTCCTGCTTGCTGACTCACCCTGCAGATCTCAGGCCTTGCTGGTCTCCAAAATCACACGAGTCAATTCTGTATAACAAATCTCTTTATACACACCTATATATATATCTTACTGGTTCTGTTTCTCTTATTCGAAAGCTACCTTAGGACACACATCCAGGAAGGATCACAAATGGGAATCCAGGAATGTGGGAATGTGAAACGAAATGGGAAATGAAATGCCTGCACGCCCCTCCCTCCGTGCACGTGGGCCCCGAAAGGGCTGGGTCGCTCGCACCTTACAGAGCAGCTCTGGATCCGGAGGACAGTATATGTGAATGAACATCTGTACGAAGGAGAGGCAAGCACATCAGTGAAGAATGGAGGAACCGATGCAACACGAAAATGTGCGTGAGTGAACAAAGGAATGCCCTAAAGGCAAGTTTCATATTCCTCACAACTTTGGTTTACTAGACAGACCTACAGTGGGTTCCTACTCCCATAGCTCAGTTAGGGAAAGCTTCTAGTTGGATTCGTTTGGTTTTCCTGCTTTTTCTCCCCTCGTATGCTTTTAATGATGTATAGTAAACACACAGAAAAGTCCACAAAGTGTGTACAGCTTGATACATTTTCATATCTGTTTAGCACTGAGATAAAGAAACAGAGCCTTCCAGCACCCAGGGGCCTCCCACAGTACCCCGTCCAGTCACTATCCCTACCTCCTGAAAACCATTATTGTGGCTTCTAACACCATTGATGAGTTTTGCCTGGTTTTAAATTCTACGTAAATGGAATCATACAGTATGTCCTCTTTTGAGTCTGATTTCTTACTTTCTACACTGTGCCTGTGAGATCTGCTCACATCTTTGTGTATAGCTGTGGCTTATTCACTCTCATATGTGAACAGTATTCCACTGGATCACTACACCCAAAATTTATGTCTCTATTCTGTGGCTGATGGGCATTTTCGTTGCTTCAAGTTTGGGGCTATTATGAATAATGCTGCTATGAACATTCTTGTACATATCTTTGGGCAAGCATATACATACATCTTTCCCAATATTTCATATGAAGTTTTTTAACATACAGCAAATTCGAAGGAATTTTATACTGAGCACCCATAAACTCACCATCTCAAATCCATCACTAACATGTTCCCATACTTGCTTTGTCACATATCTGCCCATTCCTTATTCATCTATCTTCTTTTTTGGGTGCACTTTAAACTACATATATCATTATTACTATTATTATTATCATTATTATTTTAAGACAGGCTCTTGTTCTTTTGCCTAGGCTGGAGTACAGTGGTGTGATCACGGCTCACTGCAGCCTTGACTGCCTGGGCTCAAATGATCCTCCTGCCTCAGCCTCACGAGCAGTTGGTACCACAAGTGTGCACCACTATGCCCACCTAATAAAATTCCTTTTTGTAGAGACTGGGTCCCACTATGTTGCTAGGCTGGTCTTGAACTCCTGGGCTCAAGCAATCCTCCTCCTGCCTCAGCTTCCCTAAGTGCTGGGATCATAAGTGTGAGCCACCATGCTTAGCCTAAATTGTAGATATTATTTCACTTGCCCTTAAACACAGAAGCATGCTGCATGTTTTAACTACAGTTCAGTATTTATTTACAGTTTTCTCTTTTAATGTAAAATTCACATGTGCATTTCCTATTGACTACATACATACCCAGAAAAAGAGCTGCCAGGTACAGGGTATGCATATGTTTGACGGTAGTGGATACTGCTAAACAGCTTTTCAAAGTGGTTGTGTCTGTTTGCTACTTTGTAGGTGTTAGTGGATCCCCTATTTTTATTTTAGCGACTCCATGGCTCAAACTTTGCACCAAGTCATGAGAAGTTGGTTGTAAGAACCTTAGAAATCCACTCCCTTTACTGCCCTGGACAGATGTCTATCCAAGCACTAGTCATTTCTTTAATGGAGTCTCTGGTTTATCATTCATCTTCTTAGAAAGACTGCAAGCCCTTGGAGGAAGGACTTTTGAATCCCCACCTCCAAGCGTAGTGCCGGGCATGGAGCAGGAACTTAAGAAAATTGAATGAGTGAATGAATGAGTGACTGAATGAATGAGTGGGTGCTCTGGGGCAACCTGGCATCTCCCAGTCTCTGCAGGCCAGGGAATAGATGGCCAGGGTTGGTTTAAGAAGATGTAATTAATGTTGCCTTTATAACCAAAGACCCATCATCACAGTCAGTCAAGCAAAACAAAGTGCCTGTCATGGAGGCTGCTTTGTTTCAAGGCTTAATTTAGCCTCTTTCCTGAGTTAACCCGAGATAACTCTGACTCAGGAGGAAGTGGAGGGGAATAATCAGGTCAGCTGTGTTTACTTTCTGAGGACTCTGAAGCAAACAAAGACCTAGAAGAGACCTTCTCCAACTCACAGAAGAGTTGCATCTCAAGCATCTGTTTCCAAGTTGCTTAAGTCGTCAACTTGGAAACTTGAATTCCCTTGTAGACACCATGTTGGGAGTGTGGCTTGATTCCCCGGGGAGTTACTGAGGGCTTCCTTAAATGGAGTGGTTAGAATATTGTTTTCTTTGGAAAAAGTTGTCTGGCCAGGGTCTGAAGGATGAAGAGTGATGGAGGAGACTCACAGAATCCAGGAGATTAGCCTAGAAACCAGAGCAATGATAGAGATGGGAAAGGAAAACAGAAACAATAAGCAACAAGTATAAAAATAACTGCACATTTTAAAATGAATTAGACAGTGTAATGAGAATGTTTGTAACTCAATGGATGGATGTTTGAGGGAATGGATACCCCATTCTTCATGATGTGTTATTTCACACTGTGTGCCTGTATCAAAACATCTCAAGTACCCCATAAATATATACACCCACTTTGTAGCCACAAAAATTAAAACTTAAAAAATAAAAGTAAAAAAATTTAAAAAAAACAAGCAAAGGCTGGGGCCAGTCAATGTCTGACATAACGTCTGCTAAAAGGTATATACATTCATTTATTGACTCAGTCATTTACTCATTTCTTCCTGCCAGGGGCTGGGTGGAGGGGGAAGTGGGGATTGGCTGATAATAGTAAAGGCATCTCTTTTTGGAGTAATAACAATATTCTAAACTTAGATTTTTAGTGACGGTTGCACAACTCTAAATACACTCAATATACTAAAGTCATGAAACTGTACACTTCCAATAGATGAATTTTGTGGTTTGTGAATTATATCTCAATCAAGATGTTCATTTTTTAAAAACAGTATTTGCAATATAATCTGAAATATAAAGTGCCCAGAAATAAATCTAATAAAGAGGTGTGAAATTTTTATAAAGAATATTGTAAACTTTACTGAAAGACATAAAAGCTGACCAACATGAAAAGGAAGATATACCATCTTCATGGAATGCCAGCTTCAATATGCAAGATTCAATATCCTAAAAACATCAGTTTTTCCTAAAGTGTTCTATAGGTTTGTTGTAGTTCCAGTCAAAATGTCTACCGGGTTTTTGGTGTTATTTGATAAGTAGGTTCTAAAATGTCTATCAAAGAGCAAATGGATAATAACAGCCAATATGTTTACTAAAGAACAAGGTAGGGAAATCTGCCTCATAAAACATCAATATGTCTTAGGTCTAAGGCTTATACAAGCCTTAGACAAATAGGCCAAAGAAACAAAAACCAAGTCACACATACATGGACACTGCTGATCCACAGGGGGAAATGGGTCTTTGATGAGCAATGTTGGAATAACTGAGTATCTGTATGAAAGGATAAATGAAATCAAACTAGTAGCTCATCCATTCCAGATGGATTATAGATAAGAATAGAAAGAGAACACTTCAAAATTTTTACAAGGCAATATAAAGGAATATCTGTATGACCTTGGGGTAGAGAATGGTATCTTAACAAGACATAAAAGCTCAAACTATAAGGAAATTTGACAACCTTAAATTCAATATCTGTTTATCAAAAAATAAAGTATCATCAAAAGCAGAAAGTTAAGCCACAAACTGGGATATATACTACACATCATTCTAGTCTCAAATGAGTAAGAAAATGATAAATATTCAGTAGAAAACTGGGCAAAACCGTGTCCAGGCATTTCTCAAAAAAGTATATAGCCATAAAGAACCTAAACCTCAGTATCAGAGAAATGCCAGTTAAAACACAGTGAGCTACCATCAAACAGCCATAAGATTGGCAAGAACTAAAACATCTGACAAGACCACCGAACACTGACAGAGTCTGTAGAGTAGCAGGGACTCTCCAGATACCTATTGCAGGAGTATCAGTGGATACTGTCACTTTGGAAGACAGGATGGCATTATCTTATAAAGCCAAACATACTCACACCCCAGTGATCCAGCCATGCCACCTTGAGATACACACCAAGTACACCTGCAAATGCGCAGCAGGGTACATGGATAAGAGCATTTAAAGACAGCAATGTCAGCATAAGCGAAATGCTGAATCCAGCATCAATGGCCATCCGCAGTGGCCTGGATCTACTGTTGTAGGTTCTCATGCTGGAATAACACAGAGCGTTGAGGAAAAAATGAAATGCTGGAATGTGCCATCGCACGGATGAATTGCAAATACAATACCGAGTGAAAAAGCATGTTGCAAAAGACCACAGAAAGGATGTTCCCACTTAGGTGGGAAGTTCAGAAACAGGGAGAATCTAACAATATTTTATATGGAGATACAAGTGTGATAAAAACACAAAGAAAAGCAAGAGAATAATAAACCCCAAAGCTAGTGTAGTGGTTCCCATTAAGTGGACAGGATGGAGAGGATGCTCAGGGACTCTCTAAGCCACTGGTAATATTTCTCAAGCTGGTGGTGGATACATGAGCGCCTGCTCTTTATACTTCCGTTCTAAATATGCTTCTCATATCTATTCCATATTTAATAAGTCAATTGCTGATTTAATACTTATTAGTTAACTACATAATTAACAATAAAACAATACTGATATTAAAACAAATAACTAATTAGCAAAAACCATTTTTTAAAAAAACACAGGGTTTTAAAGACTGGGCATATTAAGTGCTGTGCTGAATGCCAAAAGAAGCCCTGCATGGTAACCAGGAAGGGAGCCACTTTTCTGGAAAGACATAGTGCTCCTCATGAGCACCCCTACTGTGCCAAGGCGATGGGCAACTCACTTTCAAGCACAGTTCTCAGCAAGCCAGTCCTCTGCCGGGCTGCTTCCAATGAGCACACTTGAGAGTTTTTAATCATTTGCTTAATTAGGATGCATGTCTTGGAAAATAAACCACATGAATATACAGTGACACAGTGCTGTGCGTGGTCTGGGCCTAGAGGCTGCAGGGCAGCTCGGGAGAGCCCTGCAGGGAGACTCAGGGTTCAGTGTGGAATCCCAGCCGGTCAGGGCTAGAAGGCACCAAGGTCATGGCTCACTGGGCCTGCCCAGCATCCATGGTCTTTCTTTTGGGATCAGAGTCTTGATTTTCCTCTGGAAAATTACCCTTTCCAATGGAGGCTGTCAATCAAGCTGCCATGGGGATAGGTCTGGATCCTGGCTAAGCCTATAAGATGCTCTCTCTCTGGAGCTTAGTCTTAGGTAGGGTGATAGCAGGTGGGTTAACCGTAAACACTGACTCATCCTAGCCACAGTGCTGAAATGAGGTTCCATTAGCTGCTGCCGCCTGGATGCCTGGAGCCAGGCTGACTTTTGCCCTTTCTAAAGCTCAGTTCACCATTTCCTTCTATCCCATGAACTACCCCATATCCCTGCAAAAAAAACAGTGTTTTTGCTTAAGGCAGCTGGAACCCATTTCTTACCAGTATCTGTTGCATGCAACCAACGAGCTTTTACTTGTACAGAAGGGGTATTCAAGTTTATTTTGTTGGCTTCTTTGAACTCCCCCTAGAAGAATACTCAATGCTAACCAAGCCTCCTCTTGAAGACTTCCCATCATTCTGGAATTTACCACCTCTCAGGAAGTATATTCTACCAGCTGATAGCTCAGTCAGGAAAGCCCTTTACTTTACAACAAAATATTCTTGCTTAGCTTGCACCCACTGGATCTACTTTTATAACCAGGAACTAAACAAGAGCAAGTCCTTATTATCCTCTGCAAGGTCGCACCACGGTTTTTTAAAAACTGATACTGAAGGAATGACAACTCTGGTTTCAGATATAGCTGGGATCCAACCTTGTCTCAGTGGTTTATCAGGTATGTGACTGGGGCAAGCTGCTTCATTCTCTGAGCTTCAGTTTCCTCATCTATAAAGTGGGAATAATAAGCTTGTAGGATTAAAGATATTAGGTGTAAGTCTCCTAGCTTGATGAATGGCAGCCACTACGATTAAGTGGTGATGATGATGATGACGACAATGATGATGACAGGCTCATTCTCATGACTTCACAAGCCCTTTTGTCCAGCTAAGCACCTTCTGTTCCCTACTTGTCCACATAGCCACCCCTAATCATGATCCCTTCTCCTGGGAAGGCCCACCCTAAAAATCACAGCACGCACAAGGAAAACACTATTCCAGGGAAAGCTTTTTGAGCCCAAACTGGGCAGGATTGTCCTCTCCCTCCTGGATGTGGCACATCAATGGATGCTAATAAGAACCACTTCACTTTGGGGCCCCCACAGCATGCCGTGACTCATGAAGCTGCAAAGCCAAATTGCTCCCTCCTGTTCATGGAAGGTGAGCATTTTTAACCCAAGAATAGGACTTAGTATTTACATTACAGTCCAAGGGGCTGACCTCTGCCCACTGTGCCAATCTGTTGAGTTCACCTTGGTTCCCAGATGATTGTCTTCCTACATAGGCACTCTCCTCCCAGCTTCAGATCATCCACACACAGGATGTGCACACTCTCCATACAGTTGTCTAAATGATTCACCTTCCAGTTTTTGACTAGGTTTCCAGCTTGATACCAACTAGCTCATTAGCAGTCTTCCAAGGCTGTCAATTGGTTACTATTTGCCTTCTCCTCTGGCTGACATTTCTCCAAGGTTGTTATAAAGTCCACCTAGAGGCCAGGCATGGTGGCTCATGCCTGTAATCCCAGCACTTTGGGAGGTGAAGGTGGGTGGATCACGAGGTCAAGTGATCGAGATCATCCTTGCCAAAAGGGTGAAACCTCATCTCTACTATAAATACAAAAATTAGCTGGGTGTGGCGGCCTACACCTGTAGTCCCAGTTACTCAGGAGGCTGAGGCAGGAGAATTACTTGAACCCAGGAGGCAGAGACTGCAGTGAGCCAAGATCGCACCACTGCACTCCAGCCTGGTGGCAGACTGAGACTCTGTCTCAAAAGAAAAAAAAAATTCCATCTAGGACTTAGAGGTCGCTAGGTTAGTGACCCTGCTGGACAGACCATGGCTGAGCGATATCCAAGATGCTGGGTCCTGGCACTCTCTGCAGCCTCTATTTGCCGGTGAAGTTTCCTCTTTATTACTTCTCTAGACCAATTTCTCAGAGCCAATTCTAAGAATTGGAGTTCGTCCCTTGCCAAGCCACTCAGTGATCAATAGTAAACTGGGGAATGAAAAATTCGTGTGATTACGACTCACTGATGCATTACCTGGCAGTTGAAAATGATGGTGACCATTTTCAGCAAACTAACACAGGAACAGAAAACCAAACACCGCATGTTCTCACTCATAAGTGGGAGTTGAACAATGATAACATATGGACACAGGGAGGGGAACATCACACACCAGGGCCTGTTGGGGAGTTGGGGACAAAGGGAGAGAGAGCATTAAGACAAATACCTAATGCATGCGGGGCTTAAAACCTAGATGATGAGTTGACAGGTGCAGCAAACCACTATGGTACATGTATACCTATGTAAATAACCTGCAGGTTCTGCACATGTATCACAGAACTGAAAGTAAAATAAAAAAAAAAAAAAGAAAGAAAGAAAAGGATGGTGACAGAGACCATGTGGTAAAAAAAGGAAGATGCCTGGCTAGGCAAGGTGGCTCATGCCTGTAATCCCAGCACTCTGGGAGGCCAAGGTGGGTGGATCACGAGGTCAGGAGATCGAGACCATCCTGGCTAACACAGTGAAACCTCATCTCTGCTAAAAATACTAAAAAATCAGCTGTGTGTGGTGGCGGGCGCCTGTAGTCCCAGCTACTCGGGAAGCTGAGGCAGGAGAATGGCGTGAACCTGGGAGGCAGAGCTTGGATTGAGCCGAGATCGCACCACTGCACTCCAGCCTGGGCCAGACAGTGAGACTGTCTCAAAAACAAAAGGAAGATGCCCATGATGTGATAAGGGGAAAAACACAGGATATTAAAATTCAGTTCTACTTACGACTGCAAATAATTTTTTTAAAATTACTTAAATAGTTTATTTTTGTTAATGATGGGAGTATTTTCTCAGTAAGTTCAAACAATGTTATCACAGGGAAGGATAAGCTAACGTTAGATCTAGAACAGTTAGTACAGCATTATCTTGAAATTTCAGGGGGAAAAAGTGGTTGACTGGAACTTCATCTATCTTTTTAACCAAACAATGTTAAAATAAACACATTTGAACAGAAAAATGTTATCTAGTTCTTTTATATTTCAAATGTAAAATACTTTAATAGAGAAAATTCCATTTTTCTGCATCTATTTAGACAATATTACAATAAAAGGCAGTGTGGAATGCAGAATGTAGCTAGTGAGAATATTAGATAATGTAAATTTAAGAAGAAACTAGCTTTTCCATATTAAATAAAGTCAATGATCACATAAATTCAACATGATTACAGGGACTAAAGTAAAAATACAAAGTACAATATAGTGCAAGTAAGATTTTTAAAACTTACTTGTCTAGGAAAAACATGATGGGGGAAAAATCAGAAATGTTCTATAACATAGCTGATTATGTTAATTTACTTTTATCACATTCAAAGCAATCAATATATAAATAAATAAAACTACGAAGACTACGAGTGCTTCTGTTTTCCAACAATCCTCGAAGAACCTCACCAGCCAAGTGACGAGAACAATGCCAGCGTGCAAGGAGAAATCTTGGTGTCAGTATCTCTCTGCTTGAGAGGCTGGAATTTGAAAACCAAAAGGGGTCGTTGCTGTATGTGAAAAATGACAAACGAGAGAGGTTCTGACAGCTTTTCTATAATACAGCAGAGATGTTCAGGCTGAATGGGAGTTGGCTTTTGTGTCATTTAATTCTAGTACCAACTTGTTTGTCAAAATAATGTCAGTCTCAGAACTAAATCTGTGCTCCCTGATGTGCTAAAAGGTACCAGACATTCCGGAAAAGGAAGACAGGGACTATTCTATCCAAATTCTTTCCATCGCTTGCTGCCTGCTTTCAATGGAGTGGCTCAGGCTCAATTGTAATTCCAAGTGTTTCTCCATCTTGAGAACATTTCCATATTTTGGAGTGGGGAAGGTTCACGCTGATCCTATCTACAAGAACAAGCTCCTGCCTGGAAATTTAGCATCGCTGTTTGACAAATCTAGCAGGTAAGGCCAGAGCACAGAGGAAGTATCAACTTCTCCCCTCGAGGAAGAGACCTCAGTGGTCACCTGAAACATAGCCGCCCATAGCAATGGGCATATACAAACGGAAGACAACAGCTCTGGCCTTCAACAAGCTCATAGCCCAAGGAGGGGAAAACACAAATTGATCTCTATGGTGATGAGGGCTCAGGGCACTGCAGAGAGGGCATGCAGTGAACTGTCCCCAGAAGATAAAAGGTCTGAGTGGAGACATCAAAGGCCAGTAGGACCATCTCAGATGATGGTGGGAGAAGGGCACTGAGGCAGGGGACTGGCAGATGCAAAGAAAATGTGCAAGTATGGAATGCTACATCGAGGAGGTCTGGCGCAGCAGCATGATGAGGGGGTTGTCCTAAGAGCTGAAGCTGGAGGGGGGAAGCAGGGACTAGAACAGAGGCCCTTGTAAGTCATGCAAGGCACTTGTGGAATTTATTCATTAGATGCAATGGGTACATGGATGTTCAATTCCTGTTTATTTTCTCAATCACACATATACACTATGTATACTCTTGTATGCATTAGATACTTTATACTGAATTTTTGAAATTCACTTGGCTCCTAAAATCAAACCACAGAAAGTAAAATGGGTAACCGGCTCTCCAGGACTAAATGTCTGGACAGGGTGGCTGCCAGTTCTGGCAACATTCCACAGTTGCCTTCCAGGCTTTCAGGAAATGAGCTGGAAGTCTCTGAGTGACAGAGTCTGAACCCAGGCAAGGTCTTCATCAGGGGCTGGGCAAGAATTTTCCAAAGGACAAACTCCTCCACATGTGCCCATGCCTAGCACAGGCAGCCACAGAATGGCCTGGCTGTCATCAGACGGCCACTCAAGGGAGATGGCAGCCAGGCCATCCCTGGTGATAGGAATTACTCCCAGGAGTTCCAAAGGACCACTGAAGAGATAAAACATCTGTAAAGCATTTAGTCTGATCAACGAAGGTTCACAATGATTAGCATTAATTACAGTGCTTCCCCTCCCTAATTGCCAAGATGTTGCTGGATCTGGCTTTGTACTTGATATCTGTCATGATGGAGCCAGTAGCTACTTAGCTACTATCCAGCCACACATGATGATAAAAGTCATAGCTACTAATTAGTAAATACACAGTTCCTCCATCCATCCACCCACTCAACAAATATTTATTTAGTACTTATTCTATGCTGGCCCCATTCTATTTTGTTTTGTAGAGATGAGGTCTCACTCTGCTGCCCAGGCTGGTCTCAAACTCTTGGGCTCAAGTGATCTGCCCACCTCCACCAAATGTTGGGATTATAGGAGTGAGCCACCATGCCCAGCCAAGACCCTATTCTAGAGACACTGCGACAGCACAGACAAAAATAAGCATTATCTGCATTTTAGAGACAAGGAATTGAGACTTAAAATAATTAGTGAACCTCTGCAACATTCCAGGAAGTTTGTAGGTACTAGGGATATGGCAGTGAAAAAAGTAAAGAAATGATCATAAACTAAGTTGCGACTTAAATCACGCAGCCGACATGACTCTCAGGTATTGCCCATCTCCTGCCTGCCCTCAAATGCCCACCACATTCCTGTCCC
Source organism: Rhinopithecus roxellana (assembly GCF_007565055.1). Lineage (NCBI taxonomy): Eukaryota > Metazoa > Chordata > Mammalia > Primates > Cercopithecidae > Rhinopithecus > Rhinopithecus roxellana. The sequence goes on along the minus strand of NC_044553.1, from coordinate 154,433,184 downwards.
ACCACCGCCTGCTGCGGCTCTAACCTCTGTGCGTTTGTTCACATGCTCTTCTTGGCTTGGATAACTACTGCTGGCCCTCTGAGGCTCAATTCCATTGGTAGCATCTCCTAGGACCCCGTCTTCGGATGTCTGGGCAACTCCTGCCCTATCCTGTGACCATCTCTTGATTTGGGTCTTTCCCCCACTAAACTGAGCTCCTTTGGAGGGTCAGGCCTGGGTGGGTCTGATTCACCTCCATGTTCTTTGGCCCCTGAGCCCGGCCTGGGGCAGCCACGGTGTTCTGTACTGAGAGTGAGTGCATGCATTGGCTCACTCTGAGAGGCAGCTGGGATGGGGGGCAGGGACAGCCTAGCCCAGCCCTCCAAGCTGGACTTCCCTATAAAGAGATGGCAGCGGCCGGGCGTGGTGGCTCATGCCTGTAATCCTAGCACTTTGGGAGGACGAGGCAGGTGGATCATGAGGTCAGGAGATTGAGACCATCCTGGCTAACACAGTGAAACCCCGTCTCCACTAAAAATACAAAAAATTAGCCAGGCGTGGTAGCACACACCTGTAGTCCCAGCCACTTGGGAGGCTGAGGCAGGAGAATCACTTGAACCCGGGAGGAGGAGGTTGCAGTGAGCCAAGATCATACCACTGAACCCCAGCCTGGGTGACAAAGTGAGACTTCATCTCAAAAAAAAAAAAAAAAAAGAGATGGCAGCAAGGATAACCTCGCTTATTTTCTTTCTCCCCCTGAAGTCTGATGGAAAGGAGGGATTAGTTTACTGTGTGTTGAGTGAGAAAAGTTTAAACACTGATCTAAAGAGAGAAAAAACAGCTCCCTGTACTGACACTTAAGGGTAAATTAATTAGTAATTCCTTTGCTCAATGAGAACACGTTTTTCAGTTGTGGGAAAGGTTAATTCTGTTAGTCTAGACTTCCCTGAGGAACACAAGTCACCAAGTATCTCTGAGGCAAGGATGCTTCAACAGTGGAGATGAGACACAGGCCTATGGAGCAGACCTCCACCCTAGCAACGTCACCCGCCACCTGCCTGCCACTTCCACCAGGCCATGGACCCCACTTGCCAGAGGGACTCTACCTCCAATTCCCAGGACTAACAGGGAGTAGGGGAAGGACCTAGGGATTTGGGTTCCAGGTATGGCCCTCAATGAGCTGTGTCACCTAAAATACATCAACCTCCCTCTCTGGTCCTCATCTGTAATGGATTCATGATGGGCTCAAATTGGGTGATAGCCAAGGCCTCTTATGGTTCCAATAGTGTACATGGAGAGGGGAAAAAGGCCATAATCTGAGAAAACTGAATTTGAGACTCTTGTGATCCCAACTAACTCTGTGACCAAGGGAACATCTCTTAACTTCTCTTAGCCTCAGTTTCTTTGCCTCTAAAATGGAGCCAACAGTAGAGTAAGCCCAGATTCTTCATGAGGTTGTTAGAGGACAAAACAAGGCGGCGTATAGGAGAGCCCTCAGTAAGCTGTCAGGGAGAGACCAGCATCTGCCCTTCCTTGATGCTGAGAGGACAGATGGGAGGACGCACTTTGCCTGACAGATCATTGCCTGGTGAGAAAGAGCCTCCATCAGAGTGACGGCAGTGGCAGGCCATCTGGAGCGGCTGAGTAGGCAGGAGCCCCAGCCCACTGGGTGCTGCTGCAGCTGCCCAAACCATGGCTGCAGACTCAGGCCTCCCTGCACTCCTGGGGACATGGGAAGTCACCCCTGGTCTCACAGCCTTGGAAGTGCCTCTTCCCACTGTCTGACTTCTCCCTGCTGTTGGCATCTGCTCTGATCTCAGAGCAAAATTGGCACCCAGCCTGGGTACCATGAACAGCATCAGGAGGCAGACAGATTCCTGAGCAGAAGGAGGTGGGTCCCTAGGAAGGCCCCACCTTAAGGCCAGGGAGAGCCTGAAGGCTGGGGACCGGGCTTCCAGTCCTGCAGATCGAACTGGGGACTTGTGGTGCCTTTTCCAGGCCCACCCATGACTGCCCATGGACCACCTGGCACACACTTCCTCTCCTCTGAGGTCCATAAAAGCCCCAGGGTCAGCCAGAGCAGGGCAGAGGATGGAGAGGACAGAGAGACCACAGGAGGACCAACTGCAGAGAGGATCTATGCTCTCTGCTGAGGGCTTCAGAGATCTGCAGAGATGTCGAGACTCAGTTGCAAAGAGGAGTCACCCTCTCCAGGGCCTCCTCTCAGCTGAGAGCTGAAGAAATGGTGGGACAACCTGCTGGCATAAAGGAGCCACTCACTCCAGGGCCTCTTCTCTGCTGAGAGCTGAACACTCAACGGGATGACCTGCCTACAGAGAGGAGCTACCCATTGCAGATCTCCCCTGAGCTGTTGTAACACTCAGTAAAGCACCTCTTCATCTTGCTCACCCTCCACTTGTCTGCACACCTCATTCTTCCTGGATGCGGGACAAGAACTTGGGCAAAGGCACCACTGGCCACAGAGATTTCTGGCTAGAAAAGCAACATCCTAAAGATCCCGTAACAAGAGTAGCAATACCCCCACCTTGCCCCTTATGCTTACCGTTGACTTCCAACAAGAAACAAATATTTTCTAATCCTTGAAAGCAAAGCTTTCTGGAAACAAAATTGACAACACTTAACAAAACCACATATACATTTCCCTTCCAACTATGCAACTCCACTTTTTAGACTCTACCCTGAAGATAACCTCCAATGCTATGAAAACACACATGCAAGTTCATCCAATGCAGCATCATTTATAAATGCAAAAATATGAAAAGCAACCTAAATGCTCAGATATAGGAGAAGGGCTGAAAAAACTACAGCACGTCCACACATAGAGTACGATGTGGTGGCAAAAAGGAAGGAGGAAGGACCCTATGAATGGACTTGGAGAGATTTCAAGCACCCAATGTTAACTTAGAAAAGCAAAGTGTCAAAGTGCATGCTATACCTCATGGAAGAAAGGGGCTACAACAATGCATGCATGCATCTGCTCACTTGTGCAAAAGAAATATAGGAAAGGTAAACTAGAAATTAAAGAGACTGGCTCCCTAGAGGAGGTGGGAGAGAAAGGGATGCAGAGAAGAGGAGGATAGGATCACAATGGCGAGGATGGGGAGGAAGTAATGCTTCTCTGAGTGTATCTTTTGCTATAGATCTGACTCAGGAGCATTGAGATGTTTAGCATGTCTTTCATATGTCCACACAAAACAATTCAAACCAAGACCTTAAGGAAATCCAGAATGGAATGTAAACATTAATAAGTGGACCAAACTATTACATATAAATAGTATTACCACACTGAAGGGGGTGGGAAAGAAAAGAACTTACCTAAGTAATTTTGGAAAACAGTATTTTGATTGGATAGCATAAGGCTGAAGACAAAGAGACTGTACACAAACACTATCACCTACTCAGTAATTGGGTAAATGTGCTTCTCATGGGGGCATGGGTTAACAAATCTGAAACTACTTTAGTGTATACTAGAATTAAATAAATATATTTTAGCTAACAAAAGCTGGGTTTCTTGTTGTTGGATAAAAAAGTTTCAAGAAAGGGAAAAAGTTAAAATGAGCCTTGTGATGTTGGACTAGAACTAGAGATACCAATATAAACACATGGTTTTTAATATACATCCAGGTAGGCAGACACAGAAATACAGATGAGTGTGCACGTGTGGATTAGTGCCTTTCCATGTCATTCCCAGTGATGTCCCCTAAAAGGCCTAAAAGCAATGACAGCTCAGTAGCAATAAACATACCTGGCACCCAAACTTTGGTTTCTCTACGCCATTCTCCAATAAAATGAACCTGGGCTCCTTGGAGAAGTGGCTGATTCCAGAGCTGAGGAAGGGAACATACAAGAAAGATAAGCCTTGAACATCTTGTGATATCAGAAAGTTAAGGAAGTGTTCCAAAAACAGGTGGGGGTGGAGGGGCTGGTTGAAAACACAGGAGCAAACCTGAAGGAACTTCTAATGGCCAAAGCTGGGACAATTTGAGCAAGAAAATAAATAAATACAGTCTTAGATTATAAATCATAGGATAAAAGAAATGTCTATGCGTTTTCATTGACATAAATAAATAATCACATAAATAAATGGGGGCGAAAAACCAGTTCTTTCTTACAGTAGAGTTCCAATAAATAAATGTAGGAATACAAAGAGAGAGAAACAGAAAAATCACCAGGAGGCACTCATGACAGTAATAATTATTGTGGACAAGATCTACCGATAGATGCTAAAACTAATGAGCTCATGTTTGAGGAGAAAGAGATTCACATGGTCTCAAAGTATTTCCTCCAAAGTATTTATCAATTATGAAGAAAAGATAGTAACTTTACAGTGAAGCCTGGCAGACATCCCTTTAACCCAGTGATCGAGGTCAATGTCACCAGTGATGTCCACACCATGAATCCTGATATAGGGCACCAAGGAGATCACAACATCAGCTCTGTAGGATTCTTGCCAAAAATGCACAACCTCAGTCCAAAAAAGTGCTTCAGACAAACTTAAACTGAGGGACATTCAGCAAAATAACTGACAAGTGTTCTTTCGAAGTGTTAGGGTCATGGAAGACAAAGAAAGACTGAAAACCTGCCCCAGATTGGAGGGGAATAAGGAGACATGGTGACTGAGCAGTGTGGGATCTGGAACGGGATCCCGGAACGGAAGGACATTCATGGGAAAGTTGGTGCAATCTGAATCGGTGTGCAATTGAATTAACAGTATTGCACATTGGTAACTTCCTGAATTTGCTGATTACACTCAGGTTATATAAGATGTTCACTGGAGGGGACACTGGGTGCAGAAGCTACTTCTACATCAGCTCAAAATTTTAAAAAGGGGTAATGCTTAAGTCCCTTATTCAACGATTTCACAAACACTTAGGCCAAACCACCAGGGTCTTTGCTAAGTCCTACTTAAGAATTTGCTCCAGTATCAATCCCTCTAGAAGATGTAGGGAACAGAGGCTAAGGAGTGCTGGATTTGAACCAGAGCTTCCAGAGCCCTGGTGGAATGAGCTGGTTTTGGTGACAGGCTCTGGGTCAGTCTTTGGTTACAGAAAACCCCAGAACTGAAGGGAGCTCTGGAACATCCTGCACAGGTCCTCAAACGGAGCTGGTGTCCTGAGGGGAAGGATATAAACACAGGCCCTGTGCGGTACCCAGCCCGGGCAGCCCCTCCACCTCCTGGACTTTTCTCTGCAGACCTTACCTGCCTTGGTTCTCAGAAGCAATCAGGGCCCGAGGCCTGGAAGGGACTCCTCACCTCTCTGGGGCTGAGCCTCAAGGGCTCTGGGTTCTGGGAACCCCAGCTTCTGTGTTTCAGAGATGACACCTGGGCTTTACCAGTACACAGCTGTGACCCACCTCTTAGGACTCGGCCTCTGGCTGAGCTCCTGTCCCAGGAACCTGCTTGGTGACCCTGGCCTGGGTTATTGACTTTCATGCCTGTCCCTCACCCGCCAGACAGAGTGGTCTGCCCTGCGCCTGCCCGGTGGCTTTGGCTGTGCTCCTGAGGCCTGCAGGTCGGCCTGCCTGCCTTCCTGAATCTTTCCGGGGCCCGCTTGTACTCTCCCACTCCCTCCCACCGTGCTCTGCCTATCACCAGAATGTCCTCCACAGGCCTTGAATGCTGACTGCTTGCCTGGGTTCAGTCTGTCTGCCAGAGTGACCTTTTCCCAGATCCCCAAAGAGGCAGGTTCTGGTCTAAGTCAACCACCCAGGCCCCCTAACAGGAGTCAGTGATGGCCTCTGTCTCCAGCAGGATCAAGCAAGGCTCCAGGTTTGTGCTGAGGGACCTAGCAGAACCTATGTTACAGGGGAGTGAACTATTACACATATGTAGCCCTCCAGGATCTGCAAAATCCACCTTGCCCAGCGATGGGGGATTACAGATGGCCACTCCCTGCTTCCAGTCATGAGACAGGGGTCCATGCTCCCTCCCCTTGGGTGAGAGCCCAAGTAGGTTCCTGGGCCAGCCTTACAGCCCAGCAGCTTCCATTTCCTGTGTCTTGGAACACTCCCTCTTCGGAAGCTGGCTGCCATGTCAGAATCCAACTGCCCTGAGGCCAACCTGCTGTGAGGAAGCCCCAGCTAGCCAGGTGGAAAGAAACAGGGGCAGAGAAGACCTACAGCCCTGGTTCTGCCGGCCAGCCCAGCCCAGTTGCCAGCCAGTGGCTCCAGCCCCAGGCACCATCTGCCCACAATACCCAGGAGACCCAAAATGAGAACCACCATCTGAGTCCAGTCAACCCACAGAACCCCACGAGATAACAACAACCTTCTGTTTCAAGCCACAAGTTTGAGGCTGGCTTGTTACACAGCAGTAGGTAACGAGAACACTGGCTGAAAGAGGCTTTTGTTTGCAATCCTTAAGGAAAAGAAGGTTTTTTTTTTTTTTTATGAATGTCATTTTTTTTCATCTGTAAAGTGGGGAGAATAATTCCACAGGTAACTGAGCAAGAACTGTGTGAGCAGGACAATGCTCGTTTGTGATCTGTGTTGAATGTTTGTCGCGGGTGATCTCAGGGGGTCTCTGGGCTTCGAGCATGGTCTTCCTGCACAGGGACAGTCATGCTGATGTCATCACCTCTTACTTCCTGCTTGCTGAGTGACCGTGGTCACATTTAAAGCAGCCAGCACAGCCCCTAGCATTGCTGACGGCTTCCCAGGGGCCAGGTAATGTTCTAAGCACTTTATATCCATCAACAATTTTAATCCTTGCAACAACAGAAGAGAGGAAGGCGCTACGATCACATTTTATAAATGGGCAAAGTGGAGCCAGCGAGTGGGAGAAACGTCTCCCTATTTCTCAGGGTGTGAGAGAGCTGGGATTCTCTCATTTTCACCAAGGCCATCTTCTGAACGTCCCCACTCTATTGTTTCTGAGCCTCAGTTTCCCTGTCTACAAAATGGAATAATAACGCCCACCTGATTACTGCTGCATGGATTCAATGGGAAACAGTCATCTTGTTTCGTACACATTTTTCTCTCTCTCTCCACTGCTATGTTTTATGGCTCAAAGTTGCAAATAACAGATATTTACTAACAAAATTTATGTTCTCAATGCTTTTTCAAAGACCCACCCATGAAAGGAGAATGCTTTTTAAGGAATTCCAGCTTAGAGTCCCTGATAGGATCAGAAATAGAAGTTAAACAATGCAGGGAAATGCAGATCCCCTCCTCTTGGGAAGGTGGAGGTGACACTGTCTCTAGTCTTTGTCCCCAAGGTCCATGCTGAGAGGTTCAAACAGACGAGGAAAGGGATGTGGTCAGACTGTCCTTTTATGAAGCAGGCTCCCCCACCCCATCCCATGATTACCCAGCACTTGAGAGTCCCCATTTCCAACTGCCCCTGGGGAGATCAGGGTTTGCTAAGGGCACAGAACAGCTCCCATAATTGCGATTTCCTAGCGCTCAGGTCTTGCTGAGCAAATGGCTTGGCCCATGCTAGCCATGGATCAACAGCCTGTATTTCATGAATATATTTCTTTGGCGGGCTGCACCCACCTACATTTCACTTACTCAGGAGCATTTGCATTTTAATGTGATTTTTTCCGACATGACTAGACAGCTGGGTGGGTTTTACCATCTTCTGAGATACAAAAATTCTCATCTCTGCATATGGATCCCTCCAACTGTGTTTTGTCCAGGCTGGAAATAGCATCCTTCTGAATGATAACTTTTTGAAGAAACTGCGGCTAACACGCAGGGAGATGTCAAGCTTACAATTTTGATCCAATACATGTCCAGATTAACAGGAGTTAAAAAAAAAAAAAAAAAAGACTTGAAAAAAAACGACTTTGCTATAAGGTGCTACACTGGAAAAATATGCATGATACTACTGCTGCCTAGCTATCTAAATTCCTGCTACTCTTCCCTCTCTGTCAATCCCATCACAACTAAAGGACTGAACATCCTTGATCTTTTTGGAAAATACTACCCCAGGGCCTTTACACTGGCTGTCTCCTCTACTGGAACACACTTTGCCCAAACTTTTGCACTGGCTGGCTCCATCACAGCATTCAGATTGCTCAGACACCGTGTCCCTGCAGCAAAAGTCTTCCAGGATACCCTGCCTATAAAGGTCCCCTATTCCCATCGCTCTCCAGCTATGTGCCCTACTTCATTTCATCGAAGTACCAAAAAAAGTAGGATTCCCTACTCCAAAGTATGCTATTTTTTCATTTCTCCTCCCTACTTTGAAGAGAAGCCACTTGACAACAATCATGTCCTTCACTGCAGCCCCTGTGCCAAGAACAATGCTGTACGGCAGAGGCTCAATGAATAAATATCTGCCCATTTTCCAGAAAAGAAAGCTGTGGTTCCCTGGGGTTAAGTAATTTGTCCACGATGGCACTGCTAGGCGCCAGGGCTGTCAACCCTTGGGACTGTCCTGAGCCCAAATCCACAAGATTAACTCCTGTGCTCTACATTAGAAAATTTACTTCTCCTGCCTCTGTCCCTTAACATCCTTATTACTGGCATCTATATGAGGCCTGGCGCCCAGGAGAGGCTCACAAAATGCTTACAGCAGGAGGGTCTAAATACATGAGCAGAATCCCTGGCCCCCAACTCTCTGGGGAGGAAGAGAATGTTCAGGCTTTTCCAGTCTGACCACTCATTGAACCCTCATTCCCTTCTCTACTAGTTTCACCAGATGGTTGCCCAGATTTATGCTTGAGCATTTCCGGGGCTGCATGAATCACCTCCCAAAGCAGTCCATAAGCAATGGCTCCTGTCAGCTCTGCTGGTCAGAAAGCTCTTATGCCGAGCCAGACAACAGCACTTGCTTGCTTCTCTGTTAAATACACACCTTCTGAAGCTATTGCCTGGACTGTCTCTTACCCATCTCAAACATTATGCTAGAAAATAAAAGAAAGAAATCTATACATCAGTACTGAAATAAAAAGCAGGGAAAAATACGCTCTTAAAAAATAGGTAAAGGGAGCAAAATAACTAACCAACTAAATAAACAAAAAAGAAGTAAAAGGCATCTGTAAATCACATGCCTTCAGTCCTGTCTCACTGCACATAAATGGGCTACATCTTTCCTTTACGAGCCTCTGTTTGCCTGTCCACAAAATGGTGATGTGGAGAAGGTGGCTGCACCCCTTCTAAGGGCATCTGCTTCTCCCCTTTTGCCATGAACTGTTTTTAATGCCCACAGTTCTTTGAAACCTGGCACCACTTGCTCTCCAAACTAGTATGCACTCCAAGGCCAGGTGGAACCGTTGGCCACCTTGTCATAAGCAATGACAGCTAACTTGGATTAAGGCTTACTATGCAACCAGTATGGAGCCCACCTCCTGCCCCGGCTGGCTCATTTACTCCCCAGCACAGACCTAAGAAGGAGGCACTGTGCCCTCACCAGACAAGAAACCCAAACCTTCACATGGCCAAGTCCTTTGCTGCCCTGGACTCCCACCAACTGGAGCCAGCAGCCCTGGGACAGGCCTGGCACTTGTGAGCCTCTGATCCCTGGCTCTTGTTCAAACCGTGCCTTGCCCCCTTTACTGGTTCCATCTAATAACACTCAACTTTCTGTCCAGACCGGCTCTGGTGCCGTCTCTGCACCAGTCTGCCTCAGTTCCCCTGAGCACAATTCATCACTCCTTTCCCCGCAATCACACAGCCCACTAACTGTACCTCTCAGCAGCGCAGCCTTCCCTCCGCCTCACAGTGCACCTGTTCACACGTTTGTCTCTCCCTCTGAGCTGCAGGGCCCTTGAGGACAGACACCGCATCTTAATTGACTCTGCACCCTTCTCACCTCTTGTATTTAAGCACCGTTTTATGCTTACAGGAAGATTTCATATACATCTGCTGAATAAATGGAAAAAAAATAAAGGAATAAAGAAAAGCTCCCAATAAATGGTTCAGTCTCAGATTCCATGTGATCTAAGGAGCATCCCAAAGCTGGAGGGCCGAGAAATTCCTTTGAATGATTTCACTGCTTCTCTCTGCAAGTCGGAATATTCTATAGGAGAAAGTTGCAGGAGCAGAAGATGAGGGTGACATGAGCTAAAGTATCTATGGTTTAATGGTTTCTTTCACATTTTCCTAATTTTGCACTGCTGTGATCTAAATGTGTCCCCCCAAAATTCATATGTTGAAATCTTCACCCTCAAGGTGATGGTATTAGGAAGTAGGGCCTTTGGAATGAGATTAGGTCATGAGGGTGGAGCCCTCATGAATAGAATTAATGTCCTTATAAAAAGGACCCCAGACAGCTCTCCACATCTCCCTCCACTACAGGCGAGGAGGCAGCATGAAGAAGGTCATTTGTAAACCGTGGAGCGGGCCCTCTCCAGGCACTCAATCTACTGGCAACTTGATCTTAGAATCCCCAGCTTCCAGAACTGTGAGAAATAAATGTGTGTAGTTTAGAAGCCACTCAAGTTATGCTATTTTGTTATAGTAGCCCAAATGGACTAAGACATGCAGCCTGCCTGCAGTCAAACACCCCCTTGAATTCTTCCGCATGCAGGTGAAGATTTACTTCTAACCAAGCCTCGGGGACCCAGGAGTCCTTCTAGTGGGTGCTGCTCCACTGTGGTCCCCATCTCAGAGCAGAGGTCTCCTGTTCTGAGAGGGAGAAGCCTGAGCTTTTTGTGGGGGCTGTGGGATACCTGGGAGTGGATTCTGGGGCCTCATCTTTGACAAAGGACATCAGGCCAGTGAGAAGCTACCAACCATCCTAGATGTGGCTGCATGGTCTCCTGACAACCATAGAGCTCCTGGGGCCTCCAGCATACCACGGATGAGTCACAGACCAGTGATGGGAAAGTCAGCTTCTCCCACAGCCCCAGTAACCAAGAGATGCCGGCCTCTATGCATTCAGCAAAGTGGGACAAGTCTTGGCCTAAAATCTACTTGAAATCAATCAAGTTTTGGGGGGAAGAGAAGCAGAGTAGAAATCAGGAGACTGGGGTTTGGTTACCAGCTACACATTTCTACCTGGGTGACCCTGGTCAGTTACCCAGTCTTTCTCAGCCTGTTTACTCATTGGCCAAAGAAGAATCTCACAACAGCTGCTAGACTTTTTTCAACTCAGAACAAAAAGGCACATGAGAAAGTGAGCAGCAGGAAGAGCAGGGTCAAAACAATCAAAAACTGACCACAGAGGAGACAGAAATAATTCATGGACTAAAGCAAGCAAACAAACAAAATGCTCTAATTACTGTTCCAGCACTCAGTGTACTAGTAGCTATAAAACAAAAATAGATTCTAGGAAAAGAAATGATCAGAGACAAGAAAAAGCTCTCAGAGGTTAAAAATGTTAGTGCCAACATGTTTTTTAAGAGTTAAAAAAAATCAAAATGACAAACTGGAAAATGAAGTCAACAAAATCTAGAATAAAGAGCAAAAAGGCAAAGAAATGAGAAAAATGTAGAAGAATACAATCTCATTCTGGAAGATTTTAGAGCTGACAAGTAAGGGGCTCAGATATGGAGAACGGAAAACAAATGAAGATTTTTAAACAATCAGTTCCATTAGAATCTCCCAGAGCTGAAGGACGTGGGCTTTCAGATGAAAGGGGTCCACTGGATGACCAGAACAATGAATAAATGAAGACCCACCCTGGAGACTATCCTCACGTAATACATGAACCCCATGAATGAAGAAGAATTCTTAAAATCTTCTGGACGAGAAAAACAGAAAATAAATAATCTATTAAGAACCAGGAATCAGACTTCTCATCAGCAAATGAAAAAAGGAAAACTCTAAAGTCTTCAAAATTCTAAAGGCGAATGATTTAGAACCTGGTAATCGACCCTCAGTGTGAGCATAAAATACAGACATTTTCAGACAGTTTACTTTCCATGTACCTTTTCTAAGGAAGTAACTTGAGCAAACAGAGCCTCCAACCCAGGAAAGCAATGATGGCGAGCCCAAGATGACCTGGGGGCAGCAGTCTTGGGGAGGATACAGTACCCTGGGTAGAGGAGGGGTGAGCATCCTGAAAGGGGTTAGCTCTCCAGAAATAAACAAAACAAAACAAAACAAAAAAAACAATGGGGAAAGGCTCAATGGAACAGGTGGTATGAAAAAAGGGAGAGTATGAAAAAGGCACATAAAGCAAGAAGAAAAAAAGAAAGGCAACCAGAAATCCCAGAAAAAATATCCTGCACAATGAAGTCATGATCCAAAGATGAAGCAAACTACAATATGGCATGCTTCCAAGCAACTGACATTGTGTAGGCGGGAGAACCCACTCGAGTCTGTTCTGGGCCATTCTGCTTTGAGTGGTCTAGGGGTTCTGACACTGATCTCTGGAGAAGAAAAGGTCATCCCAGCGCATGAGCGAACCCAGCATTAGACACCTCTAATGTAGCAATGATTACAGCAATGTCACCTACTGTTCTCAACATTCAGAGTCAAGCTATGGACAATGCATATGCTAGAGCGTTCAGGACAGGATGCAGACTTCAGCAATCTTGAAGGAATGTCAGCCTGAAGGTAGTAGGTGGGTGGCACTGAAGCTTGAGAGGAAAGACAAAAGAAACAACATGGATTCACAACCTCACCTTATGAAACAAGGAGACGGACGCACTGTGCAAGGGTGCTGGAGAAAAATGTATCTAAAGATTAAAAAGCAACAGATAGAAGCACTTTAATAAGCACAGATGAAACTGAGAGGAGGAGAAAGAGCCAGTAGTATGGCATGACTTCCTCTTCCACATCAGGAAGTCCATGACTGGGGTCCGAAGACGATCAATGTGCTGTCTGGATGCAAATCCTGGATCAAACAAAGTGGGGACAAGGTTGTGATGAGGATTAAATGAGTTTACAGGAAAAACATCCCCAGAACAGTGCCTGGCACAAAGCAAGCATTCAGGATTTGTCAGGGCTTTCATGATACACTAGCCTATACAATTTGATTTCTGACAATGTGCACGTGTTAATTTTTAAAAATGGTTTTACTGTGAAATAAAAAGATACGCCAAACAGAGCTATCTGAAAAAACAAATTCCGATGCAAGCCCGAATCACGGCATGACCTGTAAAGTACGATTTTAGAGCCCACTAAGCAGGCAAGGCAGCCCGCTCTGGGAGCTGGAGAGTGTCACGGAAAACATGGAGGGCTATGGTGAGGAGGCTTCCCAGAGCCAGGCCTGCAAGAAGACCCTGCCCTTTGCACTCCCAAATTGCAAACTGCAGAGTACTCTACTGCCACATGATATCGACATAACAAAGTGTTATTTTTTGCAAATGGAAAATAAATGTTTCCACCTTTTGGGGCACCTGGGCACTTTTTACAAACTGCTTGCAAGTGGGATTCAAACTGCTACTCTCCTGATTCCATTTTTATTTGCAGAGTAAGGCAAACAGAGCAGAGGCTTTCTGCTTCCGTTTTTGCGAAAAGAAAAACAAGTGAGGCTTGGAATGGCCTCTAGAGTTCCAGAGGGTGTGGTGCAGCTCCTGGCTGGCCCGTCACACCTGGCCCAGTCCCTTCATGGAAGTCCCAGCTTTATTCCACGCAAAACGGGGCAGGAGGTGCGTTGCCCTAGGAGGTGGGGCTGCAGTGAGTCTTGTTGCCACAAATGAAGTCTCCAGTGGGTACAGGGTCATGCCTGTGCACTCCCCCTACTTAGCTGGAACGGCCCAATCTCTATTTCTGGGGTTCTGCTTCAGTTTCCCCACTGAGCCTGAGCACTGACACCCTGCCTGGTTCACTCCACCTTCTAGAAGACTGGACTCTGAGCCCCATTTCTCCCACTGCTGACTGCATAATCGTTGAGATCGGTAAGAAAGGCAGCAACTGGGTAGGCGCAGTGAGAGGTGCACAGGAGTGGGGCCAGCAAGAAGGCCGGTTTGAATGTCCACTCTGTTACTCACTGACAGAAACGTTTCTTAACCTTGCTGAGCTTGGGCTTTCTAAAGGATTCAATAATTTAACAAATACTCGACCAAGTGCCCACCTGGGGCCAGGTACCATGCAAGGTGTTGAAGATTTGAGAGGTGCACAAAGCATGTTGCATGCTTGTAAGGAACCTACCAAGGAAAAGGCCACCTGGTGGTGGATGCTATGATGGGCAGGCACCGTGTGGTGGAGCAGCCCAGAGACACAGGAGCACAGCCTGCAGTGGGAGGGACCAGGGTCAGAGAGACTGCAACTGCGGGTTAAGATCTGAAGGAGGAACAGAAGTGGGAGAGTGTTCCAGTGGAAGCAACAGCACGTGCCATGGCTCAAAGGAAGAAAAAACTGGGCCTGGAACACCTTCCCGAGGTCTGGGGCACAGGGCACTGAGGGTGAGGGAGATGCCAGAAAGTTATGCCAGGAAGATCAGAGACCCTTGGAAGGGCTTTAAATCATTGGTAAAATTCCCGCTTTGCAGCAATGTGAGGTTGAGTGAACCATGATCCTGGAGTATGCGTTGGGAACTCCCTTGTAAAAGATATTAACATGACCATCCCACTGCCTGAGTTTTGGCTTGCCTCATTTGACAACTCTCCGCTCCCTTTCCTCCCATGCACGCACACACGCATACACACACACAGGCAGCACACACACTCTAAGAACATGCACACATGTGTGCTTTGCTGGAACTCAGGTCTTTGACTACTGGGCTAAAACGGGGCCCCACACTTCCCTCACCCTATCAAACCAGCAGGCACATCTTTCTACCTTGCCCAGTCCTAGCTTCCTGCCCTTCCCACTGGCCCATGCTCTCCTCCCACTGGCCCATGCTGTCCTCCTGGGTTAGACACATCTGTTCTTCCTGCCTAGACTACCCTTCTGCACATGGCCAACTACTACTCTTCCTTTAAGGTGCAGCTCAGATGTCCCCTCTCTGGGACACCTTGTATGACCCTCATCCAGCTTCAAGGCTGGTTCTGCACTTCCTGCACTTACCTGGCAGACAACATCTGTCACCATTCTCTGGAGATGCTGGCTGTCTGGCTTGACTCCCCGCCTTGGCCATTTCTGTGCCCTCAGCTCCAACCTATCACCAGGAGAGAGGTGGTGCCCAGCAGGAACGTGTGGCTGGGATGAACACTCCATCCCACAGTGCCCAGCACCAATATGCACGTGCCACGGACTCCAAGAGGAAGCTGCCTGTGGCTGAGGACAGGAGGTCTCTGGGTCCTCACTCTCTCTTTCACTACAACCGCATCTGCACCTTCCCTGTGCGTCATCCTTATCCCATCTGACCCTTGCTTAAAAGAGTCCTTTCTTTTAAGATCTCCTGAAGCTCTGCAATATGCAGAGAAGAAGGCTGGCCTTTGGGAAAGCCTGCTCTTCCAGGCATGGCCTTAGGGGCTTTTTGTTTTATGTAACATCCCAACAATCTACAGACCCTATAGCACAGCACCTGCAGAAGGTCACGGGCCTGGTTCCAAATCACCTTTCTCAGTCGATTGGCAACAGTTTATACCAAGAAAAAAATGTTTCGATGAGCAGAACTGTTGACAAGGGCCCCGCAAATCCTGTTCTTCATCAGCGTTTCAAATCCTGACCCTTATGTGTGAATCTCTCCCTCCCGCCCTCCTCCTGCTAGTGTGGCTGTCCTGGGTTAAGGTGCCTGGGGAAGGGGAACCCGAAAGCTGCTGAGCTCCAACAGGGCATGACTTTGTCTAATTTGTCAAATTCATTTAGGGGTCCCCAAGCCTTTGCACAGATGCAGCACATAGCGTGTTCAACGAGAGCTCGTTAACATCAAATGCATGGCCTGAACCCCAAAGAGGGGAATTTCTGACAAAATGGCATTTTTTCATTGAAAGGCGACCTAGACCAAGAAGATGTGTTCTTTCTCCTCAAACACTCTTGACATCTCACGGGACCTTAACGCTCACCTTAAACCAGTGCTCAAAGCCAGACAGATGCTAACCCAGCTTGGATGATCCAATCAGCAATGGTTGTTCCTCTTCTCTCTTCTGGAAAGCTGCCAGCTTCCCTGAGCAGTCATCTCCACAGGGCAGCTACCCACCAAAACAGGGCAAAATCGTCTTGCGACTCTGAATCAGCATTAGCCAGTGTGCCTGTGTGTGCCAGGCACACATGGGACCCACCATGTATATTTCTGCAAGGCTATTTGCAAATGACTGAACAGGCCCAGAAAGACCGGGCATGTGCCCACATAATGCAGCCACAATTCGGAGCTGGTGATGAATCTTAATAATGAATACAGCATCCATGAGCAGCTTTGAAAATGCCTGGTGCCAGGCTCCAGCTCAGACCAACTGCAACATTAATACAGAGTGAGGAGGCCTGGGCATGAGTACTTTTCAAATGCTCCTGGAAAGGTTATTCTCATAGACAGCTGGGTTGAGAACTCCAGCACTGGAGCAAAAGCCGCCTCTGGCAACGGGTCTTGTCGGTTCTCGTTAACTGAGCACGTGCTATGCCCCTGGCACTCCGCTGGCTGCTTGCCGGGGGTGGGGGGGAGGGAGTGGGGGAGGATCCATGGTCTTTCAGAAAGCAGCTCCTGCTCTCAGGGAGTAGCCAGGTAGCTTTAGGAATCAGGGCCACACACAGGACTTGAGGACAGACCCAACTCCTCAGAGCCATAAGGAGTGAGGGCGGCGCCTTCCCTGTTGGCCCCTGGCCACTTTCGATTCCACTTTGCAACAAACTTTTCCTTTATAGGCCAAACAGTCAATATTCTTAGGTCTGCTGACAGCACTGCCCAGCCAGGTTGTTCCAGGTTCCTGTCTGCTAAAACCCTGGATTCCCATCCTGCAACCCTGACTTTCCCAGCCTGCTTCCCACACTGCCAAAAGGAAGTTTCCTCTTTTCCAAGATCGCAGGTGGCCTCCCACCTCTCCCACTATCCCTGTCCTCACCCGCTTGGGTTTCCACTAGTCCTTGGCAGGGACACTCATGAAACTCTCTGGAGAGTCCACGTTCCCTCTCACTGGTCTCTATTGAGAAAATTTTCCCATCCCATTGGCCATGGTCACTGCAGACTCAGCACATCTAAAACTTGATGTGTCTTCAGAAATTCACTTGAAACTGCAACAAGTTTTCGGAGGGGCCACCTCCTTGCCCAAATCTACCACCTTTTCCTATCACTGGCTCTTACTGGGGCTACATGGCCATCTATCCCTGCACCACCAGACATATCGAGGTGCTGTCTTCAACCGTATTCTTCAATCAGGTCTTGCCACTTCATCCTGAGGCATCTCCCAGATAATAAGGAAAGCTGTGGACTTGGAGGCCTTTCAAGTCGTGCATGGTTTTAATATGCATCGTCTCATGGAAGCCCACAGCAGCCCTGCAGGGTGCTCAGAGAGTGAAGAGACTTGCCCAGGGGAGCCTCACAGGGTCACAGCAATGTGGGACTAAAGCTGCAGAAACATGGCAGCTCCCATGAGCCCGAAACTGCTGGAGGGGAAATAGAGATGGCCAGGCATTCCTGCCCTAGAGACGCTTGTCATCTGGTGGGGGAAAAAGAACCAGGCCAGCTCGAATGTCTAAGCTCCATGCCACTTCCCTAAACATAGCTTCCTCAGCCACCCTGAGGTCAAAATGATACCCTGACCAGTAATGCACCAGGTGCTGCCAGGAGCCCTGAGGAAGTCAACACCTCCAGCCAGGGGTGGCCCCGCTCCCCGGAACACACAATGTGCTCGCACTGCCACCCACTCATTGAGGCCACGCACTGGCAGCATCTCAAACACATGCGAAAGCGGCACAACCCGTCCCCAGGCTGGCAGCAGCTGACTTCATGCCCTTCCTGGCAGAGGGACTCATGAGCACAGCCCCTACTGGAAGCACCTCATGGGCCTGAGCAGGGGACTGAGGAGAACCCAGGGAGGGAAGAACACTGACCAGGCACAGAACCTTCTGGGTAAGAGCGTGGTCCACTAGGGGCCCCCTGGCAGTGTCTCAGTGTCAGAGCTGACCTGTGTCCCCCAAAAAGATATGCTCAAGTCCTAACTGCTAGTACCTGTGACTTCATTTGGAAATGGCATCTTTGCTGATGCAATCAAGTTAAAATCTGGTCACATGAGTCAGGGTGAGTAAACCCAATGACTAATGTCTTCATAACAGAAAAAGAGAGGATCTGGACACAGACAAATAGACACACAGGGAGAAGGTCATGCGAAGACAGGGGCAGAGGCTGGAGTGGTGCAGCTACAAGCCAAGAATGCCAAGGATTGTGGGTAACCACCAGCAACCAGGAAGAGACAGGGACCCTCCCCTGGAGCTTTCTGATGGAGCACAGCCCTGCTGACACATGGACTTCAGGCTTCCCATCTCCAGAACTACAAGGCCATACATTTCTGTTGTCTTAATCCACCCAGCTTTTGGTATTGTTATGGCAACCCTAGGAGACTAAGCACCCAGCTAGGACACATAACAGACAACAGAGCCAAGATCAGGAACAGCCTCTCAGCAGCATGTGTAGCGAGTGTATAGTAATAGGGAGATGAACTTGGCAGCAGAGACTCTGGTCCAATTCCTGCTCCATCTCTTCGGAGCTGTGTGGCCCTGGGCAGGCTCCTGAGGGAGTCTGAGCCTTTTTCCTCATCTGCCATTTTGGGCCAGTAAGCCTTGCCCACCTATTCCAGACTTGTTAAATTTGACCTGTGCCCATGAAGGGGCTTTATAAATAGAACTTACATGAATCGCAGGGCTCTTGTGGAGAGAGGGCGAAAATTATTCCAAAAGCCAGTGGTTTTCTCCAAAAAAGGAATCAACTGTCAAAGTTGACGTCATGAACACGACTGCTGCCGGCCTGTGTCTTCAGACTCGGAGGTGGGCAAGTGACAGGTTCCTCTCAAGCTCCAGGGAAAACCCTCGAGGAGGTGGGACCTTGGCTCTAGCTTCTGAACAGGGATGCACTTTCAGAAATCAGTCAATTTGAGTGTGTCTGCATATGCCAAACATTTGCTCTGTTTAAAAGTGTTTGCCAGCACAGATTTCTAATTTGTGAATGTTAGTTCAACCTCCCCATGGCCGAAGGGCTCTTTCTAAATCACAGACTAGATCATGTCGCTTCCCTGTCCCCCAACTTCAGCAGGCTCCAGACACAGGTCGACTCTTTTTGCTCCTGTCTGGGTTGCATTATTATTGTTAAAAATGATCTCTGAGGACTCCGAGTGCTGTGGGGCCTGGTGTAAGCCCACAGACTGGTTCAGCTCTATGACCAAAGTCTCAACTGTCAGTGGTGAAATGGGAAAACCAAGAACAATACACTCTGATTAATTTAATTACACTTGATTAATTTGATTAAGGAATAAATTTAAAATACTTTTACAATTCTAATATTAAGGTCTTCCTGTTTTCTAAATTATTTATCACATGCTGATGAGAGAAGGCAGATTAAAACTGGGCAATCTTATACCAGTTTCCCAACTAAACAAATATCCTCTTCTGTGGACATCAAAAGGCTGGCAACCACCACCCTAAACCAGGAATTGGCTTTGAGGCAAAGGCGTGGGGAATGCGCTATTTCTCTCTCCCCTCCGGCACACCCTACCTGGGGAACCTATCTCAGTGACAGCCTCGAGGGACAGCTTTCCCTACCATGGGACACCACCTCCCAGCCACAGCTGTTTAGAGCAGAGGGCTCCTCACCAAGCCAGGCCACTCTACTTCTCTCCTGGGAATTTAGGCCCGGGGAGACACAGTGAGCTTTAAGGCCACACAAATGTAGGGTTGGGGCTGCCATATTGGGGTGACCATTATTTGGCCATATGCTCAGAGGACAAGAAGAAAAACCCAAAGTTGAAAACCAAAGTTAGAAACAAAGGGTACCAGATGGTGAGACCTGGGGCTCCAGACAGACAGGAAGGAAGACATCCTGGTCACTGATGGCTTCATTTCTCCTTCACGAAGCCAGAATGCATTTCTTGCTTCAATTTCCATGAAACGCCAATTTCTTACAAAAAATCTCCCATTGCTGAGAAGCTAAAAAAGGAAAATTGCTTGAGCCTAGGAATTCAAGGCTCTAGTGTGCAATGATTGCGCCTGTGAATAGCCACTGCCCTCCAGCCTGGGCAACAGAGTGAGACCCCACCCCTTGGGGAAAAAAATCTCCCATTGCTTAGAATCATGTGTCAGGTTTTTTGGTTTTCTTTCTTTCTTTTTTTTTTTTTTTTTTTTGGTTTGTGTCCCTCTAAATTCCATGAGGAAGAAGACAAGATAGGCCTCATGAAATGCTCACCAGTAAAAAGCTGTCTCCTAAATGGTTGAGTGGAGGACTCATGGATGGATGGGCTGGCTGGGGCGTCAGACACAAGAGCCAGGAGAGCAGCCATCTCTGCGCTGCCACCACCCCTGCAGGTGCACAGGGAGGCCCTTCTGATGCTCTGCTTTGAGAGACCAGCCAGAAGCCAGACGGGGGTGACAGCTCTGTGGGCTTACAGGGAAGATGAGTTTCTACTTAAGTTCCTCCTCACAAGGGAGGTCTACTCTTGGTGAAGGACCGGGAAACAGGAAAGCCAGAGTTACTGGGAACAGTCAGCCCCCAGTCACGGGGCTTGCCCGGGGTTCGGAGAACCTGAAAGTTCACAGCGTAGGAGAGGACAGCAGCCTGCTAAGTGGTGGCCGGGCGGAAAAGTTAATAGTGGAGGCGGAAGATGAGAAGGGGGAGGGAGAGGAGGCGGTGGGGGTGGAGGGGGAAGGGCAAGCCAAATTCTCCTTCAGATGCAGCAGGCACAGTGCCCAGGGCCCACAGAAATGTTCCAATTTAAAATCAGAAGGAAAACAATGAACTTCTGGGTAGAAGAAAATGTTTTAATATATAACATCTATATGTTCATCTTTAATATCAGCTCAGTCCTAAGAAATAATTTTTAATTTTTCTTTTTATGGAGGAAGAGGCCCATGAAAATAGAATTGCCCAGGACCCAGGAAAGTGAGAACGTGGCTCCGGGTGAAGAGAAGGGAGGCCAGGGACAGCAGGGGAGGGGAGATGGTCTGCCCCAAGGGTTGGTACCAAGGGCCTCTTTGAAGCTGAGGAGCCGCAGCTGGACTCGCACACAGCTCTGCTTCCTTCTTCAGAAAGGACATCCAAAGGGGAAACAGCTCACATGCTTACAGAGGTCCCATTTCACGGGGCCTGTGGTGCTTCACACTTTACACTGCAGAGGGGCGACGGCCATGCTCAGGATCCGAAACCCCACTCTGCTGCCTTGCAATGGTCTACCTTGTGTAAAGCAACTGAGCACTCCATGGTGGCTTAAAATGTACTGGCACCCTTTGGTACCCCTCCCATTAGAGGATGGAGTCTCACTGTCCCCCATCCCCTTGAATATGGGCTGGACTTAGGGACTTGCTTCTAAGGATCTGTCAGAAGGGATACTATGTGACTTCTGAGGCTTGATCACCAAAGAGGATACAGACACCCCCACTTCCTACAACTGCCTGCTCTCTCTTGGGGCAATGGAGCCCTAGGCTACAGGTAGGCAGTACAGCTACCCAGCCACACGGAGCATGCACAGAGCGATGGAGAGTCTCAGCTGTGCCAGCCTCCCCACTCCCACCCTTAGGCTGTGCCCCCCTTCTCACTCAGGCACCAGACATTTGAGTGAGGAAGCCTCGCAGGTGATTCCTCACACGACTGACTGCAACCTCACATGAGGCCTGCAGCAAGGCCACCTAGCTGAGCGAAATAAGTGATTACCCATGTTCAAAACCACTATCTGAGGTGTTTTTGTATGCACCAATACATACTTGAAGGCTTAGTATTTTCATCTGTAAAATGGGAATAATAAAAGTAACTCCTTTATCAAGCTGTTGTACACATTCAGTGAACGAGTCCATGGAAAGGACTTATTGCACGGGGTCCCCACCCCAGTAAGCACCCAGTAAACATTAATCAAAGCTGGGATTACCATTAATTGTTGTTATTATGCCCATTTTTCAGAAGAAAAAACAGGACTCACAAAGGCTGAAGCAAATTGTCCAAGAATCATACAGGGAGTTAGACGATAAGCTCAGATTTCAATCCAGGTCGGTCCAGTGCCTCACAATCTGACTCGAAGAACAGCTTCAAATAAAAGGTGCATGTCCCCCAAAGTGACTGTGACAGCCATCAAAATCCTGTTGAAGAACTGCCATTCCAATGGTGAGACTGTAGGCACAGAGAGTCGCCAGCCAAGTGCAGCAGAATCTGGGGGGTACTAGGTCCTTGCCCAGGAAAACAAAAGGAACTGAGGTCAGATGCTCAAAATGTCTTAATAATAATTACCCTAAATCACCACACAGAACTCATACATTTTCTACACTGTTTTGTCATCCATCATCTGGTCGGGTCCCCAACCCAAGAGGATAGTTTTTATAGCTTTGCTCTCCTCTTTCATTAAAATGAGAGTCAATAAGGTGGTGAAACCTATGAAATGTGCCAGCAGGTAGATTAGTTCTGTCCAAAACTGCAATAATTTATGGGCCTCCCAAGATTATTTATCCAATACATATATTTACTAAGTTTGGGGGTAACAACCTGGGAAAGTTTGCAAACAATTCCTTGATGTTCCACGGGGCTGTGATGGATGCATTTTATGAGCAGGAACTGTACTTATAGATCTGCCTAATAAAGCCCTGAAGGTTTTATTGTTTGAAGTCAGCCAGCAGAGCTGTCATCAGCTTCTCATGCATTAAGGAGAACCTACTTGGTAAGGTGAGAAACAGTCAGGAGCGCCAGGCTGCCCCAAAATCTCAGCCAGACTGACCGCTGCACAAGTCCCTTTGCACAATGCATGCTCTGTCCAGTCACTAACAGGCCAGGAGTAACTTCCAGGTGCCAAGCAAGGTTCGCCCCAGGTACTGAGGATCCGGGGAACAGATAGTTGAGAGAAGGAGAAGGAGCCAGCGATGATGATCTCACGTGTGCACGAGGGGCTCTGAGAACCAGGATGAAAGGCTTTCCCAGGACCTGATGCTGCATTTCAGGAGGCTTAGAGCTCCAAACAGAGAACTCAGCCCCATCGACTTCCATGCCCAGATCCTGACAACCATTCTAATCTGCTCTGACAACTTGCTACTGAATTCCTTTCTCTGCTTGCATTCAACTTCCACACGAGCTTCAGAAACCAAGAAACAAACAAAGGGCCAGACATCTAGGGTTCTTGCCCAGCCCCATGGCTCTGGGCCTGGGTTCCAAGAGGGAAGACAGATGAACAAGGAGAAAGCCACGTCCTCCGTGCCTGGTGGGCAGCAAGACAGTGTGAAGACAAACTGTCCATTTCCAGGTGGACTATGCCAGCAGTGGGCACTGGGCATTGGCCAGCCTCAAGGATCATGACCGACTCCAGAATGATTTCACGTCCTGCTCGGCCACAATTCCGCTTCGCTTCTCTTGGCCTCAATTTGTTGACCTGTAAATGGGACCCATGGAGAATGGAGCTGCATTCCCTTCCCAGGCCCACGTCCTCGGGTGAGGAACCCTCCAGAGGGTGGCAATCTTCACCAGGAGGCTGACTGCCCAGGATGCCCTGCCCTTGGCACCATCTGGCAGTCAGCCAGTAATGAAGAGGGCTCTCTGCCAGGCCCACACTCCAGAGAAACCAGCTAAGAATTTGCCCACCGGCTTGTGGAACATGCTTTTCTCTTTCTCTCTCTCTCCTCCTTAGCAATAAGAAAGTGAAGGTCAAGGGTAGTATAACTACCCATGACCCTGAGATACTCTTCCCTTCTTCATGTTCCCTTTGTCCAGCCAGCTCTACAAAAGTCACCAGCCCTGCCAAGCATGTGGATTTCAAAGAAAATGGTCACTGAGTGGCACACGCCTTAATTCCTGACTGTGACCCCCTTTCCCACCCACTGAGCCCACTGCTGGGGGAAGCTCAGGGAAGCTGACCAGCCAGTGTGTGCCCTGGATTCTCTCAGCTGTGGATGTAAATCTGGGAGCATTGTTTTTAGGCCAGGAGCAGCCTGAATGCATTTGCAGAGGCACAGGGAGACCCACGGCTCGGTGAATCAGGCTGGGACACTGCCTGCTCCATTTCCTGTTGGCTAGAGTCCACGATGGCTGGGCAGCAAGTGCTGAAGCCAGCGGCTACCTTGCTTTCATTCCGAGCCTCAGCAGAGTTGGCGGGTTGGGGTCTGGGCAGCAGGGCCCAGAGGATCAGTCAATAGATACAGACAAGCAGAGACACTGCAATCAGAGAAACGGTGCCTGAGGTTACACCCGGGACAACCATGCTCGTTCCCGCACAGTATTTCTTCTTGAACATTTTACACATCTTCACTTTCCTATAATATAGAGGGTATGGGGGGCCATAAACAGGGCTACCAGCTATCTTTTTAATGCAAATCCTCAGTCAAACCCCTCCCACAGCTCCCTGTCACCTGTAAGACGTGGAACCCTCCTTAATCTAGCATTCAAGACCCACTCCCATCTAAGCAGGAGTGACCCAGCCTTGTCTCTGCCTCGTGGCCTCAGCCTGACTCTACAGACCTACAACACAGTCCCCTCTCCCTGATAAACAGGCCTCTGTGCTTCTGCTCACACTTGCCCTCCTACCTAGAGTGCCTTTCCCGCTCATCTCTGCTCAAGAAATTCCTTCTCATCTCCCAGGACTCCAGTAGAACGCCTCCACCCTCCCCTGGCCAAACCCATCTTTCCCATCTCTGCCTTCTCGGAGCATGTCAATCACTCTAATTAGCTACAGGTAGTTACGTAACAAGTTTTCCCCAACTGTCTCTGAATCCATAAAAGGCAGGGAATATCTCTACCTTCATCCTCCACCCCACTTTGCTAATGGCCTCTCAGTGAAGGCTTGGTCAACGTGTCCACAGAAAGCATCCCAAAGACCGATGCTGAGAATGAAAATGCTTCCCTCCTTACGATTCAAGGTAAAGCATCTGCAACGTCAGACCCAAAAGGGTCTGAAGTTGTCCCGGCCTTTTTCACTTGTCTGCACTGCTGGGCAGGCTGGCTTTCAGAAAACCAAGCCCCGGCCCCACACGCTGAGCACGCGTCCCATCTGAGAGACCCCACAGATCTTCCAGTGTCGCGCTCAGCTCGCCTCGGAGGGGAATCCCACAACATGGTCCATCTTTCCCTACTTGCCAAGGGATTGATACTTTCGAGTGCAGTTTGCTTAACCTAGGCCCCAAAAGGGCTGCTGTTGATACACAGGCCAGAGCAACTATTTCTCGGTAGGAGGGGAAACAAAGGCCAGAGAAATACTTTCCAGACCACATCGTTTCATCTGTAAGCAAGAGCGGCAGTCGGAGATACAACCACGCAGACACATAATGCGAGGACCACAGTGCCTGGACGTAGCAGGTGTCTTGTGAATATTTGTGGAAAGAAGAGAAGGAGGGATGACAGGGCCCTGGGATCAAAAGTGGCTGAGTTAACAGTTCAGCCCAAGAGGGCTGCAGTCTATACCCAGAAACTTCCTCTGAAAAAAAGTTCTAGAGCCACTTTGACAATGCAGTCCCATGATGAGTCACCTGTAATACGGTGCCGGAATTAAAGAGCTGCTTTGCAATTTATTTTTACTATGGTGGTGGGCAGGCCCAGAAACAGATTTGCCCAATTGGGCTTAAGAGTATCAGTCTGCAGCGGTTTTCAGCATGGTGGCGGGATGGAAAACAGAGCTTCACAGGGCTGTGCCCCACCTACCGGGGCTGGCACCCTGCCTTGCCAGTCCCCAGGTCCTGTGGCTCCTCGGAGTGAATGCCTGGCAACTGGGTGGGTTCTAGCGCTGTGGCACGAAGAGGGAAGCAAGGAGGGAGGTGGTGGGAGAGGAGGTGAGATGGAGGGCCAGATCATGCAGGGCCCTGAGGGTCACCTTAAGGTCCATGGCTATTGGGCACAGGGGGCACTGAAGCTCTCCCAGTCGAGGAGAAATGAGATCCTTTAAAAGGCCCATCCTGGCTACCATATGGGAAAGAAACTGTAGTGCGCAGAGGAGGAGGAGTGGGAAGCACGGTGAAGAGGGTCAAGTGACTCGGACAGCACAGCGGTGGGTGAAGGTGGGAAGAGTGGCCAGTGGGGGAGGTGAGTGGCACATTCTGAGTCCTTTAGAGGAGGGAGGGGCATTACTGATCCGCCACCTGTGAGAACCAGTGATTCTCGAACACCACTGTGCCCGAGATGAGAGTGACCTGGAAGTGTGTTAAAAATATAGATTCTGGGCTCCCCATCCCAGGAGTTCTAATTCAGCAAGTCTGCAGCAAGGTCCACCCGTATGCATTTTAATAAGCTCACCTGGTGTTTCCATGGAAGTGGTCCCTGGATCACACTTGGAAAAAACCTACAGTGGCCCAATCTTTGCACTTGAAACCAGAGAAGGGTCAGAGTGGGGGGTGGCTTGGCCCTAGGCACAAAGGTGAGAGGAGAGAGAAGGCCCCCTGCCTCCCAGCCTGGGCTCTCCCCACCAGCCCCCGTGTGCCTCCAAGTCTGCAACAGCTAAGTCCTCCAGAT
This sequence comes from Rhinopithecus roxellana, assembly GCF_007565055.1. Taxonomy (NCBI): domain Eukaryota; kingdom Metazoa; phylum Chordata; class Mammalia; order Primates; family Cercopithecidae; genus Rhinopithecus; species Rhinopithecus roxellana. The sequence continues at coordinate 154,406,861 of NC_044553.1, read as the reverse complement.
TCTGAACAGACCCCTTAAAAAGGGCAGAGGGTGACGCCCCACTAGCAACCTATGACAGTAGCAGCCTATGACACACTACAGCTGTCTGTGTCCACCACGGCAGCCTCAATGCCTAGCAGTGCCTCAACCAGAGCTAGTGCTCCATAACTGTTTGCTAAACCGTTGCCCCTGACTGAGGAAAGAATGACGGTGTGTGTGGGGGTGGATCCTAGTAATCAGACAGGACCAGAGAGACGCATGCTCTGTGGAGGAAGATGGCTCCATGCCTGCACAGATGGACAGAGCCACTCTCAACCGCCACAGGGATGTCCTCGAACAGACTCGAGGACATCCAGCCCTGGTGTAGAAGCTGCATCTACAGAGAGTTTTCAGACCGAAGCAATGTTGTCTTGTCAGTAAAACTGATAGAGGAACAGTCTCAACATTCCCTTTCAGAAGGCGGGTGTATTTTTCCACTCCTCCTTTTCAGATGAAGAACAAGGAATGTGGCTTTCACTTCTACCTTTAGACTTAACACTGCAAAACTGGGCGTACTGTTTTAGAAGTATTCAATAAAGCCCTCTGAGCAAGGATACTGTATCCATTCATAAATCATTTTAAACTTGCACGTGATGCTCTCCGGGGGTATTCACTTTATTTAAAAATATAAGACTTATCAATACTGATAATTTAAAAATGACTGTCGTTATCATCCATTTGCTGAATTAAAAGAATCAAGAAGTGGATCGGGATCCCGAGACCATATTAGCAGATAGAGGTGGAGAAACGTGGCAGGCTGGGAAAATGCCCTGGGCATTCTCTGTTTGCTCTTTTGCTTGGTGATGCTAAATGAGGTACATACAGCAGCTCATCATGGATTATTAAGAAACAGAAGCACCTGGAAATACATTGACCCTCACCGAGACCACCACCTGACCTTGGGATTCAGGTTTCAAAAATTTGGGTCCGCCGAGGCATTTAGCCTAGCCTCTCTTAGCCACCCCGAAGGACTTGGGAAGGTGGAGGTTTTTAACCACACGAAGTGCCATCTGCACTTGTCATAAGCCACATACAAAGACAACAAGAAACACACCTAAATTTCTTAGTGAATGTATCCTGTGATTCTTGTTGCTGGAAACAAGTGTGAAATCGTTTCTACTATCATGCCCCAAATAAGTGTTTGCAGTAATCACGTATCACAGGCCATGAACTTCTATGTCTTCTTATCTCATTCTCTCTGGTGACTCTGCAAAGCTACTCTTGCGTTTTCTACTTTTTAATAACTACACATATTAGAAATCTAGCCCAAAGCTGAAGCCACGGGGCACCTGTTCTCTTAAAGTTTGGGGGCAGAAGATGCAGATTCCATGGGCCATACTGAGGACACGCAATGTTATTACTCATTTACCAAAACAAAAATGTGTGCTGACTGCTGAGATGTGGTCAGTATTTTGCAGATTGTAGATGAAGCATAGTCAAGCTTTCTAACTCATTCTGTCTGCTTTTCCTCATTCATCACCTATCAAGAAACTTGAAGCTTTTGTCATATAAGTAGCTCAGTGATCCAAGGGAGATGAAGGAGGGGTCTATTGGTGAAGACGTCACTCGCATGACACAGGCAAGGCCAGCATCATAGACGGAAGCATTTTCAACTGCTGGTGAAGAAACCCAGCCTGAGTATCATTACCAGAATGTAAAGCCACGCGATGGGACGACAGAGTATTTCAGGGATTTTCCTTTGCTCTTTGTAAATTGAGTGTTACAGACAGGACTCTGGAATCTCCAGTCCTGGGAACGGTGGATGCTTGGCCAGCTCTACACACTTACAATGAAGAACAGCAGCTGCTATACTCACATGGGTGACCTTCCGAAGGCCGTCCCCAACATCAGCTACGACGGCATCTCTACTCCGTAATGTGAAAAGTTCTTTGACACCTACCTCTCCTCTCAAGTCCCAGGAACTCCTAAGAGCTGCAGATGAACCGTGAAGGTCTTACATATGTTCCTCTGAATACCTTCTCTAGTCTGTTGTTTGGGGGAGGATTTAACTCATGGGCATCCTGGAGGAGGAGAAACAGTTCTTTTGAAATCTTCTGTTACATAACTTTTATTGTGTCCCTTTTTCAGGAGGTGCAGCCTAGCGACAACTTCTCAGACTGATGTTGCATATGTCAGTTCATGTTCACTTCCCACAGAACCCCAGGGGGATGAGTGTGGGACACAGAGGAATTCTTTAGCTTTTCCCAAAGAATCACCAGCACTAACCCTTTTAGGGTTACACTTGGCTTATTTAGGGATCTTTCTGGAAATAGACATGTTTGACATCGTGTAGCTAAAAGAAATCTAATGTACTAACAAAAATCCTGGTGAATTTAGAGGTTTATTGACAGCAAAATCACCTCCACATGTTACTTCTGTCAAATCATCTGCATGCTTTTTTTAGTGCCATGGTTATCTAGAAACTGGGGAAGAAGGACGCAATTTGGTTGCCAGACAGACACACTGCGGCAACAGTGGAAATGAGGTCCAGCACGGGTTGATTTAAACCCCAGCAGAGTCCATTTAAAACATTGCTTGGTTCTGCCATTCAATAATTATCAGAGACTGAGAAAGACACTTCAGCTCTCTGAGCCTGGGTTCCTCATCTAGAACACGGGGTTCATAGTGTCTACTTTGCAGAGTTGCAAGGACAAAATGTTTAAGGGCTGGTGGTTCCTTTCTCGTGCCCTCTCTATCTGAAAATGACTGCAGCTTCGCCAGGGAGACTGACCTCAGACAACACACTTCCTTAGATGTTACAAGGAAGCCTGCGCACAAAACCTGGCAAAAATACCAGCCAAATTGACACTTCTTCCTCACCATTTCCCAGCTTCAGCTGAGTTCAAGGCTCTAACTAAAGTACTCTCCATTTTCAAAACAACTGCAAACAGTAATTCCATACTTCCCCTCCTTACCTTCCAGGAACAGCCTGAGATTGAGGCGAAATCTTCAAGTCCCCTGAACCCTAAAGCTACACAGATAGAATGTCATAGTCTTCTTACCCCATTGACCCAAATTACATAATGGTTCTTGCATCTTCTGCCACATGGATCCTAGAGAGGGTCATGCTCATTCTAGTGCTCTCAGATTTGTGCTGAGCCTCTACCATGCAAGGGGACTCTGATAGGGAAGCCGGCATAATCACCTTTAAGATCAAAGCTCCATCCTCCTTCACATATTCAGGGTGCAGAGTCTCCACTTAGGGTAATAAACAGCATATCTTCGATAATCACCAATTTCTTATTGTTTATAAGAATGTCTAATCGGATGTTATGTAACCTTAAAGTACGGAGCATTCTGGAGCTATTAATAACCAGCTATATCCAAATTTTGAGGATTCTTCAAACTTAGAGTTGGAGGGTGATGGCTGGTACCAATACTATACACACATATACATGCAAACGTACACACCCATTGCATATATATAAACCCAGATCCAGCAAACTGAAATAATTTGTCCATGGCCACAAAACCAATTAACTGAGTCAGGAATAAATCCCAGGTTTCCTGGCCTTTGGAAGCTGCTCTTTTCCTCCACACTCCGATCAGTCCAGCTGTGCCTCTTCACTGAGGCAGAAATGCCACAGCACTCGGGCTGTGTCCTCATGATCCTAAGTGTGGCTGCTGCAATCATGAGGGCATGGTCTCAACCTCTGACTTGGAATAGTAAGCAAACAAGGGAAATGTCTCATCGTTGTTATTTACTTATTACACATAACCCTCTTGTTCTCCCAAAAGAAATCTGAGGCCCTTAAAACATATTTTAACATGAGGCCATAATATGCATGGTGTGGCAGAGTTCAGCTTTAGGGATCTCACAGAAAAAAAAAAAAAAAAACCCTGAGTTTAAGACAAAGAAATACTGGAAAGGAAAAATTTATTCTTGATTGCTTATTTTCACACTGGGAGAAAAAAAGCAAAAAATATGAGAAAACTAATGAATTAAAAAATAAATATCAGTAACAAGAGTAATGTTTTGTGATGTAATCCAGCTTTGGCTCTGAGTAGTATGATCTATGACACAAAAATCGTTATTTCATAATTACCTCAGCATTTTCAAAAGCAACTTAATGAAGATTGTTTCTCTGCATTCATTTTTATTCAAACCCTTACCAGTTAATCATGAGAAGCTAAAACACACAATGCTAGGAGATTAATATCCCCACACAAGATGCATTATTTTTCCTTTGCAGACTGTATGAGCCTGTGAAAAATGAAAGCTTTGCTCTGGTTTTGTGAATTTAAAACAGTCACAAAACCCGCTGAGAGCTGTTTCTGGGAAAAAGGTGGGACACGCCCGTTTCATTTGGGATTCGGCAACACTTTAAGAGGTTCATTAATCCATATCTTAAAAAGACCCATGACAACCCCATTAACAGCCCATAGGTCAAAGTGATGGATTTAGCTCTAATCCACAGCCAAAAACTAACTCAGAGTCTGAACACCCTTGCGGCCCACCTTCCCTGTCCCAGCCCCTCTACAGCCAAGCTCAGGCAGGCTCCAGGCTTCCCTAATATACTCAGCAAACAATGGAGTTGGGAGAGTCTAAAAAAATAAATCACTTTATTTATTTGCAGTAATTGTCTGCGTTGGGAATGCTTTACCTATGCAAATAAGATTGATTCTTTTTGGGAGGGGCAGGAAAAGCTCACCAGCTTGCTGCTTTGTAGCCTGCTGGGCATCTTGTTAATGCATTATATGTCATCAGTTCTTAGGAGTTAATGTCATCTCTCCTACTGAAAGGCCTAACCTGTCCCATAACCCCAATCTGGTAGCTTGGAACATTTTATAGCCACTATGTGTTAGCCCAATAAATAATCTACTAAGCACAGCTTCAGCTTCACCTCTTTTGGGCTGAACCTGAATCTCGCAGCTCCCTGGAAACCAAGTACTCTTCTTGGAAATCAACAACCCATTCAGTGTAGAACGTTTGTCCAAATCACTGGACTAAGACACCCTAGTTCAAGCCTGTAACTTACTAGTTCTTTCACTCATAGAATCACTTAATTGAAGGGGGTCTGAGGGGCCGGTTAGTCCACAGTTGCTCTTGACTAACAGAGACACAGAGGCCCCTACTGCTAAGGGACTTGCTCTGCACCAACACAAATGTACGTGTAGACAGCTGAGCTCAACACTGTGACTCCACCATTGGAACAAGCCCCTCAGACCAGGATCAATTGATTCCATGTGGCTTCCCGCTTCAGGACTGAACTAAATGTACTTAAGCAAACAGTTAACAGCGGCAAGCCAGAGAACTGGGGGCATGCATCAGGCAGCGGATCTGCATTAAAACTCCTTTTCTTTTGGGCTCAGAAGTGTGAAGTTCTGCTGACACTGAGGGCTGGCAAATATGAGCCAACGCTGGGCCAGCCCCTGCACAGTGGCCCTCTGGGATCAGCCCCCGCTCCCGTTAAGTAACCATCTCCAAGATTTACAAAACCAGGGGCAAGGTAACCTTGATGAGCCCTGCCCCCAGGGAAAGGTTTAGGATGCAGTTCTGAGGCCTAGCATGTGCTGGGCACACAGGAGGAACCACTGTCTTTCCCATCCTTCAAGAGGACTGGGAAAACAGAACCCCAGGAAAGAGAACACCTAGTAAAACATATTATCCTCTCATCTGAACTAAAAATTAGCTTTATACTTGGAGTACACATTAGGGGTTGGCAGCAACGTGATGGCAGGATGAACAAAAAGTGCATGCTACCGGCAATTTATTTCATCAGAACAGATACTCATTGGAGCAAGTATATTCACACACATGCAATGACTCTTGAGACGGAAGAAGTCATTAGAAGAAATGAGACAGGTGTGTTTGTTACAAAGGGAACAGTCTGGCAGGGAAGTAGAGTACCCTGGTTTCCAATCCTGGTCTCCCACTTCCTAACCTTGTGACCTTGATTAAGTCATTCAACCTCTCTGAGCCTCAGTTTCCTCATCGGGGCCAAGGAGAAACAGGAACCTATTTCCCAGAGCGATTTTGAGGAGCACTGCCCGGCACGGCCTGGACACCCACTAAGTAAGAGTTGTTGCCCCCAAATGCTAAGTCTGAACCCAGCTGCATACACATGCCATTATCTAGACCAGACAGGTCTCCAGCTTGCATGTCAAGCCCGCATCTTTCTCCAGAAGGCAGAGGAAAGCACCAGGTCTGCCCCGGCAGTTCAGCCTCCAGGCGGGGTTTTGGGCAGGGGAAACTGAAGGATTCAATCGGAAGCCCCGAATGTTTCCAGGCTCTAAGTGGGGAAGGAGGGTAGGACAGGGGCCCAGAGGCGGCCTCCGGGCCCTGCAAAGGGAGCTTTGTTCGCGAGGCGGAGGGCCTGGCTTACCGAGAAGCGCATCCGGAGCCGGCTGGGGGGCGCGCGGGGCACGCAGCAGAGCCAAAGCTCGGCCCGGGTCCGGAGCGCCGGAGCCGCAGGAAGGCGAAGAGGAGGAAAAAAAGGAGGCTGCCGCCGGCTCCTGCCTCATTCTCCCGGGCAGCGTTGACCCGCGGGCCGCCGCCGGATGGGGCTGGCCGCCGGGCTCGGGACCCTGTGCGCGCTGCTCATGTCCCCGTCTGCCGCTGGCGAGGTGTGCGCGCAACCGGCTCGTCTTTGGGCGGCACCCGGGGGCTCCTCATGCCCCGCGCCGGGGCTCGGAGGGAGGACCTCGGGGAGGCAGCGAGGAAGGAAAAAGAGAGGGTCGGCATGAGAACACGCAGAGCTGCGCCCCGCAGGGGCCGGGGGCGGGCGGGCGCCAGGAGGACCGTGCTGCCCCACCCACCGCGCCTCTGCGCCCCGCGCTGCGCGCCCAGCGGGGCGTCGAGCCCCAGAAACTTTAGCACATGGCCGGTCCGGCGGCCGCGGTGGCCGAAGCTGCCCTGCTCTTCGCGCGCCCCCCACTGCTTCCTGCCCCAGCCCCAGAGCGCAGCTTACCAGCGGCGACCGCGACCGCAGCGGCGGGGCGCCCACCCGGCCGCACGCAGAGCAGTGCGCACCTGCGGGGAAGGAGGAAGGGGCTGGCTGCGTTGGGGTCTCTGCTGGGGAGGGGCACCTCGGCTGCAGCGATCGCCGGGGGTTAAGGCATCCTGCCCTGGGGCTGCGCGCGAGCGGGATTCGGCAGGCCGGGATGGGGGAGGATCTGTGCGCCCCCCGCCCCAAGGCGCCGCTGCTGACAACGCGCGCGGGCTTCCCTGGCCCCGGGTCTGCGGAGCCAGCCCCGTTACCTAGCGACTTGCTCCGGGGAGCCCACGCTGACGCGCGCGGCGAGCCGGGCTGCGGCAGCCGAGGGGCGGGGAAGGAGGGGAGGGGGAGCTCCAGTGCGAGAGGGCTGGCGGCTGCGGGCCGAGCTCCTCCCTCCGCCTCCCTCTCCGCGTTGGGGAGGGGTCCCGGGAAAGACGTGGCCTCCGCCTGGCCCTGGAGGATGGGAGGCCTGCGCGGGGCGGGGGAACGTAGGGAGGCACTAAGTGCTCCTGTCCCCGCAGTGGGGATGCAGCAGCAGGTGGCGGCTACGTGGCTTGTGGAGGCTGGGCACCCAGAGGCGCGCGGTGAGCCCGGCCCCGGCGGGAGCCTGGCGAATGTGGCTGTGGGTGCGTGGATGTGTGGGACACGCTCCTACCCACGTGGCGTACATGGGGACCTGGGGACGCGGGTGAAAGAGGCGCCTCCTCCTTCCTCTGGTCTCCCTCCCTCCCTCCTTCCTGGACATTTTGCTCCTGCGCTCTTTCTTCATTATGGAAGCCCAGGTTGCTCCGTTCCCCACTCCAGCTCCTCCTATCTTCCACGGAACAGGAGGATGGCCTGGCAGCTGAAGGTAGTTATGTCGTGGTCAAACCACTACACCCCCAACCCCTGCTGCCCTTTGGCCCCTCCCCAACCCACCCCAGTGTCCAGTTGCCCGACTCATAGGCCCTATAACCTGCCTCAGGGCGCCTTCCGCTTTCAGGACTTAGGACCTCTGACACAGACTGGGGTTCAAATCCAGGCCCCTCCAATTGCTTGCAGTACGCAGGACGTTTTTACCGTCTTCAGGAAGATGGAGTCCTTGTCTCCAAAGGTCATAGCTAAGTACTAGTACCCAAGGCCTTCCATGAATGTGAACATGATTTTCTAGAAGATAAGCAGCCTGTCTCCTGATTCTCTGGGACCTCACCAAAATCCACCCCAACGTCCAGGGAGGTAAGGCAAGTGCCGGGAAACACGACGAGGGGGGCAAATTGCCCAGGTCCGCTGGGTGCCTCAGAAGCAGAGCTAGGGGAAGAACCCAGACATCCTGGTTAGCAGGTTACCAGGGCCCACCACTGTGCCCCTTCCCCAGTTGGATGGTGCAAGGAACCTTCTGCCCCTACTTTCCAGAAGATCCTCCTGCCTACCAAAAGGCTGCTTCCTTCCCATTCCTGCTACAGAATAGGAATCACCTGCCACCTCACCCACAAGACCAACCCATACCCTCCCTAGCTGACCTTTCTGTCTTCCTCTCTGGTATGGATGTGGGGAGAAAGATGCAGAGGACAGACTCTTCAGAGATTTAGGGGAATCAGGCCTGCCCAGGAACACCCACACCCTAGCCCTGCAGCTCTACAGGAGAGAGTACCTCCATGAGGGGCTTTGGGAAACAGCAGAGTCTGAGTGATTTTTGTTGGCTTAGTGACAAGACATTTCCTCCAATTATTATTATTATTGAGATGCCAGTAACTCCTGTTGAAAAACCCTGCAAGTGTATCAAAACAGAAACCTTGTGTCTTAAGAAATCAGGGTCCAAAGGCCACACTTTTCTGAGAAAAGCACTTTGCATCCCAGCCTGTGTATAACAGTTGCATTCCAACATTTTCCAGTGAAATTGGGAGCAATATCTCTGAATTTCCCAACCAGTTACTATGGGTGGTTGCAGACAGGGAGCTGGACTATTCTTGGTGCCAAATTGGCAGCCGACTCTTTCTTCAGCCCCAGTTTCCCAATCTGCAGGTAGAGTTTGATACCTAATTTGTCAGGCAGCCCAGTGCTTACAATAAATGAAACCTCAGAGCTTGGATTCCATGCGTCCCACTATTCCAGGAAACAAAGCAGCATGTAAGGAAGTGCGATTTGATGGCACAAATGTCTCATTCATGGTTTGCGGAGATTTGAAAAATGTTGTTTGAGCACAGCAAAAGCTGGCACATACATCTTTTATTGGTGTGTGTATGCGTGGGGAAAAGGGGAGCAGGGAAGACTCCTACATTACATAGTCATTCTTCCTGTTTTTCTCAAATAATAGGAAGTAGGGAGTGCACAGGAAAGCCAGGATTGAGGAAGCCCATGATCCCTATGGCCACACAGGGATTGTTCCTTAGCAGTGCAGTGGAAGAACATCTCCCTGACTTTGTAAGGAGTATCTACTGAAGTCAGGCACAGTGTTAGGCACCAGGGATGCAAAAATGACTTAGATAAGTCTTCTGTCTTCCGGATCCTCATAGGTGCTTTTATTGAGGGCTTAAACCATGTCAGGAATTCCAGGTACCACAAGTTTTATCTAGGAAAGCTCATTTTAATCTCACCAAACCCTGTAAAGTGGGTCTATTATCTTTGCTTAAGAAGGGAAGCTCGAAAAGGTTATGTAAGTTCCCTAAAGTCATGCAGCTGGCCAATGATGGACTTGGGGATTTGTCATCCAGTCTTCCTAACCCCAAGCCCAAGTTCCCAACTTCCTATACTGTCTGCCAGGCTAAAGGAAAAAAATAACAATAGTAACATAGCTAGTGGCTGCTTGAGACTTAGGATTGCCAATGAGATGTGTGCGTGGAGTCTCCAGCATAGTTCCTGGAACAAAGTGAGCTGTTGATAAAAAGATAGTTATTCTCATCATTAGACCCTCATAGTTGTTGTGAATTGTTATGCTCTATCTTATAGAGGTTACCAAATACTATTCTTGGAGGCATAGAGGAAAGTGACTATACCTGTCTGCAGGGACTGCAGCTGGCTGCCCAGAGGAGGTGGCATCTGAGTTGGGTCCCCAAGGATCTGTAAATATTGGGCAAGTGATAAGGCAGAAGCAAGAACAAGCTAATCAGGAAGAATACGCAGGGGAAATCCCAGAGCTGGTAACAAGCAGCTCTCATGTGCAGGAGCTGAGAGAGAGAGACCCAAGGCAGGTAGACAAGAAGTTGAAGACATGGAGCAAGTCCTAGGGATGCTGAAGGACACAGGTGGAAGAAAAGTTTCGAAACTGTGCAGGGACTGCCCTTCTTTTGAGCTCTCAGGGAAGCAAGCAGAGAGGGAGCTAGGGGAGCCCATGCCTCCTGTCAATGCTGGTTTCCTCCCTGAAGGAGCAGGCAAGGCCATCTGCTGAGTCTGGCCTATGGGGTGGTGAGTGTGAGACAGTGGAGCAGGTAGCTGTAAGAGGATCCAGCCTCCAGACAGCCACCCAGGCCAAGACTTAGTGGCTGTGCTTGACTAAGGCTCCTCCCATCATTCATAAGGACAATGGGGTCCTGATCCCTACCAGCCTCCACACTTTGCAGGGACATGGTGAGGCACACAGTACACTTCACAGGTCCTTCTGTGTGAGAGGGCTTGGCAGTCTGTAATGAGTGTATTGTTTGCATGAGACACATAAATAGTACATCTGTTCCCAGCTTTTTGCAGATATTAGCCTATTGGATCCACAATCTAGTCCTTCATTTATGCATTCATTCATTTAATAAGTGTTTAATTGAGCACTTATTAGGTCATGTGGTTGCACAAAAAAGAGGCCCTTCCTTGGATCTAGGAGATTGAGGAAGCCTTCCTGGGGTGAGGGAGATTTCTAAGATGAGTCTGAAAGATAAGTGGGAGTCAGTCAAATGAAAGGGAAATGATTTGGGGGTTAGGGAGCAGAAATATTTCAAGTCCAGGAGCAGCGCTTGCAAGGACTTTCAAATACTGAAAAATAGAGCCCACGGAGAGAGGTCAAACCTAGTTGTTCCCTTTAGAGAAGAAACACTACGTGAAGTGTAGTCAGATAAGTGTATGATATGGGGTTGGGGATAGTAGGACCCAAGAGGGAGAAAGGACTTCCTTAGAAATGGCTCAGCAAAGATTGGAAGCATCTTTCCTTTCTAAAAATCAGTATCTATACTGTTAATGATGTTTTATTTTTTTATGGTGCTCTGAGGTGTTCAAAACCTCTCATTTCCCACATTTCATTGGCTCTCATCATATATATGGGGGTTTGGTCTGGAGGATTCCTCAGTCTCAAAGCTGATACCTGACAGACCCTGTGACTTGAACCCAGGGCTTCCTCCTGGGTGGTCTGGCCCTGCTAATTTTTTTTTTTTTTTTTTTTTTTTTTTTTTTTTTTTGAGACAGAGTCTCACTCTGTCGCCCAGGCTGGAGTGCAGTGGCACAATCTTGGCTCACTGCAAACTCCGCCTCCCGGGTTCACGCCAATCTCCTGCCTCAGCCTCCCGAGTAGCTGGGACTACAGGCCCCCACCACTGCGCCTGGCTAATTATTTGTATTTTTAGTAGAGACGGGGTTTTACCACATTAGCCAGGATGGTCTCGATCTCCTGACCTTGTGATCTGCCCACCTCGGCCTCCCAAAGTGCTGGGATTACCGGCACGAGCCACCGCCCCCAACCTGGTCCTGTTAATTTTTAATACTTGCACATCGCTCTTTACAGTTCACAATGCATGTCCTTCTTCCTGAGCTCACTTGACTCTGTCAGCATCTCCAGCTTCGAAGGAAGAAAATGCTAATCCAGGGAGGGGCAGCGTCTATCCAGCAGAGCCCCCTGGTTAGCAGGAGGCCAGGAGGGTGACTGACTGGGCTTGTCCAGACAGACTGCAGCCTCTGGGCTGAGCAGCAGTTTAACTCATTTGCATTCACGTGAGTAGAACAGCCTGTGTGAGTGGCAGGGCCTGAGTGAAGAGCACCATAAAGCACAGGTGAAATGAAGTGAAGAGGACTCAAACATTTGTTTAGGATCGGCTTTCAGGTCGGAAATCTTGCTGTGCAACACCCATATCGAGAGATTATCGAAATGAGATCATCAACCGACTACACCAAGGAGGTGGTGAAAGATTGAGATTGGGACAGCTGGGAAGAGCTGAGAGAAGTGACGAACACAAAAGAGATGATTTGGAAAGAGGATGCCATCAATTTCAAATAGCTGCAGGGTTTTCTTATAGGACAGAGCTTGATTAGCTCTTACAGGTGGCCCAAAGAGGTTGGAGTAGGCCACCAGGAAGACAATTGCTTTGTTTCAAGACGAGAAAGAACACCTTCACCCTTAGAACAGTGGTCAGCAAACCACAGCTCATGGGCCAAATCTAACTCACTGACCACTTCTGTAAACAAGGTTCTAGTGCCCACCCATTCGTTTTTGTCTTGTCTATGCTGCAAGAACAGAGATGAGTACTTGCTACAGAGACTGAATGGTCCACTAAGCCTACAGCATTTAGTATCCAGCCCTTTACAGAAACAATTTTCTAACTCCTAACTCACAGCAATATAAATAACAAATGGGCTCTCTTGGTAGGTAGTGAGTTCCCCATCACTGGCGGCATTCAAGCAAAAGCTGAAGCCTTGTTAAGCGGTGATGTTGAAAAGGGTCTGAGTAACCTATAAGGTCCCTTTGAGATTGTAAGAGTCCAACAGTTAATGACAATTACTCAAATTTCTTTGCTGTCTGCCTGTTACAATAGTCACAACTATAAATGAATAATCTATGAAGCAGCCTCCGCAGGCTTTCAGGACTACAGTTTTCATACCAGTATCCAATGCCCATCAAAGTGAGCAGTGGCTTTCTCTGCCTGTTTAATATGACAAGATAGATGTAGTACAAATCCAGGCAATCTCAAGGGTGAACATCTGTTGGAAATCTTTTTACACCCAAGCCTCTCCCACTGCGAAAGAGGCACTCATTGATGAATAAGCTCATTAATGAATAACTGCGTGGATCATTTCTAGGTCACCTTTATACCCATGTGGCTCATACATTACTATGTGTTTGAAAGGAATGAGGTATGGTACCAGCAAAATTAGTTTTGTTGGGCTTCTGTTGGTGTGTCTGGGGACATCATTCAGCAAATTCGCTGCCAGACCTTGAGCTGGACAAAGCACCTGCCTTTGAGGAGCTGGTCACCTCGGCCCCACCTAGCTTGGCCAGAATGTGATGAGGACCTGGTAGATTCCAAAGGCAGGGGGAGGGATATACTCAGCCGGTGGTGTATCTGTCTAGCAAAGTAACAATACTGCACAATGTTATTAACTGAAATTTGCTTTCTTTCCAAGTAGGATCACAGGCACAAAAATAAATAAATAAAAATCATCTCTTAGAAAAAAAAAAAAAAAAGCCTGTGGCCGTTTCGTTATCTTTCTCTCAACCAGATTGAATACAAACAGGTTCCATTTTCCCATCTCAGACTGTCTTGCAAACACCGTGATGTGATGGAAACAAAAGAAAATGTTCTTATGCAGTAATCCACAGCCTGCATGCTGAAGCCAAGATTTCCCAACCAGAAACAAATAATGTCCCCTTATGAATAGCATCGGCAAAGGCCAAATTGATTAATTCCTGTTTCTACTGTCTTTGTGCAAAGACTGCTTCCCTCATCCTGAGTGGCTCGATCCAGTCCACACCATGGTGAATTCCAGGCACTGATTTTTCTAAAGCGCTCATTGCTTTGAGTTTTCATTCCTTTCTCCCATCAAAGTAAGACGGCAGCAACAAACTCATTTTACGTTTTTACATTTTACATTTTTCTTGCTGCTGTTTTTGTTTGCAGGTGACAGTTAGATAATCAAGGTGGTTGGTTGCCATTGGCAGGATTCCCCAGCTGCGAGACAGATACCCCTAAGAGGTTTTCACCTGAGAAGCATTCAGATATTATTCAGGGCTTAACACATCCACTCTCAGTCACTTAATCATGCTCAAAACCTATTTGAACCAAACTCATGTTTGCTCTCCCGATAGAAGAAGTCTTGGTGTCGTGGCTGTGTTTATTTGGAATTTTAAAAGAGCACAGAAAATGTCAGGGATGTCCTCCTGGTGAGACATGAAAGAAGCATCACATAAAAATGCCACAGACGTTTCATGTATTCACAGGGATACCCTCAGCCCAGTGCTCCTTCATCTTCTATTCCCATTTTTGCCTGTGACGCAGACTGTCTAATCTCCGTGCTGAGGTCTCCTCTCTAGCTGAATCTTCCCTTTTCACCTCCCCACCAGGCCACAGGACACACCAACCTTAGCCCTGTTTTAGCTATCTCCCCCAGCCATAGCTTGGACAGTGTTGAATTCCTAAATGAGAGGTGGTTCTTCTTTTTTTTTAAATGATAACTTACAATACAGGGGGCAAGAGAGTAATAGCTTTGTCCCCAGTTAAGTACAAACAAAATGATTCCTATATATTTTATTTATAATTACTTGATGTCAGCATGCTTGGTTTCAGCTCCCAAGGTAAGATTGGAGAGCATTGTTAAATTAATTGCTCCGCATACACTGAAGCACACATTACCTTATTCCAAGGATAAATATTAATGTAGTAATTCAGTTCTGCTGGGGAGACTGTCCATAAAATAGACATACCTATAAAATTACTAAAAATGTAAAGGTTGTTGAAGTTCCTCATTCTTCCTCTTAGTCTCAACTCTCCATAATGTTAATTGTTCTAAAAGCTGACAAATATTCTCCAGTGACAGGGAAGCCACGGTAATTAAGAGATGACATGCCACAGAGCTGAACTAGGATCAGAGACCATTTCTCGAGCCACCACCCCCGACCCAGTTAACCACGTCATCTGCTAAGTTTGAAGCAAACCATCAAATGATTGCCTCCGTCACGTTGAAGGAGAGTCTCTTAATGGATCATGAGGAAGGCAAAGGGCTCCTCATCTTGTCTTTCCAATCTAGATCCTTCCTAAAACTTCTGTTTATTCTCACAAACCAGCCATAGGCCAACTTGGCCTGTCTGAAGCTCTGCATAAAGCCAAATCCAGCTGGAGTCCCTTGCTCTAGATTCCTCTAAATGAATAAGGAAGGAGGGGCTTTGGATGACTTACAAATATCTCATGAAACACAGGAATGTTGAATTGCTAGGGTGACCATATTCATAATCCATCTAGGACAATGTCTAAAGACATTTCATTGATTAAAGAAAGCTTATGCTTTCCATAGGAATAATCAGGATATTATATATCTCTGCTTAGTTTCGTCATCATCATCATTATCATCATCAGCAGCAGCAGCAGCATTAATTGAGCCTCTATTCTGTGCCAGGCCCTTTCATGTATATTATTTCTACATAAAATTCATACTACCACCACAAGCACACATCATGATTCCCAGTTTTCAGATGAAAAAGCAGTGACTGGAAAAGGCTATTTTTTAATCTTCAAAGATCCAAACTTAGCTAATGAATATTTCCAATTGTTAGAAGCCATTAATTTAAAGCTAACAGTAAAATATATGTATATATGAATAGGCAAAGGCTATTGCTAATAAAATGCAACACCTTCTGTCACATCAATGAACAAAAATGCAGAACTTTCAAGAAATAGTTTCTCACTTTTCAGACTAACAAAACAAGCAGTGGCTGACAGACTTACCTCTTTGCCTTCTTAATGGCTGGTGTGTCAAATTACTGTTATTTTCAGAGTTCACCCACTCAAAAACACAGTCACCGTACCTACTTTGGACAAAGAAAAAAATGTTCTTTCATCTCTTATCTGTTTTTTTTCTTAACACTTAAGATTTAAGTATCAGCAACCTTGTTAAAACATCATTGAAATCCATCACATTTTTATTAGAGATCACTGAAAATACAAGTCCAAAGGGTACCTCTCTGTTAGTTACCAACCCACTTCAGTCTTCTTAATTCCTTTCTAAGTTCAGTCACTAACTGCATTCCATAGCAGCTTTTACATTTAAAGAACAAAGTCCTGCTGTTGGCTTGAGTAGACCAGGAAAGTAGATGAAAGTGAAATGGGTGGCTATGAAAATGCTTTTATACACTCTCCATTTTCCAATCAAATTGTTGCCATTTTAGAAGTGGATGGCATCCTCGGGGTGTGTGTGTGTGCACGCGTGTGTGTGTGCTTAATCAAATGACTGGAGAAATTATGAAAGAGAAAGATGCAAGCGATAATATAAAAAGCAGGAAGCAGCGACGGGTTTCTCGTGATGACTTTGAGTTAATACTCCTCTGGGGAAGACAGAATAAAAAAAGGAAAGCACAAATACAGCAAAATCTGTCCTACAGAGTTAAAATCTGTTGGATCAGCCAAGCTTTTCTGGTAAAGCAGTACAGAATATCTGTTTACCCTGTTAATCTTAACTCTTACAACTGGAAAGTAACTAATATCTGAAGGTTGTAATCTTCTTTGGGGGTTGAACATGATGGAGGAATGATAAAGAAAATGTGGACTTTTTTTTACATTAACTTGGGAATGCTGCCTTTAAAAACTAGCACAATGTTGCCCTTCTCTCCCCTGACATAAGATCAGTTCATGAATGTGTATTACAGATCCAGCCATGGTACTGAACCTGGGATTTCCTTGGTGCAGTGTGATCAAGAAGCATGCATCGTTAGGGCCAACCCTAGAAACTGAGGGGTTTAAAGCATCTAGAGATGTTTTGTTTGTCTTTAGCTCTTATTCCAGTGCTAGATTTCTGGGAGAGGTTCACAGGGCCATATTGGTTCTTCCAGTAAGTGACAGACAGGCACAGATTGCGAAAATCTACTGAGGGTTATTTCTCCTTTATGCATGGTTGATGTTAGTGGTGGTGGCTGTAGCTACTGCTTATTGAACATCTACAACTAGCTCTACAGAATGCTGGCATTCCATGTCTTGTTTTATATAATCCCTCCATCAAACCTGAAAGGTGGTTCACATATTCCCCCACACTTACAGAGTAGAAAGCTGAGGGTCAGGAATGTGAAGAACATGCTCAAAGTCACTACATCAGCTATCTTTGGCTGTGTAACACATTCACAACACTTAGTGACTTAAAACAACACACACTTGTGATCTCACAGTTAGATGGGCACAACTCAGTTGAGCTTTCTGCTCAGGGTCTCTCTCAAGTCTGAAATCAGTGTGTCATCCAGGGCTGGGAGCTCATCTGAAGGCTCAACAGGGGATGTGTCCACTGCAGGCCTTTTCTCAGGATCTTGTTGACACAATTTAGCTCCTTGAGGGTACTTCCTAGATGACTTCTGGCCAGTGGCCACCGGCAATTCTTTGCCACATGAGCCTCTCCAGTATTGCAGCTTGCTTCATCAAAGTGTGCAAGGCCAGAAGACAAAAAAGAGAGCTGCAAGAAAAACAGAAACCAAGATCTCATGTAACCTAATGACAGAGGTGACGTCCCATTACCATTGCTGTATTCTATTTGTTAAAAGCAGATCTTGCTCACATTCAAGAAGAGGAGATTATATGAGGGTGTGACTCCCAGGAGACAAGGACCAGTGGGGACATCTTATAGTCTGCCCACCATACCACTCATCTAATTCCAGTAAGTGCCCTTGCCAGCATCAGCTCTTCATAGAGCACTCCTATTGCTACTTCCTCCTTGGCATATCTTTCTTATCCTTGGAGGCTCAGCACCAGCCACCTTCCTCCGAGAAACCTTCTCTGGTAGCTCCTGTCTTCCTTTTCCTCTCTCTCCCCCGTGAATCCACCTAGTACTTATAGCAGCAGATAACAGCAACTGAGAGTCAGTTCTGCTTTTTGAGTAAGCTCAAGACACACTTTCGAGGGGTACATGTTCTCAAACCATGCAACATGATACCCCAGGATTCTGCAGAGCTTCCTCCAGGCTGATGTTTTGGAAAGAAAGGGAGGGCAGAGTTCTGAACCAAAAAACACAACACTCACCCAACATCTGCCCTCGCTGACTTTATATTAGATTTCATTTGACAAAGATTCCATGCTCAGTATATATTTAAAAGACATTTGTCAGAGAAGCTATATTACAAATGATAGGTTTCCCACATGGCCCACCACTGTAATATTTATTTGGGAAAATGTATTTAAAAATCCAAATTTAACCCTAGGTAGACAGGAATATCCCCAAGTGTTGCTAAGATGTGGGTGGAGGATGGGGAGTGGGTGTGCAGAAAAGAATGGTAATTTATTAAGTATTTTTGTCTACTTAAGAGAAAATACTTTTGTATGTGCCTCCTAGGATCCACCCAGAGGTATCCTCTCCATTCCCATTGCCTCAACTTTATTCCTGGCATTTGGACTTCCTCACCTGAGTGCCTCAACAGGTTTCCACCTGACTTCCTTGCCTCCAATTCATCCTCCACCCTCTACATCAAGTGAGCTTCCTAAACTCTAAGAGGAAGCATGCCATTCCCTTACCCAAACCCCTTTGATGACATCCCCCAAGACAAAGGCAAAATTCTCGGTTGGCTCATGAAGCCTTTCATGGGCAGCTGTCATTTATGGATGTCTTTATCTTTTGAACAACCTCTCTACACTTTGACAGTTCCCATATATG
This sequence comes from Rhinopithecus roxellana, assembly GCF_007565055.1. Taxonomy (NCBI): domain Eukaryota; kingdom Metazoa; phylum Chordata; class Mammalia; order Primates; family Cercopithecidae; genus Rhinopithecus; species Rhinopithecus roxellana. The sequence goes on along the minus strand of NC_044553.1, from coordinate 154,388,400 downwards.
ATTCCCACATTCTTATGATGGAATAAAACCAGCATCCACAATAACACGTTCCAGCCTTCCTTGCAGCTCGGACGCAGGCAAGCTCAGACAGGCTTCTTCCAATCAGACCCCCACTGTGAGAGCTGGATGCCAAAGTGTTACCTGAAGCAGCAGACCCAGTGGTGAGCTGGGAGATAGTCTCCCACCAGGCAGAAGGGCGGGAAATCTAATTTCTCCGGGAGAGCTTTTGTTATCCAGTGTGGGATGACGGGTGCCAACAGTGGGAATGGGCAACCATGATGTTCTGGTGTGCTGGGTATCACCATGGCTGCAGAGTTGCTGACTGCATGGTGTCTTAACCCTGTGAGCCAACTAAGAATGAGTCTGTGATATGGCACTAGGAATTTTGACTAATACCAGGTATTTTATGTCCCAGCCCTGGATAATTTCTTCAGCCTCTTTCTTGGCACTTTCCTAGCATACTCTCCACTCTGTGGTCTGAGTGTATTAAAGATGTTTGGAACCAACCAGCTACTTCATTTTTTTTCTCTAGTGCCTGGGCATTTTTCACATGATGTCTTCCATGTCTGAGGCATTCTTAGTTGTCCCTTTTTTACCTGGATTACTCCCACTCAGTTTTCAGTTGCTATCTTAAGTTTCACTTTCCCTGGATATTTTTTTTCGTGACTCTCAAGTTTGTGTAAATGTCCTTCTTCAAGATCTGTACTGCCCTTACTGCAGCACAGAAACAACTGATTTTAATAGGCAATTAACTCATGTACACCTGCCTCTTGATCATGGGCAAAGAACATGTGTACATTGTTCACCATTTGCGTTGGGCAGCTACAGTTTGGCATGTCCATAATTGCACTTTTTCTCTTGTCGTGGGAAATGTTCTATCCAATTCAATCAGCCAGAATAGAGGCTGCTGCCTCCTGCGGATTTCCACCTCCCTGGCCTCAGTGGTTAGTAGTGTGGATACCTGACACAAGCTGGGATGATCAAAGCTCTTCATTAGGAATTTTCAACAGGAAAGGAGAAAAACCGGTTTTCAGCCCTGCCCAGGTTCCAAAGCTTGAGATGCAGGTTCAGGGATTTTAGTGGCCATGGCCTTCATGTTATTTATCTATTATATAACAAGTTACCACAAATTCAGTGGCTTCAAAAACATACATTTGCTATCTCACAGTTTCTGTGGGTCACAAATCTGAGTACAGCTTTGCTGGGTCCTCTGCACCAGGGCCTCATCTGCAAGCTGTAATCAAGGTGGGAACAGATGCCCCTGTCTCATCTCAAGGCTCCGTTGGGGAAGGATCCGCTTCCGAGTTCACATGGCTGTTGACAGAATTGGGTGCTGTTGCCCATGGACCCGAAGGTCTGAGTTTGTTGTTGGCTGGTGTTGGCCAGAGGCTCCCTTCAGTTCCTACGTGACTGTTGACTGGAGGCTGCTGCCCCCAATTCCTTGTTACTGGGGCCTCCCCAACAGGCCCACTGGCTTCATCCAAGCCAGCAAGAAAAAACACGTTAGCAAGAAATACATTACCGTCTTAGGTAACATAATCACAAAAGTGACACCATTTTACCTTTGCCATATTTATTGGTGAGAGGTAACTCTCAAGTCATGCCCATACTTAAGGATAGGGAATTGTATAATGTTGTGAGTGCTAAGAGGCTGGGATAACTGGGGGCCACCTGAAACTCTATCTGCCACACACCTTCTGGGTAAAAGTCATTTTGGAATAAAGCAGAAAAAAATAAAGATTTGAGGGTGTTGCAGGTTCTCTTTCCAATTGTACCTGACTCCCAGCTGAAATCCTACAAGTTTGGTTCATGACCCAATAAATTAGCTGACATTATTACCTTTTTTTTCCCCACATAAGCCAGTATGTTTTGTGTCCATTTCAACCAAAAAATTTCTAACTAATATGTAATTGTACTTTTAATACCTAGCATAGTACATGATATATGAGAGATGACCCTAATTATACTTTGATAAATCAAATTGAGAACCCTGCCAGTTGTTCAAATATTTTCACAGTATCTTTTTTATTTTTATTTTTTATTTTTTGTTTGAGACAGGGTCTCACTGTGTCACCTAGGCTGGAGTGCAGTGGCACAACCGTGGCTCACCACAGCCTCAACTTACTTGGGCCTCAGGTGATTCTCCCTCCTCAGCCTTCTGAGTAGCTGGGACCACAGGCGCACACCATCATACCTAGCTAATTTTTGCTTTTTTTTTTTTTTTTTTTTTTGTGGAACCTGGGTTTTGCCATGTTGCCCAGGCTGGTCTCAAACTCTTGGCTTAAGCAATCTGCCTGCCACGGCCTCCCAAAGTGCTAGGATTACAGGCATGAGCCACCATGCCCGCCCTACTTTGGCAATTTTAAGTCACCAAATCACAGGATGTTGGAGCTTAGAGCCCTCTTTTTAATGTGCTCATTTTACATTCTGAAGAAATTGAGGGTGAGAGAAAACAAGTGAATAATGTGACCTTGGCTACACAATTAGTTATGTAGTGATGGAGCTGGAACAGGGTTCTAAATCCTAACTCTGCATCTGGTCCTCTCAGCAGGAAAGAGACACAACTAGACCCTAACGCGAGAGGAATGGGCAACTCAGTACCATGGAGAGAGACTTGCATGTGCCGGCTCCTCTGTGCCCTTAGCCTTGAATAGCCAATGGTTTGAGTCCATGAATTAAGTATTGCAATAAGAATATTTGGTGTACCAAGTACAAACTTAGCTGACTGAAATTATTTGTTTTGATATGATTAAGAGTCTCAAAAGTATAAGAACTATATAGCACATTCCTCTTGTGGCTGTTAGTCCTACATAATTTTCCTTAATGCTTGTCAAAACAGGAAATTTAGATAAGTTGCTATTCTTTTACAGAAGTTCAGTGATTCTTGATAGTCAATTTGTTTTAGAAAGAATTCAGCATTCTTGCAGTACAATGATCTAAAAATATGCTCTAGGAAAAAATTATTTTATAGCTTTATGCAGAATGCATGTCTTTTTTGCTGAATAATGTTCTTTGCTTCTGCAGAGTCATGTGCATTCCCCACTGGCTTGGTTCACATAGTCCAGATAGTTGAAATGTTTTGCTTGCTCTTTTTAATATTTGAAGGATGTCAGCATGCATTTTGGCATAGTTGGAAATGGCCCACAAGGGGTTCTCTTTACAATATTTGAAAAAAGTTAATAATGTCTCAAATTTGCTAGTTGTAGAAAATTGAATATAAATATTTTCAGTGGAAAAATATTACCTGACTCAAATTTCTCTAATTCTGCAGTTTTAAGGCACATTGAGTGTGACGGTGGTTTGTAAGTGTTAAAGCATGATACAAATGTTAATCGTCCTTGTTAGCAATAATAGTATTGTTGCTGTGAAATTTATTATTAACAGACCTGGGGGCAGGTGCTCCTTTTTCATTTAACACACCCACAAAAGAGATGGCTGCAAAGATGGTTAAAAATGGTATTTCAGTACAAGAAGCTGGGAGAGAACTGTTGTAGAACTCACTAAGTGGGGTTGGGTCCATCTTTGCCAGCAGATTTTGAACTCCTCAAAGTCTATTCATCTTTTCATCTGCCCCTTCCCCATGCCAAACACTAGATTCACAACAAATGTTCCTTGCTTTGCAACGATGCCTTTCAAAGCCAAGTCACTCAAACTGAGCAGTTATGCGTGTTGCGGAAGTGCCGAGTTTACCTTCTCCATCAATCATATCTTGTGGCTCTTTTCTGTCTCTTGATTTCCTTTGAAATACCAGAAGTTGTACAACTTCAACATGATGCTAATTAGAAATTAGTGTAACTCATAGAGAAAATCGAAAATCTTTAAAGCGGCAGCAGTGAAGATGAAATATGACAAAGGAATGGACAAAATGGGTAGTTATTTTATTATGCTATGTAGCATTTCATTAAACTTTTAATGTAGGAAATTCAGTGTGGGAAATCTCTTTTGAGTGCTTTAAACAAAGTCGCGTCTTTCAAAAGATGAGAGCCATTGTTAGCTTTTGTCACTGTAACTCAGTCACATGAAATTACTGACCTACATTAATGACTGTTATCCGATAAGGCAGGTTTGACATCACTTTGTTTTGGTGGGGGGTGATGGCCCTTACGTGGCTGATACTGGTTTTTGATCTTTCTCTTTCCTATCCTATTGTCAGCTCCATAGAATGGAAACTCAAGATGACCATAATTGATATTTCTGCCTTTTACTAATAGTGTGAGCTTAGCAAGAGATTTCTCTACGTCTCTGTTTTTCTATCTGTAAAATGGGAATGATAGACTTGCTTCAGAGGCTTCTTATGACAAATTAAATTAATCTACATGAAAGTACTTTGCAATCTTGTAAGGGGTTTCTCCTGCCCTTCCTTGCTCCCACTTTTCCTCCCTCCCTTCCTCCCTCTCTCCTTCCTTCTTTCCTTTCTCCCTACCCTACGGCAAACAATAGTTGTAACGGCATTTCTATTAGAAGAAGGCACGGGGATCAGCAGAAGCAAAGATCTTCCAGGTAATGGGGGTGGATCACGGTTGGGATATTACTTGTACGTTATTAAATTTCACATTGAATCTAGTAGGTTTATTTTGAAGAAACCTTGCAAATTTTATCTTTCTTCTTATTTTTGTTACATTTGTTGTTGATTGTTGGACACTTGGCAAATAAGCCTACTACTTGTCACGTTACTGGAAAAGTTCTGTCTTCATTATTAACCTTCAAATCATTTGTGTCTTTTCAGATAAGCTTTGGAGATATAAACACACAAAGCTTCAGAACTTGGAAGGGCCTTAGAGAAAATGTATTCTACTTCCATCATATTGTGGAAATGTGAGCCAAGGCCCAGACAGACCAGTAAATCAGTAACAGAGTTGAAAAAATAATCCAGGTTCTTGTCCGAGGCTCTTGTTGCTACTCTGAACCACTCCCAGCTCTGAAATCTGTTCCCATCTTCCTGCTGTCAACACCTTTCTCCCAAGGCATCATCACCTGTTTTGTAATCCAGTCATTCAGGATCCAAGGTGAAACTAGCAGTGCCCTGGATACCATTCTTCCAGAAAAGAAGCCACTGACAGTGATTGAGTTCGGCATCATGGGCAGACATATTCTGGTTTGGTCACTTTGAACTGACTCCTACTTGCTTGGTGTGTTTTGTGGCATTCCAGAGACCTGGAAAAAATTCTGAAACTAGTGAAATCCCCAGCTTGTTATCTACACTGGGACACGTTGGAAAGAACAGAGAACTGATCACTGGGATCTGGCCCTAGCTCTTCCCCTAGCTCTCCATATGACCATACGTCACTGAGCTTTTTCATTCATGCATATGGCCAGACAGCTTTTCAGTGCATTCAGTCATTAAAGCTCATGCCGGGCACCGGGAATCAACCCACATTCAAAACATTGTCTCTGTTCTTGGGTGGTACAGTCTAGTGGGGAAGGCAGGCATACAGAAAATATATACTGGGCTGCAGTAACTGGGATCAGGGAAGGCTTAATGAAATTGTACCAGACATACACTGGAGGTGATGTCCAGGAGAGACTATACAATAAAGGTGAGGTTGAAGGTGAGAAAGCACTGAAGGAGTCTTGGAAAACAGGTGGATTCCAGAGGCGGAAAATGGTATTTTCATACATTCATTTACTCATTCATCTGCCCATGCATCCATTTATTCCATTAACAGGTGTTAAGCATCCCCTACAAACCAAGAAATAAGGAGATGAAAAACAGTCTCTATTTCCACAGAACTCCTATGAGCTTGAGCAAAGACTCCAGGGCCACAAAAGAGCAGATGGGTTCAGGGAACTGCAAGTGACTCACTCTGGCTGGAGCAAAAGCCTCCTGTGTAGCAACAACAGGAAAGACTAGAGAAATGGACAGGGCCTTGTACACCATGAAAGGCCTTAAGAACGGTCACAGGAAGTTTATGATTTACCTGGAGGGCTGGGATGGGGCAGGGATGACATCATAGAGAGGAGGCAGGGATGACATAACCCAATTTGAGTTTCTGGAAGACCTTGCTGGTTGAAGTGTGAAGAACGAATGGGAATGAGAAAGGACAGAGCAAAGAAAAGGGAACCACGTGGGAGGGTGTTGCTGCTGTCACGGGAGATCTCATGTTGACCTGGACAAGAGCGTGGTAGAGGAGACAAAGAAGATCTTACTGAGCAGTAATTACAAAATCTTATTTTAGATGCTCATTTTCCAAAAGAGAAAGTTGACAGATGATATGTCTTGCCCACAGGCATGACCCTGCTCAGAATTCTCCTACATGACATCTGATGCTCACTCTTGGGAAAACTGGACCCTGTATTGGTTCCACCACTGGCCAGGGATGGAGGTTCCCTTGAGTTGGGTCTCAGTTTCTTTGTTAGACAGTCTGGAACTTGAGAACTGATATTCCTCTGGCCTCAGCTCTGTGACCATCTATGCCTGCTTCCTGGGAGCTGACACCTGATATTTGCAGCATCTGCTTTTTCCAAGGACATTTGGGGTCTTGCAACTTGGGTGATTTTAATAGATACGGTCCTCTAGGAAGACATAGGCCAGGTGAGGAAAAGTGGCAAGGGCAGGGGTAATTAGGAAAGCTATCTTAGGAAGCAGTGGTGGAACTGGATGAGGTACAGAAATAAGGAGGGCATCTAGCTGGAAGAAAGGAAACCTTCCTGGGTACAGAACAGGACTGTATGGTGGCCCTGGCAGTTTATGGTCAGCAGCTGTCCTGATTGGCCATGGCCTCCCAGGCTGGAGGGTGGATATGATAAACATCATCCTGAGCCTATGCCAGTAAGGCAATGGTCTCCTTCTCTAGGATGCATTTAGCTGAGTGGGAGGAGAGGTAGGAGAAGGATTTGGAAAGAGAAGGAAGGGGTGTCCCAGGAGTCAGACAGAGATTGATGATGGAGGTCTTGCACACCAAATGGAAAACATGTGCAGACGGGTCTCCACTCACCTTCTCCCTACTCTCTGAAACCATGATACTGACAGTCTAGGCTTGTGCTTCATAATGCTGGCTCCCTCTCCAATCCCACATGCTCAGCCTCTCTATGCCTTGGTTTACCCACGTGCAATAAGGGATTAATAAAAATAGGACTAGCACATTGTGTCTGTTGAAATGGTAAAAGGAAATAATACATGCAGGTCCCTAGCACAGAGCTTGGCATATAGTAAGAGCTCAATGCAGACTGCCTATTACTTCTATTTCAGAGGGGCTCACTGGGTCCTGAATATTCTGGCCTGGCTGGTGTGTTTCACAGTGAATGTCTTTGTGTGGATGCTTCACCCTCACCCTCCGAACCCCAAGCTATTCCATGACGAGCAATGTGATTCTTTTTTTCCTAAAAGACTCCTGTCAGTTACATACATTTTGCATGATCCCCTTCTCTTTAGAAAGTAGGTTTTCAAAAATAAACGCAATTTAGGATGACATACTTTCCTCCTGCCTGCTACATTTCCATGAGCCCTGTTCAGCTGGAAGGAAAATCAGCCAGGGGTTCTCAGTGAGTATACTCAGCTGTGGAAATCCTTGAGCTATAAATAGGGAGTGTGTGTGGGTATATTTTTTATAATATGATGGACTCATTTTTCCTGATCATAAAATCCATGGCTTCTATTTATAGCTACAATGTTGCTCGTTAGTACTGAGGGATTTTAAAAATAGGTTCCAGGAAATAAGATGTGCTTGGCTAACTCTCTCAGTATGGAGGCAGCAGAAGGGGCCTGGAGATGTGAGCCTGAGATTTAGGGTCTTTTGTTAACCCCATGATGTCTCTGAGTTGTCCTTGGTTCCAGGTTCCCTCGGGTCTTGTGCTTTCAATTTGCATTACATTGCTTGGGCGAAGAGATTTATCTATTCACTCATTGAGAACTTGCTCTGAGCCAGCCATGCTGCCACGCTTACTGGGGAAATAAATAGAAAGTTCATAGAACCAAGGTGCTCACAGCCCAGTGGGCAGACCTGTAAATACATACAGGATTCCAGGATGAAAATGTGATAAATGCCATTGCACTGGTATTAGGAAAGGCCTGGGAAGCACCAAGAAGGTACACGTAATTATGCCCACGGCAGCAGGAGAGCCACCTGTGGTTGATGGAACAATGGCCCCCAAAGATGTCCAGATCCTAATCCCTGGAACCTGTGAATGTCATCAGGCAAAAGAAACTTCACAGATGGGATAGAGTTCAGGATCTTGAATGGGAGATGGGAGACGATCCTGGATTGCCTTGTAGGCTCACTGTGGTCACAAGGGCCTCATTAGAGGGCAGCAGGACGGTCTGAGGAGAGAGACAGAGGAGAAGGTGATGTGCCTACAGAAACAGAGAGAGATTGGAAGGTGCTACGCTGCTGGCTTTGACGATGAAGGAAGGGGCCATGAGCCGAGGGACGCAGTCCTAGGAGCTGGAAAAGGCCAGGACACAGCTTCTCTCCTACAGCCTCCGCAGGGCAGCACGGCCCTGCCAACAACTTGGTTTCAACCCTGTGAAAGTGATTTTGGACCTCTGGCTTCCAGAACTGTAAGAGAATTAATTTGTGTTTTTTTAAGCCACCAAGGTTGTGGTAATTTCTTTCAACAGAAGCCATCAGAGACCAATATACCACCCAAGGTACCAATTGGTACTGGCACCAATATACCAACCAAGGACTGTTGTAAGGCCCATCAGGTGATCAGAGCCACCCGATACCCATTCTTTTCTGATGATACCTGCACCCCACTTGTTTAGCTGAACCCCTTCCTTAGCAGAGCTTGTGTTTCAGTGAGGCAGGCTCACCTCTGATTCTAGGGTAGGGCACAGTGTTTAGGCCTAAACTAATTAGTACAGTTACTGTTCAGGCTCAGGGCTGAGCATGCATCATACATGGATCTAGCTAGGTGAGAGCCCAAGGTTTTGTTTGTTTGTTGTAGAGACAGGGTCTCACTCTGTTGCTCAGGCTGGAGCACAGTGGCGTGATCATAACTCACTACAACCTTGAATTCTTGGGCTCAAGCTATCCTCCCACCTCAGCCTCCCCAGTAGCTGGGACTATAGGTATACATCACCATACCCAGTTAATCTGTTAATTTTTTGTCAGGACGAAGTCTTGCTCTGTTGACCAGGCTGGATGGAGTGCAGTGGTGCCATCACAACTCACTGCAACCTTGACCTCCTGGGCCCAAGCAATCCTCCTGCTTCAGCCTACCAAAGTGTTGGGATTACAGGAATGAGCTACCATGCCCAGCCAAAAGCCCAGGGTTTTCTAGGATGGTTGTACAAGAAGATGCTTTCTCACTGCACCCCCGCCTCCCATCTTTGAGGATAAACGAGGAAGCACGTCTTCCCAAGAGGCAGGGGCCATGTTGAAACCATGAAGAAAGACTCACCCTGAGAAGAACTCAAACACCAAACAAGCAGAACTTGGAGATACTGAGAGAAACAGGGTCCTGAGCTGCTGGACTTTTCAGATGCACAAACCCGTTACATTTTTTTATTAAAAATGGTTTGAGTCAGGTTTTCTCTTACTTGCTCCTAAAGTATCAAAACAAAGACTAGAGAGACTCTGCTATGAGCAGAGGGAGGGGAAAATGGGAAAGAAGATGAGAGGCAGGTATTGTGATTGAAATCTGCATGTGGTAGAGAGCCCGGAAGGCCAACCTCCCTCTCATTGCAGGTAAGTGTGACCTGGGATCAGGTCCCAGTACTGTGGGTTTTCGGAAGAAGCTTGGCCAGGATTGATTATAAACTGTTGTTTTGCAGATAAGGAGCAGGAAACACACAGAAAGAGAAGGGCTTGTTCAAGGTCACACAGTGAGTTAGTGGCTGACACAGAACCGAAGCCACCTCTTCATTATCCTGGCCTGGTCCACCCGGCTCTGCTCAGGCCCAGTTCTGCTGTATGGCGATTGGTCAACCCAGGGCCGGGTCAGCCACATACACACAGGTGCCCAGAACCCCACCTGGGCAGTCCACACCCAGGGATTCTAGGTGGCCCAGGCTCAAATGAAAAATGCTTCTATGCTTGCTGTCTATATGTGGCTCACTGAGGAAACAAAGACAGTTGCACAGGACCATGATTTTTTTTTTTTTTTTTTTTTTTTTTTTTTTTTTTTTTCTGTAGCCACAGCAGCCTGGAGTGGGAACAGACCATGAGATTTGGAGTCCTGGAGCTGAGTTGCGGCAAAAGCTGCCTCTTACGCTGTCTATGCCCATGGATAGATTGTTCAACCCACTGTTACCTAACTTGATCTTTCTACCTTTCAAGGGATGCAAAACGACAGAGATAGTGGAGGCAAGGTGTCTTCTGAATTGCAAAGTGCTGGACATCCACCATGACGGGCATCACTCGGCTGATTCCCTCTCCCCTTGAAAGTGCTCTACAGAGACTGGGGTCCTTGACAGACATCTTTGAACTAAAATGCTCCAGCCTTCCTTAGTTGGCTATTTTCACTGGCCAGAAAACACGTGGGATCAGAATGTCAAATAAGACAATGATATTTATTTGTTAAGCTTTGGAGACATGTGAAAATGTTTGTGGGAGGTTTGACGGTATGTAAGATATTTCTTTCTAGGAAACAGTATGAGATTGTAGCTAAAGAGTGCATTTTATCAAATGTGAATGCTCCTTCCAAGCCATTGTTGTTCCTAGCTCTAGGTTCAGAAAGAATGTCTCCATTTCCTCTGCAACAGCCGCAACACACTACAAGTCAATGTCTAGTCCGTGAAAGTGCAAGATGAGTTATCCTGGGTTCAATCAAATGGAGGGTTTTGTTTTGTTTTGTTTTTTTGTTTTTTTTTTTTTCTTGAAACAGTCTCACTCTGTCATCCAGGCTGGAGTGCAGTGGTGCGATCTCAGCTCACTGCAACCTCTGCCTCCTGGGTTCAAGCGATTCTTCTGCCTCAGCCTCCTGAGTAGCTGAGACTACAGGTGCACACCACCACACCCAGCTAATTTTTGTATTTTTAGTAGAGATGGGGTTTCACCGTATTGACCAGGCTGGTCTCAAACTCCTGACCTTGTGATCTGCTTGCCTCGGCCTCCCAAAGTGTTGGGATTACAGGCATGAGCCACCGTGCCTGGCCTCAAACAGAGCTTTGAAGTCAAATCTGGGTTTGTTTGCCAGCTCTGTCAAGTGCTCTTTGTGTGACCTTGGCCAAGGGGCTAAACTTCTCTGGGAATCAGCTCCCTCTCAACTGTCACTGCCTCTCAGGTTTGTTGAAGGATTAGATAGAGTGCGTGCTACCTAATTTATAACTTGTCCATGGTGGTCATTATTGCATTGGTGTTGCCATCCTAACCATCATGACGGGCAGAAACAACAGTGGAAGATGGAGAGGGAACAGGCTTTCAATAGTCCACAGCATCCTTAGGCAAGGACCTAACTCCGCAAGAGGACTCCGTTTATTTAGCCAGTATTAATAAGGATCCACAAGATGCCCACGGCAGGGATGCTGCTGGGATGAAGGAACAAAGATAATTGCTCTCAAACAGCCCACAATATGGTGTGGATGCAAACGTGAAAACTATCACACAAGACAGAAATAAAGAAATGCTGAGAGATAAACAGACAAAGAAGCCTGTAAGAGGAAACCATGAATGCCATCACTGGGGATCACACAATTGTAAACCCAGTAGGGACTTCAGCGATCAAATGATGCAACTTCTATTTCGGTGGAGAGGCTGCTTCAATTCCATAAATAGCCAAAACGGAGGGTTAAAGATAAACCTCCAAGTGTCAGGCCAGAGGAGATCTTTGATGGTGCAATCCAGCAGGGATTTTTCAATCATTGATTTCTGTGCAGTGAGAAAGATTTTTTTTTTTCAGCTAAAAGGCTTTAAAAAGTTTGTCCTTCCTGCCAAACTCAGGGATACATGAACTTTCCCTCCACCACGATGAATTGTGCAGTGCAGCAAAGTCTGCACATTGGGGAAGACAGACTAATTTGTGCTTTTATCATTGAGTGCATCTGTGTAGTATTAAAGTAGGAACTATGAGCCACAAATAGGGAAGACGCTCTTCCTGAACTGTGACCTTTGAGCAATCACAGATGGAGAGAAAGAAACACTCTCTGTAGTGTCATGAGAAGGTCCTGTGATGCTGCTGGTTGCCCACTGATATCCACTATCCCTGAATTATTTACTTTAAAAACCCAGTTTTTAGAAGATAGCAAGGAACCCAGCTTAAAAATACCACCACATTCCCCAGCTACGCTTTCACAGCGTTCCACTCAGTGAGATGTAGGTAGAAGTTTTGGGGTGGGTTCCAAGACAGCTCCTCAAAGGGAGCAAATTCTTCTCGTTTGCATCTTTTCTCTTCTTCCATCCTCCTGCCCAAAACATAGATGTGATGGCTGGAACGACTGCACCATATTGCAACCATACAAACCAGGCTAAGAACATCAGGGTGTCACTGGCCCTGAACCAATGCTGGCCACTCTCTTCTTCTGAATTTATCTTTTTATGAGAACAATAAACCTATATTGCTTATGTCGTTGATATTTGGTTTATCTGCCGTATCACTCAAGTGCCAATCCCTAAGTGATAAATGCTAATAATATGAGTATAATCCAACAAGATTTCCATTTTTAGCTTAATTTAATTTGTTTTTAACAGTTTTATTGAGGTGTAATATACAAAAACTGTACATACGGAATGTATATAATTGGATGAGTTTGGACCTATGCATGCACCCCTGAGGCCATTACTATAATCTGGCAATAAACATATCCATCTTATCCAAAATTTCCTCATGCCCTGTTGTCTTTATTTCTTATGGTAAGAACACTTTACATGAGATCTACTCTCTTATTTTTTCTTTCTTTTTTTTTTTTTTTTTTTTTTTTTGAGACGGAGTCTTGCTCTGTCACCCAGGCTGGAGTGCAGTGGCACAATCTTGGCTCACTGCAAGCTCCGCCTCCTGGGTTCACGCCATTTGCCTGCCTCAGCCTCCCAAATAGCTGGGACTACAGGCGCCCGCCACCACACCTGGCTAATTTTTTCTATTCTTTAGTAGAGACCGGGTCTCGTCGTGTTAGCCAGGATGGTCTTGATCTCCTGACCTCGTGATCTGCCCACCTCAGCCTCCCTCTTAATTTTTTTAAGTACACAATACAGTATTGTTAACTATAGGCACTATATCCCATCTCCAGAACTTATTCATCTTACATAACTGCATTTTTATACCCATTGATCATCAAATCCCCATTTCTCCCTGGCAATCATGATTTTTTACTCTCTGCTTTTATGAGTTTGACTACTTAGATACCTCATATAAGTGGAATCATGCAGTATTTGTCTTTCTGTGGCTGACTTATTTCCCTTAGCATAATGTCCTCCAGGTTCATCTATTTGGTCACACATGGCAAGATTTTCTTCTTTTTAAAGGCTGAATAATATTCCATTGTGTGGATATACCACATTTCCTTTATCCATTTATCCATTTACCCGTCAATGGATATTTAGGTTGTTTTCAAATCTTGGCTATTGTGAATATGCTGTAATGAACATGGGAGTGCAGGTATCTCTTACAGATCCTGATGTCAATGAATTTGGACATATATATGTATATATGTGTGTGTGTGTGTATATATATATATGTATGTGTGTATATATATATACATATACTTAGAAGTGGAATTGCTGTAGTTTTAACCATTATAAAATATCCCTAAATTCATTAATGTTTGTTTTTTTAAGTAGCACTGTTAAATGTACATTAAAGAACATTCAGATGACAATGTCACCCATTTATGCCACCTTCTTCTCTAGTTTCTTAATTCAAGTTTAAGCCCAGGGCTTACATAAGTCAGCGTCTGAAGTTTCACTCACCTTGGGCCATTGGCTTTGATGCAGAGCAGTGTGGAGACATGCTGTTTTCCATAATTTCTGTTCATGACCTTCATTCTGTAATGCCTTAATTCAAGGCATATTGAAGAACATTGGCACTCTGTCTGCATTTCCTATTTGGTTAAACTCAACATTGTGTTTTTTTCTTAATTGAGTTTCTATTGCTGGAAGGTAGAAAGCTTCTCCTGGAAATCAGCAAGATTCTGACTCATGACTCCTAAGTCACCGTCCTTCATTAGCCTGGGCCGGTCACACTAACTCTCCCAGCTTTACCATTCTCTAATCCATTCCAGGGGGTCAGTCGATTTCTCTTGCCACCAGCTAACTGCATTGCCTGACCAGCGTCATCCTTTTATACATGTCTCACGACAAGACAAAGGCTTCACTATATATAGACAAGAAAAAGGTTTCGCTATATAGGTTGTGAATTGGCATGCTTACCGCCCAGAGGAAAGGTTGTTGCTTTTCAAGACAATGAGAACGTGCAGGACCCCTCTGGCCACAGATATTGGCTTTACTCTTAGTAAATTTACCTCCCGCAGATCTGTACTCAGGCCCTTCTGCCTGCAATAACTTCTGTTTTAACACTGCCCTAGAATGTAATCTTTTTGAAGACATTGCAAGTGACAATTAGGGATTCAGTTTAAGATAAAATCCAACTCTAGGTGGTGCTGCCAAGTCAAATAACTCAAATTAGTTGACAGCACCTGACAGGCAGAGGCAACATTTGCACAGAGGACAAGTTCTTTTAAAAATCAATTTTAAGGTGTAGCTTGATTTCAAGACCACTGACATTTGAAAAGACAGGATCTTATATTCGAGGAAATACAATGTAATAACTGTTGAATGAAATTGGCTAAGGTTAATTCTTTAGTAAACTCTATATTAAATAAATTCCATATCATGAGTTCAGCTCACAGCAATAATTTTTCTATGTCATCTTTATAGCATTCAGAGATAAAATAACTCTTTCGTGTGTTATTAGAGTCCTTACTAGACTTCAAGATCCACCAGGCGAAGATGAGGAGGTAGTCAGGTTCTATGGTAACCACTATACCTAGCACTATGTCTGCCACATAACTGGGGTTCAAAAATACTTGATTGATTGCTGAATGACCTCCCCTGGCTAGTGACGTCAGGATTCTGCTGTCAACAATGATTGGAACAGCTGTATCCTGAAACAGCAGCATTTGAGCTTGGCCTGCATGTAAAAATGGGCGAGGAAGGGAGTGGAAGACGGCCAGTGGCAGAAGAAATATACTGGGAGGGACTAGAGTTCTAGCTAAAGGAACAACAGCAAGAACAAAGCACAGAGATAAAGATATGCCAGGAATACTGCCTGATGAGGTGGGGGCTTTCCGTGATAGGGGATTCAAGAGATAAGGAGCCATGACTGGAGAGGTTGAGCCAGGACAGCAATAGGTAGAGCATTCAGCACCTTCGCTGTGTGCTATGGAATCACGAATCTTTCGAACCCCATTTGGCAGAAGTTCGAGAGTTATGAAGTATTTGACCTTTATCTTATGCTATTTAAAAATGCTTTTCAATAATCAAGTCAGCACTAGCACTTGAGCCAAAATGATGAACCCTTTTTTATTTCAAACTAGTCAGCTGGGTTATCACTTCTAAATGTAAGCACAAATATGACATTTCCTGCTAAACAAACTCCGAGTCAAACTCTAATTATCCCAAGGCTGCCCTTACCAGCATTTATGCCTCAGCGTGACACTGTACACCTTAAGAGTCCCACATCTAGATTTTTGAAAACCTCTTGCTCTCTGATTCTGACAGTCCTTAAGCATGTTTTGTTGTAATTAGACCTAAGGATAAAATAGCTGGACTACGTGGCAGAATAGAACTCATCTGTTATATTAACACCTCTTCTAATATCCCCAATTAAGAATGGTACTGTGGATTAAATGGCACCCCCCAAAAAGTATGTTTGAGTCCTACTTTCCAGTGTCTATAAATGTGACCTTATTTGAAAATAAGGGACCTGCAGAAAAATGAACTAGATCCCTATGTCTCGCCACATACAAAAATCAAACCAAAGTGGATTAAAGACTTACATTTAAGACCTCAAACTATGAAACCACTACAAAAAAACATGGGAGAAAATCTCTAGGACATTGTCTGGTCAAACATTTCTTGAGCAATACTCCACAAGCACAAGGAACCAAAGTGAAAATGGACAAATGGGATCAAAAGTTAAAAAGCTTCTGCACAGCAAAGGGAACAATCAACGAAGTAAAGAGACCACCCACAGAATGGGAGAAAATACCTGCAAACTACCCATCTCACAAGGGGTTAATAACCAGAATATATAAGAGCTCAAACAACTTTATAGGAAAAGAGAATCTAATAATCTGATTTTTTAAATGAGCAAAAAACGAAAATAGATGTTTCTCAAAAGAAGACACACAAATGGCAAACAGGCACATGTAAAGGTGCATGACATCATTGATCATCAGAAAAATGCAAATCAAAGCTATGAGATATCACCTCACCCCAGTTAAAATGGCTTTTTTCCCAAAAATAAGCAATAACAAATGCGGATGAGGATGTGGAGAAAAGGGAACCCTCATACACTGCTGGTGGGAATGCAAATTATTATACCCACTATGGAGAACAGTTTGGAGGTTCCTCAAAAAACTAAAAATAGAGCTACCATATGATCCAGTAATCCCACTGCTGAGTATATACCCCCCAAAAAGAAAATTAGTGTATTGACATGATATCTGCACTCCCATGTTTGTTGCAGCACTGTTCACAGTAGCTAAGATTTGGAAGCAACCTAAATGTCCATCAACTGATGAATGGATGAAGAAAATGTGGTACGTATACACAGTGGAGTACTATTCACTCATAAAAAAGAATGAGATCCTGTCATTTGCAACATCATGGATGGAACTGGAGATCATTATGTTAAGTGAAATAACCCAGGCACAGAAAGACAAACATCACATGTTCTCACTTACTTGTGGGATCTAAAACTCAAAACAGTTGAACTCATGGACATAGAGAGCAGAGGATGGCTACCAGAGCCTGGGCAGGGTAGTGGGGGAATTGCAGAGGGAGGTGGGGACAATTCATGGGTACAAAAAAAGTTAGAATGAATAAGTCCTACTATTTTATAGCACAACAGAGGGACCACAGTCAATCATAACTGAAGTGTACATTTTAAAATAAAGGTTATAACTGGATTGTTTGTAAATCAAAGGATAAATGCTTGAGGGAATGGAAACCCCATTCTCCATGATGTGCTTATTTCACATTGCATGCCTGTATCAAAACATCTCACGTACTCCCATAAATATATCCTCCTACTATGTACCCACAAAAATTAAAAATTTAAAAAAAATTAAAAAAGGAAAAAAGGATCTTTGGGGATGTAATTCCTTTAAAATGAAGTCATATTGAATTAGAGTAGGCCCTAGTCGAATGACTGATGTCATTAGAAGAAGAGGGAAATCTGGACACAGAGACCCAGACACAGGGGAGAAGCCCACGTGAAAATGGAGGCAGAGATTGGAGTGATGGAAGGTCAGTAGCTGCTGAAAGCCAGGAGAGAGACATGGAACAGCTCTCCCTCACAACCCTTGGAAGGAACAAACCCTGCCCACACCTTGATCTTGGAGTTCTAGACTCCAGAACCATGAGATAATTAATTTCTGCTGTTTCAAGCCACCTGGCTTTTGGGAATTTGCTACAGCAGCCCCGGGAAATGGATAGGGATGGGGACACTGAGACGGGGTGGCTTGCCTAATGGGCTGGAGTAAGTTTTTCACAAAGCAGTCGCAGGCTCGCACTCTGATGTCTTGGGCACACTCCCAGCTCAAATGGAAGCATGTGTTGACCTCTCAGCCCACATGTCACTATGCTTTGTATGAAGAGAGGGAACAGGAGAGAGCAAGGAAGTTATTGTTAGTTGGTACTGGCCCTCCAGAGCAAGACAGCTTTCTTCCCACTCAAATCACTGTGCTCTGCTTAGTTGCCTAATGCATTTCTGTCACATACTAAGAATATTCCCAAAACTGTAAACTTGACTATGTCTCATGAGCCCAGAGACAGGTTGGTGGATTCCATTTGTCATTCATCTGCTCAGTTCCCATTTAGCCAGAGTTGTTAAAAGAATGATAAGAAGAAAATCAATGTGCATTTTAGTTCCATTAAAAAAATGAATTAATAAGAGAATATCCTGTCATCCATACAACTCCTTATAAGATCAATTATCTGACTCTATTTATAATTCAAAGTCTTTTCTAATGCGTGAATTTTTTTTTCAATTAGAGGTTTCGATTTTACTTTTCAAGGACTTCACTGACAAGTTATATTTGGGGTAGGTTCCTTTGATCAAATTTCCCTGGACTTTTTCAGAAGACTCAGAACATCTGATCCAGATAACACCAATATAAAGAACAAGACTCAAACCATGTTTCCGAAATTCTCATGCCCAGAAATCCCAAGCCATTAGCTTGCATTCCCTTACTATATGTGATGCTACAAGTGATGGGGACAGGGGAGGTAGGGGCAGAAAACTGGAGTGGAAAATGCTGACTTTTAGATCAAGATCTGTACGCTTGAATTCTGCTGTTTATCCGATGAGCAACCCTGGTAATTGAAATAACCTCTCTGAGCCTCAGTTTTCCCTCTGTATCTTGCAAAGTGACTCATGGTTGTCAGAGGTCAAAAAAATATATACACATTTTGGGTAGGAAACCTACTTTCTGAGCAGGAAGGAAAACTACCGCATCAGAAAAACTAAATGCAGTAGGTTCAAGTTCTGAACCCAAGTTCAGCCGCTTACTGCTCAAAAGCCAAACACCAGAGACAAGAGTTGATGAGAGGAAATGCGGGTTTATTCAACAGCTGGCAACTTAAGGAGATGGTGGATTAGTGTTGCAAAGAACATCTCAAGTGCGTACAAATTGCAGGCTCTTGCTATGTTAAGTGTAGGGGGAAGAGTAGAGGGTTGGGATCAAGAGGTGACCAACAACTGCAGGCATCTGGGCACCGGCAAGCTTCTGAGGAGGCTAAGAACTTTTTTGTCTTTGGTCAGTTCACAGTGCTCCTATAAATCTTTAAACAAGACATAGTTGTTTACATACTTCCCCTTTAATCCTAAAGTTAGTTTTAAAAACCACGTGATTGCTGTTTTTGCATATTATCTCAGTGCTCTAAAGTTATCCATGCCTATGTGCAGTAATGGGTAAAGAACACTTAAACAAAAAGTGGAGTCAGTTATGTCAGCTCTTTGCTGTTTCACTGCTACAGAAGTCTATGAAAAGTAGTAGGAGGTTTGTGAAACTATGGGATGTGCACACTGGGAAACATTTCTTCTGTTGTGGCAGTAGGGAGAGAAAGTACTAAATTAGGGACAAGGCAATGTCAAGGTCAGTAAGATGTAAGAAAACACAGGTAAGATAAGGGAGAGGAGGAGGCTGCAGAGTGCTGGCATTCTTGCGACCTCAGAAATGATGTTAGCCAGGACTTTAAGTTGATTTCAACCAAAGATACAGGAAAATCTGCTTAAGACCAAGGTGTGCAGGCATCTACTCTGCTTTCCCTGCATAGGGGTTCCTCCTCACACAGGTGAAGTAAACAGCGATGGGGACAGAGCAAGTGCTTCTCCTTGCAAAAGGCACTGGAGTGGGACTTGGGTAACATTTGACAGAAGATGAAAAGGGAAATTGTATGGAGATGGGAGAACATATTTAGAAGGGCTTGAGTACATCATAGAAGTGTGTGTGTGTGTGTGTGTGTGTGTGTGTGAGTGTGTATGTGAGAGAGAGAAAGAGAAAGGGAGAGAGAGAGAGAGAGAGAGCGAGAGAGAGCGAGAGCGAGCTAGGCTGCATGCCTGAGAGCATCTCAGGAATGCCTGCTGGTTCCCCTATGGGATGGTTGTGAACTGGAAAGAAGCTACCTGCTCCTAAACCTACATTGTCTCAAATATCCTGCTTACCATATGACCACAGTGGGGCCTGGGTCAGGGGAGGCAGATTTCACAGTCTTAGTGGCCTTTGTGAGTTTGTGTAACTATTGTGGTTTTGGGCAATTGTAGTGGGCTGCCACCTCAATGACTCTCTATCCCTTTTCACAACCAAGAAAAGTTTAGCCAGCCCAAGGGGAAAAGGTCACTAATACATATGTAAAGTACCATGCTTATAATAGGACACTCAGTAAATATCAACTTTATGCACTCTTATAGTTGTATCAGAAAAGATCAGAATTGCTTGTCACAGACAGGCACAGAAACTTTAGACACTTGGCACAGATACACAGAAATCAGAGTTGCATTTTTTTTTTTAAAGAATCATTAAAACAATCCAGTGATGTACAGCTCTGACATACGGCTCTGCCACCAGGGCTAGGGGTGGAAGAAGGGACAAGAAAGAGTTATTAGTTATAGGGTCCAAAGTTTCAGTTAGACAGTAGGAGTAAGTTTTTGCGATCTAGTGCACAACACGGTGACTATAGTTGATAATAACTCATTGCATATTTCAAAATTGTTAAAAATAAGTAAAATTCAAATGTTCTCATCACAAAAGATTAATAACATGTGAGATGACAGACATGTTAATTAGCGTGATTTAATCATTCCACAGTGTATACATAGGTCACATTAGACTCCCTAAGTATATGCAATTATTATTTGCCAATTAAATTTTTTTAATACACAAAGCAAAAAAAGCTGAACTTAACTATTCCTGTAAATAAGTGAGAAAAACCTTGGACAAAGATGCAAAAGGCTGGGACCGTGGATTTAACCATGGCCTTACTTGGGTATCACCCACGGAAGCCCAGTTAACTCCCTCCTTCTCTTTGGTCAGCTCCGACGATGGATCACTCTTCTCCTATTGTTCTGAGTTCAGCAGATCATTCTACAATTTGCTCTGTATTTTGTGGAAAGACCTAGTGAACAGAAGGCAAAAATCTTTTCTTAGTAAAGTGGAAATAAAAATATTATGCTTTCTTAAATTAGAAAGAAAAAAAAACATTTTTAAAATTAATATTTTCTTCATCTAAACTAGCCAAATATTAAAAACAGATTCCTAAAGGTGATCAGACAAAAACCTTGTTAGAAGAGTATCAAAGAACACAGAGAGCTTGGAAATAGACATGTGAATTTAGAATATGAAGAACAGAATGTTTCATATCGGTGGAGAAAAAAGGACTATTTAATGAATGATTACATTGGATAATTGGCAAAATATTTGAATAAAAACATTCCCTGCATCCTTCCTTATGCCAAAATGAAATCCAGATGGAAAAAGATGGAAATGTAGGAAATAGAAACACAAAATAACAACGCTAGTTATTAATAATTAGAAAACACTAGGTAGTCTCCGTGTTGGGCACAGTGCCTGACACATTCAAGGCACTCAGTAAACATTTGTAATATCCATTAATGCAATGCTTTTTATGTGCCGGATTCTCCACAGAGGAGTGCTTTACCTGCTTTTTTTCTCATTTAATCCTCAAAACAGGGATATAACACAGGATATAATAGTTCCCATATTTTATGTATGAGAAACAGAATCACAAAGAGGTTAGATAACTGCATTGAGAACCACCAGCTAGCAAGTGTGGGGATGACATTCAAACCCTGAAATTTGGACACCAGGGCGCTCTCTTGTTTTCTTTTCGTGTGTATATGTGTGTGTGTGTGTGTGTTGTGTGTGTATACGTATTTGTGTGTGTGTGTGTTTCCGGTAGATTTTAGTTTTTATCTTTTTATTATGGAAAACCTTAAATATATATAGAGATGGAGAACATGGTACCATGAGCCCCTGTGGATGTATGTACCACCCTCCATTTAAAACAACGATCAGGGCCAGTCCACTTCATCTGTATCCCCACGCACTTGGGTCCACTTCGGGTGACTTTGGAACAGATCCCAGACTTATTCATGTGAAAATATCTCCGCATGTGGCTCCAAAAGACACAGGTATCTTTCTTCGAACATAATCTCAGTTCTATCATCATTCTAACAAATAACTATATTTTTATAGCAAATATTCAGTCAGTTTTCAAACTTTCCTTCCTGTTTCATTTTTCTGGAGAGAGGGATCCATTTCCTGAGGTTATCTGACATGGCTCTCGAGTCCCTTCTACCCCAAGACTCCCCTTTTTTCCCTTTATCCTTGTGAATTATCTGTTGAAGAAGCCAGGTCACTGGTCTGCAGTTTCCTATTGTCTGGGTTCCACTGACTGTGTCCAGTGGTGTCATCGAGCATGTGTCTCCACCCTTGCATTTTTGCAGACTGGCCATCCAATTTGGTTGAGCCCATATGGTTTAGTTCATACTTATGAGACAATATTTTGTTTTGAGATGGAGTCTCACTTTGTCGCCCAGGCTGGAGTGCAGTGGCATGATCTCAGCTCAATGCAACCTCCGCCTCCCAGGTTCAAGCAATCCTCCTGCCTCAACCTCCTGAGTAACTGGGACTACAGGCACACCCTGTAGCCACCACACCCAGCTAATTTTTATATTTTTAGTAGAGACAGGGTTTCACCATATTGGTCAGGCTGGTCTCAGGTGATCCACCCTCCTCAGCCTCCCAAAGTGCTGGGATTACAGGCGTGAGCCACTGGCGCCCAGCCGAGAATAATTTTTTAAACTGTGAGGGGAAAGAAGAGCTTTCCTTGACATGATGAAAGGAAAAGAAAGCAAGAGGAGAAGGAGGAGGAGGAGGAGGAAGAGCAGGAGGAGGAGGAGGAGAAGGAGGAGGAGGAGAAGAAGGAGAAGGAAAAGGAGAAGGAGAAGAAGAAGGAAAGGAAAAGGAAGGAGGGAAGGGAAGAATTGGCTGGGTGTGGTGGCTCACACTTGTAATCTCAGTACTTTGGGAGGACGAGCCAGGCAGATCACTTGAAGTCAGGAGTTGACCAGCCTGGCCAACATGGTAAAACCCTGTCTCTACTAAAAACACGAGAATTAACTGGGTGTGGTGGGGAGTGCCTGTAATCCCAGCTACTCAGGAGGCTGAAGTGGGAGAATCATTTGAACCTGGGAGTTGGGAGTTGCAGTGAGCTGAAATGGCGCCACTGCACTCCAGCCTGGGTGACAGAGCGAGACTCTGTCTGAAAGAAGGAAAGAAGGGAAGGGAAGGGAAGGGAAGGGAAGGGAAGGGAAGGGAAGGGAAGGGAAGGGAAGGGAAGGGAAGGGAAGGGAAGGGAAGGGAAGGGAAGGGAAGGGAAGGGAAGGGAAGGGAAGCGAAGGGAAGGGAAGGGAAGAAGGGAAGGGAAGGGAAGGGAAGGGAAGGGAAGGGAAGGGAAGGGAAGCGAAGGGAAGGGAAGGGAAGGGAAGGGAAGCCAAAAAATATTTAGAAAACAGTTAGCTTTTCCTGTCTAAATATTTAGAATTCCCTTCCTTTATGACAATCTTTCCCTCTCTCTCCGACTAGGTCAGAGGACGTGCGATAAACTAGGGAAAATATTTGCAATGCTTCCATCAGTTAATATCCATAATCTATAAAGAACTCCAACAAATTAGTAAGAATAAAACAAACAGCCCTTGGCTGCAGTGAGAACATGCACTGAGCACTCAGCTCTCCTACTGTGGGGGCACAATTGATGGGCAGCTTCAACTTGCCTGGAATTCAACACCACATTTGTCCCAAGTCCATGCTTCCCAGGGCTGCTCACAGCCAAGGGCAGGAATGCAGGTCTCTTCCTGGGACAAGACACTCCCCTGAGGGTGACTTGGTTGGAGTCCATGTTGGCCTGCCTGAAACTTTCTTGGAACTGTGGGGCAGTCTGATGCTCTGTCTACTCACCTCTCTTTTACTGAGGCTGCATTGTATGACCCTTCCCACCCTCTCCAGCCCCTCCCCTTCCTCACTAACTCTCTCCACATCTAATCCCATCTCAACATCTGCTTCTCAGAAGGACTCAACCAACAAACCCTCCATGTTGCACCTGTCAGATGGAAATGATGAAAATAACTGATGATTATCACAGTGTGCTGAAGTTGGCATGCTTATCCACCATGATGGGGGGTATGAGTGGTTAAAATCATTCTAAAAGACAGTTTAGCAACATGTCTCCAACCTTGTGAGTGGCTAACCTCTTTAACCCCAAATTCCACATCTAAGATTTTAGTTTAAATGGTATGTATTAAAAAAGAAAATACATATTCATCTCAATTGATGAGAAAAAACCTTTCATAAAATTCATAGCCTTTCATGATTAAAAGATAAAAACCTCTTAGCAAAATAGAAATAGAAGAGGACTTCCCTAACACAAAGAGATGTATTCAAGAAAAATGCCCGAGGGCAAGAACTGCATCTGCCAGGTACCAGGGCCTATCCCTGGCTCAAGGTCAGTACCTAAAAAGTCTGTATGGAATGAATGAAAGAAAAAGGGAATGGTCCCTGGCCATATTTTCAGCCCCATCTTCCGATCCCCCTTTACACGCCTCTACTTCAGCTGAACAAAATGACTGGCACTTGCTGCGGTGGTCTTAGAACTCCACTTTATTGGGCTGGGAGTGGTGGCTCATGCCTGTGGTCCCAGCACTTCGGGAGGCCAAGGTGTGGGGATCACCTGAGGTCAGGAGTTGGAAACCAACCTGGCCAACATAGTGAAACCCTGTCTCTACTACAAATACAAAAAAAAAAAACCATTAGCCGGGCATGGTGCTGTGCACCTGTAGTCCCAGCTATTTGAGAGGCTGAGGCAGGAGAATCGCTCAAACCCAAAAAGTGGAGGTGGCAGCAAGTCAAGTTCACACCACTGCACTCCAGCCTGGGCAACAGAGCAAGACTTCGTCTCAAAAACAGCAAAACAAAACAAATATTGAGCATCTGTGTGCTGAGCTGAGAGTTGAGCATTTGACTAACGTCATTTCTAATTGTTGCTACAACCCTGAAAGTTGGAGAGAGTTCCCCATTTTATAGAAGAGGAAAGTGAGGCTCACAGATGCCAATAGCCCACTCATGGACACACAGCTAATGAGAGGCAGCACTTGGATTTAAGTTCATGTGACTGCCGTGAGGGCCTGTGCTCGCTCCGCCCTATCACACGGCCTTTCTGGGGCAGCACTAGGATATATGAAGACCTTGTCCTTAACATTGAATGACCTGATACCTTGTCACTTGATCTGAAAAATGACACTGTCCAGTCCACTTCTCCTGGCTCTGCGTGTACATTATTCTCTTCTGTGTCTCCTGCGCACTGAAAACCCCGTTGGCCAGCATCACTCTGCCCCATGCAAGAGACCCTCCAGCCACCCTTGAGATTTTAACCAGTGTGAGTGCCAGCAGTTGGAGCTGGGGACAGGATGGAAGGGACACACTGCGAAAATGGAACATGTGCATTTTCAACAGCCTCCTCCAAGGTCATGGCCTCAGGCCTCTGTTCCCTACACCCTCCTGGAAATGGTTTAATCACAGGCTGGAGCCACAGAACCCCCATCTTCATTATAGCCCCAGGAAACAAGGTGCCAGGCCCTCTAGAGCAGCCTGCCCGGAGCAGGCTGTCTTCTGCTAGTGTCAATTTCAGACATTAAGCCTCAGCCACCTTGACAGTACCAATAATAATTTACAGGGGGTGGGGAAGATCTAGTTTGCAGAACTGTAGAGGCTGGAGAGCCCTCTGGCTTTGCTAGTCATCTTCTAATCCAAATTTCTTTAAAAATATTAGTAGGTTAATTAAAACCAGCAAGAACAGCAAAACCACATTGTTACTCAAAGGGCCAAGTGCTTTGCCAAGGTGACATACTTGGCCAGGGGCATAGTTTTGGATGGAAGTCACGGGTTCTGTCTCCTGTCTGATGCTCCTTTGATCTGCCAAGACCCTTGGGGACATGACTGCCCCTTAGTGTCCCTTCCCATCCTAAGGGTGCAGGTTGTAGTTAAGAGCATATGATGGTCTCAGCCTAGCTCTGCCGATTGCCAGATGTGTGGTCCTAAGCAAGCTAAGAATCTCTTTGTGCCTCAGTTTTCTCATCTGCAAAATAAAGATGATAAAAAATGATATCAATCTAGTGGAGTTGTGAGGGTTAAATACATTAACATATATAACGTTTTTAATACAGTGCCCAGTACACAATAAGCACTGAACAAATATCGGCTATTACTATATTAATTGGTAGCCTTAGGTCAATAAACCATTGTGGAACCTTTTTCAGGAGTGAAGTTAAAATGATTTGTACCCAGTTTATAGTAACTCTTGAATGAGTGAATACATGAATAAACAAACAGATGAAGGACGAGTGAGTTCAAATACCCTGAATGGTAGTTAATGGCTTTGATATTTTTCCATATGACGTGTCCACTGAACAGAGAATTTCCTCACTGTAAGTTACTGACAGTGCCCTCAGACACCATGGCTTCCCAATAAGGTGAATATTTAGGAGCAGGGGGCTTTGCTGGGTGATTGGATCTCCAAATTAAAATAATCTCAGCCACAAAGATATCAGGCCCTTCCATGTTCCAACACAGGCTCGTGGAGGCTTTGTTTCAGGGGAAGAGGGAATCCCAGCTATGACTGACATTTATTTACGCTCACAAGATGGCTTGTCTGCTGACGAGGAGCTGGAGTGTAGCAGTGAAAGTCAATGACACAGAGAAACAGAAATAGATGGGGAAGGTAAAATTATCTCTTGTTTTGGCATCTTCTGCTCTGCCAGGAGCACAGTTAAATTCATACCATCTTAGGATGCCAGAGATGAGGTTTGCCTTGGAAGGGCATTCATTCTGTCACCAGCTAGAAAGCATTATGTGCTAGGTGCTGGGCCTGAGGGTGGCAATGCAATGGTGCCCCAGTGAGGCCCATCTCCTGCCCTGGGTCATGGAGAAGGGAGGGAGACAATGACCCAGCATTTCAGAGTGCTCCGACGGACAGCTGTGAACTGGATTCTCATGGATATAAGATGGGGAGATGCCTCTACTAGAACTTCCTTTTAGGGTCAGGGAGACTGTGAAGGGGAGGGGATACTTGAGCTGGGGCCTCAGTGGATGAAGAGAAGTTCGCCAACCAGAAAAGCAGGAAGGCCCCCTAACGGAGGCAGCAGCAGGTGCAAAGACTGGGGGCTGTCCAGGGGACCTCCAACCTGTGTCATGGCTGCAGCAGCAGTGAAAGGGTGTCAGGGACGGGTGGGAGATGGGAATGAGTGAGGCTACAAAGGAACTGAAACTTTATCCTGCCACCATTGCAAGGGTGAGTAGGAGAGGTCACAATGGTACCAGCCCATCCCCTCATTTTCATAGAGGAAGAAAATGAAGCCCCTGGACATGGACACGAAGTGACTCCCCCAGAGACACAAAACAGGTCCATGCTGGTGCAAACACCCAGTTCTCCAAATGCCCCATTCTGATCCTTTTCACCCCACTCTATCGTCCCCTCTAAACCTAGGAATTGAACAAATATATAACACGAAGCAAAATCTACTCAGAGATAGGCCACATAAGGATAAAGATTTCTGGTTAAGGTTGTTTGAAATTGAGTTCCTGTTCTACTTAAGCGCTCAGAAATTCAGTTCAGTCATTGTAAAGTGAAGGTTATATTTTCCCATGTAGGACTAAGTGAGATAGAGATTGTGAAGACACACAGCATAGTGCTTGGAGAGCAGGCAGAGGACAGCCAATAGCTGCCGTAACCATTGATGGGCTGAGACCTTA
This sequence comes from Rhinopithecus roxellana, assembly GCF_007565055.1. NCBI lineage: Eukaryota > Metazoa > Chordata > Mammalia > Primates > Cercopithecidae > Rhinopithecus > Rhinopithecus roxellana. The sequence goes on along the minus strand of NC_044553.1, from coordinate 154,360,976 downwards.
TTGGTGCCCATTGGTAAGTGGGAGTCCAAACTCAGTTCATAAAATAAAGCTGTAGACTGGTGGTATTTTCTTGGAGAATCTTCAAGGAAAGGCTTGGCTCTCTGTGATAATGGTTTCCTTTGACTTACCCATCCTCTCTTAGCCAAACTAGTACAGAGCCACCTGGGATTTCTTTCCTCATGCAAACCTGCCTGCACAGCATTGGTATTCTAAGCAGCTTTGGTTCTCCGAAATGATTACCCACAGTTATTTGGGGCACTAATTTGCATGTAGTGTTTATTGCATTTTGAAATGGTTCTTTTGTTTTCAGCCCAGCAGACATAGTGGAGGAGGAACATGGGGAGGAGTGTAATGTATCTTAATTTGGGGGTAGCTAACAGTCTTAAACCAAGCTCTGAGATGTACCTTTGAAGCTGAAGCTGGGCATACACTAGGGTGAGGGAAGTGGGAACCAGCCCCTGCAAAGTATGCATTTCAATAGAACACTGCATCTTTTTTTTTTTTTTTTTTTTTTTTTTTTTTGAGATAGAGTCTTGCTCTGTAGCCAGGCTGGAATGCAGTGGCGCAATCTCGACTCACTGCAACCTCCACCTCCGGGGTTCAGACAACTCTCCTGCCTCAGCCTCCTGAGTAGCTGGGAATACAGGCATGTGCCAGCATGCCTGGCTAATTTTTTGTATTTTTAGTAGAGACGGGGTTTCACCATGTTAGCCAGGATGGTCTCGATCTCCTGACCTTGAGATCTGCCGCCTCGGCCTCCGAAAGTGCTGGGATTACAGGCATGAGCTATTGCACCCGGCCCACATTATATCTTTTAAACAAAGAGTCTTGGATGGCATATGATTTTCGAGCCAAACAGGTAAAGGGGAGAAAAATGTACTTAATTAAATTGCATAATTAAAGAACAGTAGGCTATGCCTCATCTTATAACAACTAAGTCCTGGTGAGTCAACCTCACTCCATGGAGTAAAACACAAAGCCTTTTCACCATGCTCTTCTTCTTTGCCTCTTAGCAGCAGGTGGCCTGGTTATCTGTTCTAACCCCTTGACATTCTCTCCTACCCTGACTTCCAAAAGTCTCTACTGCCTTTGGTCCCCTGCTTCTCTCTGACCACTTTCTCCTGCCCTGAAAGTCTGTGTATCCCCAGGGTCACTCCTAGGACCCTTCTCTTTGCTGTCTCTTCTTCCCTTCTTAGGAATCTGTCATTCTTTGCCAGGCTGTCTCCAGGAGTGAGACCCTGTTTAAAAAAAAAAAAAAAAAAAGAGGGCCAGGCGCAGTGACTCACTCCTGTAATCTCAGCACTTTGGGAGGCCGAGGCAGTCGGATCACCTGAGGTTGGGAGTTTGAGACCAGCCTGACCAACATGGAGAAACCCCATCTCTACTAACAATACAAAATTAGCCAGGAGTGGTGGTGCATGTCTGTAATCCTAGCTACTCGGGAGGCTGAGGCAGGAGAATCACTTGAACCCAGGAGACAGAGGTTGCAGTGAGCCAAGATTGTACCACTGCACTCCAGCCTGGGCAACAAGAGTGAAACTCCATCTCAAAGAGAAAAAAAAAAAGAATAACCCAATTCATGTGATCAACTTTCACACCTGAATCATGGTAGGCTGTCCCAGGCAGAGCTCTCTTGGTTATCATGAAAACCAGTTGATATGGTTAGGCTTTATGTCCCCACCCAAATCTCATCTTGAATTGTAATCCCCACAATCCCCACATGTCAAGGGAGACACCAGATGGGAGTAATTGAATCACAGGGGTGGTTTCCCCCATGCCGTTCTCGTGATAGTGAGTTCTCAAGAGATCTAATGGGTTTTTGGGGGCTCCTCCCCCTTTGCTCGGCACTTCTTCCTGCCACCTTGTGAAGAAACTGTCTTGCTTCTCCTTTGCCTTCTGCCATGATTGTAAGTTTCCTGAGGCCTCCCCAGCCATGCTGAACTGGGAGTCAATTAAACTTCTTTCCTTTATAAATTACCCAGTCTTGGACAGTTCTTTATAGCAGCATGAAAATGGACTAATACACAAGTTATCCAGCCCCAGCAAATGGAAGGGTCATTGAATGAACTTAGCACCTTCCTTACTTATAGGACAGAGTTTCAGGAAACACACGGGGTCTCTGGCTTCTTCCAGCCCCTTCCCTCTCGGGCCTCATGGTCTTCCAGCTTCGCATCTCTTACAGTCTGTGTACCCTCTTGTTTCTGCAAACCACACTACTTCATCTCTCATGGTTCTGGCTTAGCGAGACACCACCCCCAACTATAGCCCTCCAGATCTTCTTGTTGAATGGCTACCACCTCTGACCTCTGTGACTCACTTCCTCTCATTGAGCATTTCATTGACTCAGCCCAGTCCACAAACAAGCCAGTCTTGAGTCATGTGGTCATGCTTGGTCCAATTGGCTGTGGCAGGGTTGAGGTCACATGACTGCTCTTTGCAGAGGAAGGCAGTGGAGCTGATTAAGTCAGAAGGGGAAGTTGGGTGTGGGAGGCAAACTGATGGCTCTGTCTGCTGTACAGGTTTTTCCATGAATATTCCATTCAGGAATGTTACTTCGAAAGCTGGGAAGAGGGACTGCCCTGTTCTTGGGATTGACATTTGCTTCTCTGAATCAGGAGTTTATGGTTGGATTTCCTTTTCTGTCTTCTGTTTTCTTGTGTCTGAAATGCTAAGAGATTGGGAGTGGGAATAAGGGACAGAGAATTATGACTTCGACTTTGGCTTTTGTGCAATTTCTGATGTAATGCTATGTGCTAGGAGGTTGAATACCTCCTGCTGTCCCTGCTGTGCCACTTCCCAGCTGGTGGTACCCTGGCCTGGTCACCTACCCATCCTGATTAAACTGCATGACAATGTATTGAATTAAATGATAAGGTCTGTTGTAGCCACCATGAATCCTGTCCTCACTCAGTCAACAGTCAATAAACATTTATTTTTATTACATGTGTGATAATGAAGGCTCTCTCCCTCTGGCGGGTACAGAGAAGCAAAAGCAGGGGATGGCATTTGCTAATTTCTTAGGCTATTTCCAGCCCTCACATTGACTGTTTTTCAGCTATCGCTGCCCCAAAACTGGATTAATGTCACCCTGCAAGAAAGAACCAAAGAACAAGAGGCCAAGTGTGAGAGAACACATAAGACAAGGCTGCTTTCCAGGAGGGAAATTGAAACGCCAAGAATGCAATTGTCACCAGAGAGGAATAGGGCCTGCCCAAGAGGACAGGAGGCATAAATCTCTCCCACTTTGCAACTCTTCCCAGAGCTCTCTCTAGTGGGGAGAGGGAGAGAAGTTATGGGAAGAGGGTTGACAGAGCCCCATCTCTGAGCTGGCCTGTGCTTTCCTGACAAGGAATCAGACACACCAAGTTCAAGGCTTGGCTCCATAACCCCAGGGCAAGTTGTCTAAACTGTTCTTTCTGTTTTTTCAGCTGAAAATCTGAAAATGAGAGATTAAATACTTTTCTCCAAGAGTCACTGTGAGAAATGTATGTTGCTATATATGGAGATGACACCAACACAGTAGCTATTCAAGAGGCGTGAGCTTCCTCTCCCTCAAGCTGGGAGGCCCATCAATCCCAGAGCCGATGGAGCACAGTGACCATCCATTTAATCCTGCAGAGAAGGAAACTGAGGCTCAGAAAGGGAATGACTCTTGCCTGAGCAATGGTTAGGGCCTTGCTGCTGACTGCACAACTGGGTTACCCTCATCACAAGTCCTGTGGGCCAGGCTGGTGGGATCCTGTGCCTGTGGATGAATGCTAGCACCCTAAAATGGATCCTTAACAGAACCAGTGACCTAACCCTCACCCAAAGCTAGCAGATACTGCAGAAACTCTGAGCAGTTGCTCGAGGTTTGGGGATTCACTGTATTGAGCATGAACTTCTGGAAGCTCCCAGTGAGTACGGACACTGTGGAGATCCCAAGCCAGAGCTGAGACAGGACCTGAAGTTACCCCCAGAAAACCCGCCAGGGTAACGGGGAGACAGAGGGATGAGCACCTAGTTCTGAGGATCCATTCCACCCCAACTGCCTTCACTACGGCAAAGGCCCAACCACTGAGTAGATTCCTCTTGTGTCTGCTTGCTCAGCATCTATTGCATTCATTTTAGTGACAGCATCCCAAATTTCCTTGGAGAACCACCCCTCCCCATTCTTAAATCCAAGATTTAGTCTTCTGACTCTTACTCTCTTCTTCATCCTCCTCTCCCGGGATGGGCATAGCAACATGACTAGCTGGCCAATCAGAGCATGGCATTATCCTCTACCTACAGTGATTGGTTCAGAAATGGGCACATGACCCAGGCCAGACCAATTAGAGCTAATGAAATTTAACAGGAATGCAAATGACTGGCAAAGAAACCCCCTGCCTTTTCCCTAGTGAAAAGATAGGGTATAAGCCTGGAACTGCCACGAAGAAAAGGTAGCCTGTTAGTGATCACAGCCTCCACAGAAATGCAGGTTGGGAGGTCTGCGTGGGTATAGCGTGGGGCACCAAAGCTTCAGAGAGAAATACTTCTGATCTTTCAGCTCTTGGTGCTCTGGGAATGGAACTGGACCCTGTCTTTGGGGCTGACTCCAGCTTTGTTCCAGAAGGTACAATATTCTGGTCATTTGGGTGCTCCAGACAATTGTAAGGACAATGTTTACCCAGTGTTCTCGGAGCAGCGCTGAATAATCCCAATGCAGTGACTGTTCTGTGTAAAAATGTCAAAGACTGTCTTTACCGTGGGCAGGGTGATCCCTGCAGACATAGTTAAGGTGTAAGCAGTGATGGGCTGGGAGATGTACCACCCGGAACCCTCTTCAGGGAAGGGCCTGTCGCCCAGTCGCCGGGCCTGCTGTCAGCCCGTTCAGGGACGCTTCAGGCTAAACTTCTCTGGGACGGCTTCACAGGGAACCCAATGGCTGCTATGAAGTACTGCTTCCTCTATTAGGATCCAATGAGAGAATTAGAGAATTGGGGGGGTGGGGCACAAATGGCAAAGGGCAGGATGTCACCACCTGGTACAACTGAGGACTAAAAGGAGGAAATGTACACGAGGCACCCGCCTCTTTCCCTCCAAATAGAGTCAAGGCCAAGGAATATCAGAAGCAGCAAGATCCCATACTGATATTTAGATGCTTCTTTTAAAATAATTCCTGTATGTTGCACTCAAAACTCAGAAAAGTCTCTTAACCCAACAGCCTTAAGCTAACTGTGACTGTGGTGCATCTGGTTCGTATTTGGACTGGAAATTGAAGCTGCAGCTCCCCAAAGGTTATTCAAAGCTGTCCAGAGGTGATGGGAGGAGGTCAGAGCAGCAGCTGGAGTGAGAGGTGACAGCCTGCAGTCAGGACAGCTGGTACTCGGATCCCCTGGCTCAGGACTTGCTTCCTGTGGTCTTACCCTGGAGGGCCTCTGGCTAAGGAAGTCTGGCATTAAGGGAAGGAGTAACTTCCCTGAAAACTGGGATTTGAGGACATTAGCATGACCCCAGACTTAGGACATGTTTGCTGAGGAGCCCACAGGGAAGATGGCCGAGGGAGGTGGGATAAAAACAACAACCCCCGCCTCAACAGGCCATCGGGGAAGGAGGAGCACCCTGGGGGAGGGGCTTGCTGTGTGCTACAGCCTGGGAAGAGGAGAGGAGAGGGGAGGGAAGGGGAGGGGAGGGAAGGGGAGTGGGAGGGGACTGGTTGGGGAGGCCATTCCCTGGTCTGCTCTGGCACAGCACAGGGCCCAGAGGACCTCTAGATGGTGAGACTGAAACTGGCTGTGCTGGGAGGTTCCCACCATGTACCCTGAAGGAAAGGGCAGGGCTGAGCTGTCATTCCTTTAGGCTGTAGGTCCAGGCGTGGGACCCACAACCAAGGCTCCTGGCTCTCCACCCTTTCTGCAGCCCCAGGAGCCTGGGGCGGCCTCTCAGTCACTCTCAGGACAAACGATCTTGCTGAATGCATAGAGTCTTCAAGGAATAAAATCAAGGATTTTTCATGCGCGTGGTCAAAGCCTCACATTAACGTAGCAGAGTGAAGGAGGTTGCCCCATTTCCCAGGTGGAAGTATTGAGGTGCAGAGACATGAGGGACGTGCCCACGATCACAAACACAGCAAGTAGCAGAGCCCCTTGAGCTCCCCCTCTGCCCCCAAGCTGTCCTAAAGCTCCTTCTTGCTTTATTTCTACCCCAGTCTCCCATTTAGGATGTAGGTACAGTCTAAGCCCATTTGCTGAATGCAGCCAATGCCATGTGAGGGATGGGAGCCAATGTCATGTGAGTGATGGGAGCCGATGCCATGTGAGGGATGGGAGCCGATGCCATGTGAGTGATGGGAGCTCCAACCCAGCCTTAATACACGTTTTCTTGTTCGGTGACTGTTTCATCTCCAGGGAGCCAGTGGGGCTGTTAGGGCTTGCACTGCAGTGTTTACAAGATGAAGGGGTCCAGCCAGGAGCTACAGTGGAGTGGAAGGGAAAGGCCTGAAACAGAAAGAGCAGGATCAGAACTGGGGCATGGTAGGAAAGAGGCAGGTGGAGGGACCATGGTAGGAAAGAGGCAGGGTGGAAGGACGAGCTTCAGGAGTACCCCTGCCTTGCCAGCCTGGGACAGTGTCCTTGGCTCAGACTCTGTCTCAGGAGAGAGAGGGGGGAGGGAATTACTGTGCACCTGTTTGTGGGGGACACTGAGGATAGGGCCACCACACAGAGCCTCTCTTCAGTTTTTGTAATCACAGCCACACAGGAAGACCCACATAATGATCTTTTTGGAGATGAGAAAGCTGAGGCTCAGAGAGGTTAAGTTACCTGTCCAAGGCCACACAGTGTGCCTGGAATAAGAACCTGTGTTCTTCTGCTCATGGGCTGAAAGCCAGGCTTCTGCCCTTTGGGTCCAGCATCTCCATCAGCAAGCAGGCAGGGCAGCTAGGAAGGCCCCTACGCTCACGGGGAAGACTTGCGTTTTGACCTGGGGACCAAGCCACTTTCAGTGTACCAAGAAGCCCTGTGCCCTACAGAGATAACAAAGCTGGTATTTGCCTCTCTTGGTTCAGTGCTCTGTGTGCAGAATTCATTGGCAGGAACCCTGGAAGGGAAGGGGCTGAATGAGGGGCTATAAGCAACCAACCCCACCCCAACCTCCAGTGGCAGGGGCTATTATTGTCCCCATGTTGAGACATGAAACCAAGGGCTGTCACGGCAGAACCGTGTCCCCAACCAGTGTGGCACCAGAACCTGCTCTAACCATGGCCTCCCTTGGCCTCAGCTGGTGCAGTCCTCAGCACAGACGAGGCTTGCCAGGCATGTTTGATGAATGACTGAATGATGCTTGGGTGATGCCTTATTGATCCATGAGCTCCCCAAACAGGGAACAGAGTCCTCTGCACATGTGTCTCCACGGCTAGCCTCACACACAAGTGTGCATCTGAGTAGGCTGTTGGATGACTCTCCTGGGATCTCTGCCAAAGCATGTGGCTTTGGTTTTCCTGCCTCTTCCCTTCTCCAGTGACAGTATCTGACCTGACCATTTGCTTCCATGAAGTTGGGGTTGGAATTACAAAGACCCGATAACCACAAGGCCACTTGTGGTCACTGGAATTGGATGTACAAAGGCTTAGCTCTCTGGGACAGGAAAGAGGAACCAGCCATAGCTCCCCTGAGGGCAGGCAGGGGCCCGCAGGGCTGGGAAGGGAAGGCAGAGCCTGATTTACTTTCGCTTCTGAGGCATTCCTGGGTAAGATGGGCCCATCCTATTAGTCATTCTGCCTGAATGGGTGGAGCTGAGGCTGAGCCCTTTCCCCAACTCTTTCAAGAAGGCTAAAATGTCGGTGGAATTTTCTTCCTTTAATGGACAAAGAGGGGCATATTAGTTTTCTGTGGTTGCTGTGACAATCCACTATAAGCTGAGTGGCTTAAAAAAAAAAAAAAAAAAAAGGTATTCTCTCAAAATCTGGAAGCCATGAGTCCAGAATTAAGAAAGAAACCATCTCTTGCTTCCCCTAGTTTCTGGTGGTTGCGGGCATTCCTTGGCTTGAGGTCACATCACTCCAGTCTCCACCTTCCTCTTCACATCATCTCCTCATGGTGTGTGGGCACATGTGTGTGTGTGTATGTGCCCACACTTTCAAGAGTCTCAGAGTCCAGTGTGAAAATCCAACCAGTACATGCTCAATGACCATCTTTTGCATTGTTCTGTAAAGCCAATCACTACAAAGCTGTGTGATGCATTCTGTGGTTAGAATGTGTGACTGGTGAGGTGGCTTGTGGTAGTAAGCGGTGAATTCTACCTGGAGGATCAGGGCAGGCTGCTCCACAAAGGGGGCCTTTGAGCCTGGCCTCAGAGGAAGAAGGGGAGTCCAGGAGGGAGCATTGACCAATGGAAGACAGCAGGCCCAGGGTTGTCTCTGGAAGGTCAACAGTCCTGCGTGATCAGGCAGAGCGCAGGCTCGTTGGATGAGAGGACATATTTGGAGGCGGGGGGGAAGGGGGTGCTGCAAAGGGTGGTCAGGGGCATTGCAAAGGCCTTCCCTCCCCTGCTAGGAAGTGAAACCACCTTGCAACTTTGGCACAAAGTATGATCTCTGCTGCATTAACCCAGATGCATCCTTTTCCTCTCAAACATGACTTCCTCAGAAAGACCTTTTCCGGACTACCCAGACTCCAGCACTTTCCTGTGATTTTATACTCATGGCACCCCATGCTTGTCTTTCCCTCATTTGTACACACGCGAGGGGCAGCTCAGGTTAATGCATAAGAGCAGGACACTGGACCAAGACTGCCAGCAGGTGATGTGCGGGACTGCATCATTACCCTGGTTCCTCACCCATCCCTGCTTACCCTTACCAAGCCAGTTTGCAGTACCCTCCCCGTGGGCAGGGCTTGCTGCCTGCCCCTATGTTTGGCTACTTGCTTTGCTTTAACCGGTGGAATTATGGGGGAAATGACAGGGCACCAACTCTGAACCTACTGCTTGCTCTCTTGTACTTCTGCCATCCCTATAAAAAGGACATTCCTGGACTGGCCTGTTGCTTTCAGAAGAGGAGGAGAGGCATGTGGAGCAGAGCCAAGCCCCCACTGGCCACTGGCACATAGATGAGAACAGGAGAACCGCCTAAATGAGCCCAGCCTGGATCAGAGCCAATACCCACCCAACAACTTGTGACAACCAATACATGGTTGTTTTAAGGCACTAACTTTTGGGACTGGTTTATTATGTGGCTATAGCTAACTGATACAGGTCACCTTGGGCAAGCTAATTAATCCATCTCTGCCCCCATTTTCTTTTTTGTAAAGTGGGGAAATGAATAGTACCTGCTTCATGTGATTTTTATAAGGATCAGATGAGTTAACAATTGTATAGCACTTAGGTGCCTATATACACATTTGTTTAATAAGCATCTTTGTCTTTATTCGAATAATGCTGTTTCCCCAACAAGACTCAATAACTGTTTCTTCGTAATGTCCCCAGCGACTAGTACAATGCTTGGTCCATAAAAGGCATTCAATAAATGCCTGTTGAATAGATAGTGGATTTTCCTAACACACATATAAATTACAAGACCAAATATGGAAATTCCTTTTTAAAAAAAAAAAAAATGCTATTTAATGAGCCCTTACTAATTGCCAGGCATGATGTGAAACAACTTATGTAGAAGTGGGTAGAATTATTATGCTCATTGTAGAGACAAGAAAACTGAGGCTCGAGGTTAAGTAACTTGGCTGCAGTCACACAGCTAGGAAGCAGCAGAACTACAATTTGACCCCAATCTGAGTTCCTGCATTCTTTCCTCCACCCCAGCGTGCGTCCCTGTGTGCAGATGGCAAATCAAAGCCAAGATTATTTCCCACTGTAGGAAAGGACTGCAGGTAATAAGGAAGGGGTCAAATACCCAAAAGGGCAGGCTCAGCCTTCTGAGGACCTTCTGAGAACCGGGTCCTCAGAAGGAACTCTTTAATTAGATGAATTCAGCTTTTTTTTTTTTTTTTTTTTTGTGGGAGGGTCTGATTGATGTTGTCACTGCAGGAGGAAGCCCAGTGTCAGCATATTCTCCAGGAGCATGGGCTGGCCTCTCCCCCAGTCGCCAGCTCCATTTTCTGAAGGTGGTTTATTGGAGTTTGCTCCCCGAGGGCCACTTCCTGAGCGGAACATGAAGGCAATAGCAAGATGCTTATGTGGAGGTTTTCTTTCTTGGGCAGGCGTTGGAAGGGTTTGGAAGCCTATCTGAGTAAGCAGGTCTGGGCAGCCTGGGACTCCTGGGGCTCATATGCTCTGAGCTGCTGAGAGAGGATGTCAGCACCTCCTTGGTGGACCCACCGTGGGGCCAAAACAAGAAAGGGCCTTCCTGTGACTTCCCTGCCTGCTGCTGCAGCCATCCCCTACCCGCTAGGAGCTTCACATTCTCCCCTGGGGCCTCCTGAAAGCAGGGGGAACTGGAGAACATGAATCACAGCACCAGGAGCCATGGTTCTAGCAGTCTGGTGTCAGACACATTCTACCAGCTGTGCAGACCGTGAACAGTCAAACAATGTCCTGTGCCTCAGTTTTCCCATGTGGAAATTAAGAACTCTAACTGCTCTGGAAACCATAGTTCAGTACCCTAAAGAATAACAATATCTATGCATGTATTCAACACTTCCTATGTTCTAGGTCCAGGGCAATGCATTTTATATATATGACCTCGTGCAATCATTTAAAAAACCCAATGAGAGATTGTAGGGTTGATTTACTCTTTATTTTACAAATGATAAAACTAAATCTCAGGAGATTAAATAAAAGTTGCTTACAGTTTCAGATGTCAAACTTTGGAGCATCCACTTGGCATCTTTTCCACCTTTCTCCTTTCTAATAGAATCCCAATTTTATCTACGTAATTTTCTGTCTCCACAGGGGAAAGTGACCACATCCCTGGCTCCAGGACTCAGTCTCACTACCTCCAACAAGCAACGTGTGTTGTTTGGTGGCTATGCCGCTGGCCCATGGGTGAGCACAGGACTTGTATGGGGTGAGGGTCTCCTGAGCTAATGATGTTGTTCTGTGTGTGACCTCGGTTTCTATGCAGCAATCTGATGAGTATGAAGGGAGTCACCCTTAGGATGAAGCCAGTGTGAAGCAGAGATGGAAGAAGTGGAGTCTCTGATGACATTATTGAGCCATTGAACCAACCACTCCTGATGCTTGCCCTCCCTCTAGATTTCCTCGGCAGTCAGATAATCAATGTCTTTATTTTTCAGTCTAGTTTGAGTCTATTTAAATCATCCTGAAAGACACATGACATGAACTTTCATCAGTTCAACTTTGAACCCATGTCTTTCCAATCAGTACCTAAAATGACAAAGATTTCGTATTTGTTCCATTAAAGAATTCAATAAGCATTTGCTGACTGACTACTAAGTATATAAATATTTTACAAACATTTCACTTTATTCTCATCATGGCCTGAGAAGGCACATCAAGTTAAGATAATTTTTCTCCCAAAGGAACAAAGATTCAGAGAAGTTAGATGACAGAAGTAAAAGACACACAGCTATTAAGTGGCAGAAAATAGCTTCAAACCTGGATTTCTCGGAGTCCAGAGCCCATGCTGTTTTCAGCATTGCACACCACTTCTCCAAAACCTGTGAGCTCCAAGCTTTACCCCCTACCCACTGAGATTATCAGCAATCGTATCATCAGGTCAGTTCTAATCCTAGTTTTAACCACCCCCATATACACACTAGAAAGTTGCCCTTAAGACACTGGAACCCATTATGAACCCATTGTCTTTTATCCTCAGATCAAGTGAGAAAGACCACCTGGAAATTTGGAGGGGAAGCAAGGCTACTTCCTGCATTTCTAAAGAAAAGAAGGAAATTCTACCAACAGTTCCCTCCTAAATGGATTTGCTAGGGTGAACTCTGCCTTTCTCTTACTTCTGATTCATTTCATCCCCAGGAAATTACATTTAACACAAAGTTGTTAAGCGACTACTATGTGCCAGGTTCAGTTCTCAGTGCTGAGGATAGACCAACAAAGAACTCAAGGTCCTATCAGTGGTGTGGACTGAAGCCTAGCATTTGTGGGGCCATGTTTCTTAGTCACCTAGTATTTAAGGGCTCATTGCTCATGCATCACTTCCTCTTGTTTTCTATTCTCTTATTATACCATTTTCCAGTAAGGCATCTCAGGGACCAAGGAGACTGGGAAACTTCTACATATTTTGGGGAACACATTAAAAAACTAGGAAATCCTATAACATAGTTACCAAAATTATGCTGTATTTTAAATACATACATTAACTAAAACAACACCTTGAATGTAAAAAATGCAATGACACATAGTTATGCTCTTCACAGAACAAAATACATAATTTTTAAAGGTTCATTTATTCACTATCTATATTCATTGTGCCAGTTTAAAGTTGTGTTAGTCTTCAAGGTTGTACTACTGGCACATGAAAAGCAGATCAATGTTACAGAAATAGGCAAAAATACATACAAGAATTTAGTATATGATCTCTGCAGTTTTGGCAAAGTAAAACTTTATCATTTTGATAAAGTTCAATTTGTTAACGTTCCCTTTTATGAATTATGCTTTTGGTGTCAGGTCTAAGAACTCTTTCCCTAGTCCTATATCCTGAAGACATTATCCTGTGATTATTTTCTTAAAATTTTATAGCATAACATTTAATATTTAAGTCTATTATCCATCTTGAGTTAACTTTTGTATAAGGTGTCAGATAGGTCAAGGTTTATTTATTTGCCTATGTATGTACAATTATTTCAGCAGTATTTGTTGTAAAGGCTACTTTTCTTCTATTAAATGCTTGTGTACCTTTTCAAGAATCATTTGGAACTATTTATGTAAACTATATCTGGATTCTCTATTCTGTTCCTTTTATCTAGATGTGTGTCCCTCTGCCAATAAAACAGTCTTGATTATTGTAGCTATATACTAAGTTTTCAAATTGGGTAGACTGATTCTCTTTCAAAATTGTTTTGGCATTTTTAGTTTCTTAGTCTTTCCACATATATTTTAGTATAATTTTGTTTGTAGTTACAAAATATTTTTCTGGAATCTTATGAAAATTGCCTTAAACCAGTTTGTCAGTTTGGTGAGAATTGACATCTTTGTTATTTCCAATTCATGAACATGGTATGTCTCTCCATTTATTTGGATCTCCTTTGATTTATTTCATCAGTGTATTGTAGTTTTCAGCACAAATGTCTTTTACATGCTTTGTTAGATTTACATCTGGGTATTTCTTTTAATATGTGATTGTAAATGCTATTGTATTTTTAATTTCAGTTACCAGTTCTTCACTGATAGTATGTAGAAAGGCAGTTGATTTTTCTATGTTTATCTTTCTTCCTGTGACCTTGCTGAACTCTCTTATTATTTCTAGGAGGTTTTTTTGCATATTTCTTCAGATTTTCTACATAGGCAATTATGTCATCTGCAATAAAAACAGTTTTATTATTTCTTTCCAATCTGTATGCTTTTTTATTTTTACTTCTTGTCTTATTCTACTGGCTAGAACTGCCAGCAATAGATTAAATAAAAGTGGTGACAGCGAGCATACTTACCTTCTTCCTGCTCTCAGGGAAAAGTTATTCAGTTATTGATCATTAAATATAAGGTTAGCTGTATTTTCTTTCTTCCTCTAGTCCTATTTTCCTAAGATTTTTAAATAAAAAATTGGGGTTGTATTTTATCATATTCCTCTTTCTTCATGGATTGGTATTATCATGTAGTATTTTTCTTTAGCCTATTAATATTGTGTATTACATTGATTTGACTTTTAAAAATTGAACCATCCCTGCATACCTGGAATAAATCCCACTTTGTCCTAGTATATGCTGAATTTTTTTTTTTTTTTTTTTTGAGATGGAGTTTTGCTCTTGTCACCCAGGCTGGAGTGCAATGGTGCAATCTTGGCTCACTGCAACCTCCACCTCCTGGGTTCAAGTGATTCTCCTGCCTCAGCCTCCTGAGTAGCTGAGATTACAGGCATGTGCCACCACACCCAGCTAATTTTTGTATTTTTAGTAGAGATGGGGTTTCACCATGTTGGCCAGGCTGGTCACAAACTCCTGACCTCAAGTAATCCACCCACTTCAGCCTCCCAAAGTGCTGGGATTACAGGTGTGAGCCACCGTGCCCACCTGCTGAATTCTATTTGCGAATATAATGTTAAGGATTTTTGCCTTTGTATTCATGAAGGATATTGGTCTTAGCATTCTTTTTTTTTTTGTATTAGCTTTGTCCAGTTTGAATAGAGAGTAATACTAGCTTTGTAAAATGAGTTGAGAAGTGTTCCCTTCTCTTCTGTTTTTAGGAAAAGTTTGTATAGAATTAGTGTTAATTCTTCTTTAAATGTTTGATAGCATTCTCCACTGAAACATCTGGATGTTTCATCTTCAGTGAAACATCTGGAGATGTTGGGGGGCAATTTTAAAATTACAAATATAATTTCCTTAATAGTTATAGGTATACCCAAATTATATTTTTTCATATTGAGTGAATAGTGGTTATTTGTGGGCTTTTGAGGAATTGGTCTATTAAACCTAAGTTTTAAAATGTATGTGTGTAGAGTTCAAAGTATCTCCTTATTATCCTTTTGATGCTTGCAGGGTCTATAGTGTTATTTTCCGTTTCATTCGTAATATTGCTAATTTGTGTCATCTTTTTTTTTTTAGTTTTTTGTTTGTTTGTTTGTTTGGTCAGTCTTGCTACTGACCACATTTGTCAATTTTGTGTACCATTTCAAAGAACCAACTCTTTGTTTTGACTTTTCTCTATTGCTTTCTGTTTTCAGTTTTACCGATTGCTGTTCTTGTCTTTATTATTTCATTCTTTTTCCTTACTTTGGGTTTCTTTTGCTCTTATTTTTCTAGTTTCTTGAGGTGGGAGCTTAGATAATTGATTTAAGACTTTTCTTCTTTTCTTGAGTATGAATTTACTGCTAAATATGTCCCTCTCAACACTGCTTTAGCTGTGTCCAACACATTTTTTAGGTCATAGTTTCACTTCCATTCATTTCAATGTAATTTTTCATTTCCTTTAAGACTTCCTTTTTGAACCATGAATTGTTTAGAAGTATGCTGTTTCGTTTCCAAATGTTTAGAGATTTTATCGGTTATCTTTCCGTAATTTACTTCCAGTTTAATTCCATTGTGGTTGAAGAAGATACTCCGTATGTTTTCATTTCTTTTACATTTGTTGAGGTTTATTTTATAGCCCAGGCTATGGTCGATCTTGGTATATGTTCTTTTTTTTATTTTTTATTTTTTATTTTTATTTTTTATTTTTTTGAGACGGAGTCTCACTCTGTCGCCCGGGCTGGAGTGCAGTGGCCAGATCTCAGCTCACTGCAAGCTCCGCCTCCCGGGTTTACGCCATTCTCCTGCCTCTCCCTCCCGAGTAGCTGGGACTACAGGCGCCCGCCACCTCGCCCGGATCGTTTTTTTGTATTTTTTTTAGTAGAGACGGGGTTTCACTCTTAGCCAGGATGGTCTCGATCTCCTGACCTCGTGATCCGCCCGTCTCAGCCTCCCAAAGTGCTGGGATTACAGGCGTGAGCCACCGCGCCTGGCAATCTTGGTATGTGGTCTTTAAGCATGAGAAGAAGATGTATATTTTGCTTTTGTTGGGTGATGTGTTCTACAAATGCCAGTTAGATTCTGTTGGTTGATTGTGTTGAGTTTTTGTATATTCTTGATGCTTTTCTTTCTAGTTCTACCAATTGTTCAGAAATGTATATTGAATTCTTCAACTACGAATTCTTTCTCATTTCAGTTCTATCAGTTTTTGCTTCACACATTTTACAGCTCTGTCATTTGAGACATACACACTTAGAATTACTATTTCCTCTTGGTAAACTGACTTATCATTGTATAATATCCCTTGCTAGCTCAAATAATTATCTTTGCAGACTACTTTATCTTATATTAAGATAGAGACTCCTGCTTTCCTTTGATTAATGTTTGCATGGATATATATTTTTTCTATCATTTTACTTTTTTTTTTTTTTTTTTTTTTTTTTGAGACGGAGTCTCACTCTGTCACCCAAGCTGGAGTACACTGGCCAGATCTCAGCTCACTGCAAGCTCCGCCTCCTGGGTTCACGCCATTCTCCTGCCTCAGCCTCCTGAGTAGCTGGGACTACAGGCGCCCGCCACCTCGCCCGGCTAGTTTTTTGTATTTTTTAGTAGAGACGGGGTTTCACCGTGTTAGCCAGGATGGTCTCGATCTCCTGACCTCGTGATCCGCCCGCCTCGGCCTCCCAAAGTGCTGGGATTACAGGCTTGAGCCACCGCGCCCGGCCTCATTTTACTTTTAACCTGCCTGTATCATTATGCTTGAAGTGAATTTCTTGTAAGCAGAATATAGTTGAGTCATGTTACTAATCTCTGTTTTTCAGTTGATGTGTTTGAGTGTAATTATTTACATGATAGCCCTTAAGTCTTATTTTTCTGTTTGTTCTCTCTGTTTTGTTCTTTCTTCTAGTGGGTTATGTGGACATTTTTAGATTTACAAAGATGTAGAGTTTTGATTTCTCTATAATGTTTTTAGTGGATCTCTTTGTGTAGGTTTTTTTTTTAGTGATTGCTCCAGATATTACTTTATATACATAATTTATTACAATCTACTCTTATCATTTTTATAGTTTGAGTAAAGGATGATACCTCACTTCCTTTAATGACCCTTTACTCTCCCCTATGTATAGTATAATTGTATTAGTTCATTTTCACACTGCTATAAAGAAATACCTGAGACTAGGCAATTTATTTTAAAAAAGAGGTTTAACTTACTCATAGTTCTGCATAGCTGGGGATGCCTCAGGAAACTTAAAATCATGGCAGAAGGTGAAGGAGAAGCAGGCACTTTCTTCACAAGGTGGCAGGAGAAAGAGAATGCACAGGAGAAAATGCCACTTTTAAACTATCAGATCTTGTGAGAACTCCCTCACTATCACTATCACAAGGACAGCATGGGGGAAACTGCCCCCGTGATCCAATAGCCTCCTACCAGGTCCTTCCCTCATCATGTGGGGATTATAATTAGAGATAAGATTTCGGTGGGGACACAGAGCCAAACTAGATTGATAATTTTCTTAACTATTTCTTCTACATACATTTAGAACCACATCAGACAATGCTAGAGTTTTTGCTTCAAACATCAAACACAGTTTAGAAAACCAAAGAGGAGAAAGACCATCTATTTTATAACCCATACTTTCACTTAGCCATGTTCTTTCTTCCCTTCAGATGTTCCAAGATTCCTTCTTTTATTGTTTCCTTTCTGTTTAAAGAACTGTCTTTGGCCATTATTTAGGGCAGGTCTGCTGATGACAAATTCTCTGAGTTTTCCTTCATCTGAAAATGTCTTAATTTCTCATTCATTTTTAAAGGATATTTTCACTAGATGTAGGATTCTGGACTGACAGTTCTTTGCTCTCAGCACCTGAAAATATTGTGCTACTTACTTCCTTCTGGCCTCCATATTTGCTAATGAGAAATTCACTGTTATTCTGTTTGTTTTTCCCTTATAGGTAAGATATTGTCTTTCTCTGGCTTTTTTAAAGATTTTTTTCATGTTTTTGGTTTTCAGAAATTTAAATATGATATGTCTTGGTGTGGATTTCTTTGGTTTATGTTGTTTGAGATTTGCTCAGCATTTTGACTTTGTAGGTTTGTATGTCTTGCCAACTTTGGGGAGTTTTAGCTATTATTATTTCTTTGACTACTTTTTCAGCACAATTCTTCTCTCTCCTTTTGGGGCCCCAGTGATACAAATTTTAGATTTTTGTTGAGGTTCTACCGGTCCATGAGGCTCTGTTTATGATTTTACATTCTGTTTTTCCTGTGTTGTTCAGATTAAGTAATTCCTATTGTTCCATCTTCCAGTTCATTAATTATTCTCTTTATCCCCTCCATTTTGCTGTTCAGCCCATCCACTGAACACTGAACTTTTTATTTTGGTTACTGCATTTTTCAATTCTAAGTTTACCTTTTAGTTCTTCTTTATATCTTTCCATTTTTGCCTTGTCTTTCTATTTCTTTGCTGAGACTTTCTATGTTTTCATTTGTTACAAGCCTGTTTGTCATTGTTTGTTGAAGCATTTTTATCATGATACTTGAAAATCTTCATCAGATAATTCTAATATCTCTGTCATCTCAGTGTTGGTGTCTATTAAATATCTATTAAATGTCTTTCCTCATTCACTCTGTGATCCTCTTGGCTTATGATATGACAAGTGATTTTATTTTAAGCTCTGGACATCTTAGTTTTATGCAATGAAGCTATGAATCTGAGTGTTTTAGCTATTTTTAATGACTGCTCTAGCAGGGGAAGTGGGGACACTGCCTTGTCATTTTTAGGCAGAAATAGAAGTCCTGAGTTCACATTTGGCTTTGTTGATATTTGAGAAGGGGGTTCTCCATTTTGCTGGGTGAGAGTGAAAGTCCAGCCTCCCCACATGGTCTCTAGTGATATTGCTGGGAAGGAGATCTCATTGTCAGCTGATAGGAATGAAATTCCTGGCTTCCTAATTGGCCACCTCTGACATCAGTAGGGGTATTGGGGTGTCTTGTCAAAACATCATGAGACCGAAAATCTAGGCTCTTCTTTTGCCTTTTTCTGTCATGAGTGAGGATAAGGGTTTCAAGGTTCTGTGTGTAAAGTGTTTGGCTAATGTAGAGCAGTTATTGGGGGCAGATTTTGTTTGAGCTTTTGATTTTGTCTGCTCCTGTCCATGTTTCTGGGAGAACTGGCTTCTTCACATCCAATTCTGGGATATATGAGGCAAAGAGAAAACCCAAGGAACCCACCACCATGTTATTCCCTGGGTTCTGAGGTCTCTAGCCTTTTACCTTCCCCTCTCTATCTTGCAGGAGCTCCGTATGTTTGTCTTGCATATAACGCCTAGGCTTTTCGTTGCACTTAACAGGATGAATAGAGAAAAGTACACCTACTTTTTTGTCTTAGGCAAGTAAGTCCCCTCAAAGATACACTTTTAGTTGAAAAAGGAAGGTGCAGAACAGAGAGTGTGCTCTGTGTAAGCACACATATGTGCAAAGACTCTCTCTGGAGAGTCAAACACAAAACACCAATCACATGGCTTCCAAGGGGACTGAGGTCAGGGAGGAAAGAAACTTATGCTTCTCTCTATATTCTTTTGTAGCATTTCAAACTTGTACCATGTGCATGCGTTGCATATTCAAAAGAATAAATGGTTTTTAAAAGAATGCAGCACGATGTACATTTTTATATTCTCCAGGAATATTTCCCTGACTGTCTGCCTAACCTTGTGTTCTGGGCTGAATTATGTCTCTTCCAAAATTCATATGTTGAAGTGCTAGCTCCTAGTACCTCAGAATGTGACTGTATTTGGAGATAGAGCCTTTAAAGAGGCAATCGAGTTACAATGAGGTCATTAGAGTAGGCCCTAATTCAATATAACTGGTGTCCTTGTAAGAAAAGAAGATTAGGACACAGACATGCACAGAGAGAAGACCACGTGAGGACAACAGGGGAAGACAGCCGTCTGCAAGCCAAAGGGTGAAGCCTGGTAAGAACCCCTGCCAACACCCTGATCTCGAACTTCCAACCTCCAGGATTGTGAGTAAATAAATCTCTGTTGTTTAAGCCAGGCAGTCTGTGTTACTTTGTTATGGCTGCCCTAGCAAACTAATCTAACTTGTTTGGAGATAACACTGAAGGTATGAAGTTGAGACCCTTGGTGAGTGAGAGACCTGAAAGAGACGGCTCTCCGACCACACCAGCCGAAGTTCTGCCAATGTTCCTACTGTGGAGTCTGTGAGGCCCGGGCTGCCTCTCGGATGACCCTTCAGCCAGTACTCCCTGAGTGGGGAAGCCTGGCTTGCTCCAGATTTTCTGTTATGGTGAATGCAGTTTGGGGAACCTTCCCAATACGACATCATCAATAACAACACTGATACTGAGCCTCGCTTGGCTCCTTGTGTTCATTCTCAATCGGTTACATACCCAGAGGGAAGGGGAGAGATTAAATAGGTTCCCTCAGACTTCCAACAAGAGCAGCCCTGCAGTTTTTTGGTGCAAATGCTTTGAAGAGCATCGTCCTATATGTCTCTTTTAAAAAGACCTGTGGGATGCATCCCACTCTGATGTCAAAGTCAGAAGCATTTATTACCCACTTAACAGCCTGTGCTTCTGTTACAAACATCGGAGTCCGCCTTGCTCTTTGCCCAGACTCTTTCTACTGTGGTAGAAGGCAGGCTACTTAATAATCAGCTACGAAAATAGCCTTTCAGTCATTTTTCTCTCTTCCCTCCTGTGCTTTTTGTGTTTTTCAGAGTTTTGTTTCATTTTGTTTGTTTTTAATCTGTCCCTTTTTTCTGTTTCTCGTTTAAGTTAGTTTTTAGTATTATTTTACCCATGTTTTTGTTACACGCTCGCAACTCTGAAGATAAGCTGATGTGCGAATACAACCAGGTGGAGAGAGATAACCCACATTCTCTTGTAACTGTAATAGTTACAATAGTATCAATTATAATAACAGTGAATGTTCACTGAACAGTTTTTATATACTCATGACTCTATGGTGCACATGACATGCATCATTTCACTTGATCTTAGAACTGTCCAGGGGAAGATATTATTGTTCTCAGTTCATAGAGAGAAACTGAGGCTCTGAGTGATTATAACATATGGCCACAGCCCACCTCGCTTATAAGTAACTGATTGTGCATTTGAAACCTGGCTGTTGAATTCCACGGCCCAAGCTTTTAATCACTGAAATGCTACTTGGCAAAAGGAAGGGCAGGTGTCTTCCTTGTGCCTGGCACATGAAAGATACTCTTTGCATAATTGTCAAATATTAGCTTAGTGAGACAGGGCTTTTGCTCTATTTTGTTCATAGCCTGGCACTGAATAGGTGCTCATTAAATATTTGCTGACAGTATCAAATGAATGAGTGCATGAATGAATGAATACAAGGATGAACATGAGAATCAAGAGCTGTGGGAATTCAGAGAAGGGGAAGCTTCCCCCACTCCCCAATTTGGGCCAGGTGAAATACGAGAAGAATCTACAATAGCTCTTCTGATACTAGCGGTAAAAAATCCTGACATCATTCCAAACAGGGTCTGTGTTGCCCAGCCCACACCTCAGGAGATATCAGGAGGCTTAGGAGTGTGGGGAGGGCAGAGATTTCACATCCACCACAGCAGAGAGAGGGCTCCAGAAGAAACCCCAGATCTTCAAGCTGCACACAGGGTTGCAGTCTGCACAACTTCTGCTGATGGCCCTGCTTACAGGTATGGGCTGGAGTTGCTGCACCTCTGGGTGCTAAGTGGTTGGGCGCTGGGCATGGCTGTCCCAAGCATGGTTCGTGTACATAATTTAGAAGGTGAAAGTGCAGAGATGCTCTTCAAGTTGCTCCCAGAGGTGACGTGCATTATCAAAGGGGAAGAACCATCCACAGAGAAGGCAGTGATTGCTTGGGGAGTGACTGGAGGATGGGATTTAGTCTCCCATAGCCTTATCAGTTATTTGCCCCATTCTTCGTTGTGGACAACTGATGGTTTTCAGTCCCACATAGAGGGCTATGGAAATACCCCAAGCCCCCATCCCTGCCCACAAGTCCCTCACCTGGTGACACAGGTGCTGTTACAGGCCGAGTGTCCAACTCATGCTGGCCCCCCTGGCTCTGTGGCCCCATTCCTGCTGACCGTGTGCTCGCAAAAGATGTGTTGAAGTGCTAACCGCAGTACTTCAGAGTGAGACTTTATTTGGGAATAGGGTCATTGCAGATGTAATTAGTTATGATGCAGTCATATTGGAATGGGGCAGGCCATTCATTCAATATGACGAGTGTCCATATAAGAAGAGAAGAGACAGAGAGAGTGGAAGGCCATGTGATGGCAGAGACACGCCGGAGAGGACCACGCAAAGCAGAGATGGGAGTGATACAGCTGCAAGCCGAGGAATGCCAAGCTTTGCCAGTAACTGCCAGGAGCTGGGAGAGACACACGGAGCCGACTCTCCTTCCAGTCCCTCCAGAGGGAGCCAACCCTGCCCAACACCTTGATTTCAGACTTCCAGCTTCTAGGATTGTAAGAAAATAAACTTCTGTTGCCTTGAGTCATCCAGTCTGCGGTGATTGGTTACAGCTGTTGTAGGACATGAATACTCTTAGCCATGCTGCCCGAGTGCCAAGACACTTCTCAAATCATCTCGTTCCCATGTGCAGGAACCTTCAGTGGCTCCCCATTATCTTCAGGACAATGTGCAGCTCTCTGGGATGATTCACACGGACTTCAAAATCCGGCTTTGCCTGGCCACCTCTGTGGCCTCCTCCCTGAGTCTCCCTGCCACTGTCCTTCCAAGTCAACCACAGCAATGCCTTCATGAACCCCTTCTTTGTCTGGAAAACTCTTATTTATTCTTCAAAACCTGGCCTAAATGTTCTCTCCTTCAAAAAGGCTTCCAAAGTCTATCTGAGCAGAGAGAACTGGTTGCCTCCTCTTCAGTGCTTGAGAGCACCCCGAAATACCTTTGTGATGGCAGGTAACACAAGAACATAAGCTCCATGAGGACAGGCAGTTTATCTCATTCACTGTTGAGTCCTCAGAGCCTAGGTAATAGTCATTCACTAGGTATTTGTTGAATAAATGTATGAATTAATGCAGGAAAGAATGAATGAATGCAATGTGCCATAATTACAGTCGCTTGAGAGACTGAGTCCCTTGGTGTCAGGACGATGTCTCATTTGTGCTGTGCACCTATGGATGGCAGGGAGAAAAAAGGTTTCTTTCCAGCATCTGTAATTGGAAAGGACGAGGTTTGAGGGGCACAGGACTAACGGTAATAAAATGAAGCCAGGCATACTCCCCAAAATAATAAAAAGGCATTTGCAAGCCTTCACATCAGCTGACTGTAACTGCTTTAAGAAAGCACAGAAAACAGCCGGACATGGTGGCTCGTGCCTGTAGTCCCAGCTACCCTGGAGGCTGAGGCGGGAGAATGGTGTGAACCCGGGAGGCGGAGCTTGCAGTGAGCCACGATCCTGCCACTGCACTCTAGCCTGGGCGACAGAGCGAGACTCTGTCTCAAAAAAAAAAAAAAGAAAGAAAGCACAGAAAACAAAGAAGGTTCAACACAAGCAGTCCCGCAGTAGTGTGTCCCCAGGTTCCAGAAACAATAGACATTCCATGTCATCGAAATTATAGGACTGCAGCTGGAGGTCATCGTGAGGACAAAGGTCACCTGCATGGAGAAGCCCTCCCTAACTGTGCGATGTAAAGTGGCCATCTAAATTCCCCACGTAGCCCTTGGCATACTCTGCCTCTTGCGATCTCTTTGTTTATTATCTCATCCCTCTTCCTTCCCCTGTGGTACATCAGAGGCTGGCGAACTACAGCCTCTATGCAGCAGGTGAGGAAACCAACTCAGGGAGGGAAGGAGTCTGCACTGGGTCATGCGGGAGGCAGCCTTGGAACTCTCATGCTATTACTGGTCTGCTGTTGCTAACGGAATGTTAATGCTTTGCGTTTGATCCCAGCCCATGGAAAGTGGAACGCCAAAGCAGGAAGGACCCTCAGAGACTGTTCAGCCCAAATGTGCTATCGCAGAGATTAAAAGCGAGGCTCACTTACCACAGGGGAAGGAAGAGGGATGAGATAATAAACAAAGAGATAGCAAGAAGCAGAGTACGCCAAGGGCTACGTGGGGAATTTAAATGGCCACTTTACATCGCACAGTTAGGGAGGGCTTCTCTATGCAAGTGACATTTAAACGGAGATCTGACTGACAAGGAGTCAGCCTGCTGATGATCTGGGGGAGGAATATTCAGGGCAGAGTAAAGAACTGTGCAAAGATCTTAGAGTCAGATTAGTTACAGCGTCACCTCTGAAAGAGGAAACACTGCAAGATGCAAAGGCCAGCAACCAGTGAGTCTTGCATGGCCTCCTGGCTTAGGTCAGATTCCCTAGAAATGGAGCCTAAGATAGAGATTCTTGTGTGAGCAATTTAAAGAGGAAGTGTTCTCAGGAGACACCTGTGAAGGAGTCAGAAATGTGAAATATGGGAAGGGGACAAGCCAGGCAAATGTGTGGTTTAGGGCGAGTCTGGCCTCCTGACCCCATGGGGAGCTCTGGAGCTTCGGATGCACCACAGAAGTTGTCTTGGCAGAGGCAGGAGGGCTGGGTGGTCACACCCCATATCAATCCGCTGTTGGCCACAAGTCACTCCTAGGGGTTTGGCCATACATCCCAGGCATCCCTGGGCAAAGTAGCTCCCATCAACCAAAGGCAACGTTCCAAAAGGATGCAAACATGAGCTGCTGGCAGCCAACACCTGCCGCATCTGGGAAATGAGTACAGCAGCCCCCAAGAGGAGTTGGGTGAAGACCAGCATGACTCAGTGCACCTATGGCACACCCTAAATCATTCCAGATACTTTTCCACCCATTGCCCCGTGTGATATTTACATCACCCTGAGTGGAAGTCATCACTATTTTGCAGATTAAAAACTGATGTTTAGAGAGGGTAAGGTACTCGCCATGGCTCACTCTGCTAGGAAGTTAGTGAGCTGGGCCTCAGACCTAGGTTTTCTGATTCTCTTTAGGCTACTTCAGACTGCCTCCGTTGCATATATAAATACTCCGAAGATGCAGGCAGTAGGTGCCATTTGTTTTATACCTTGCTGCATAGTATATGTATCTCATAGCCAGAGATGTTAACACACTCCTTAAGGAGGAGTAATTCCTGAAAGCCAGTGATCTTGTGGAATACTCCTTTGAGCATGGGCTCAGAGCCTGGTCCACATCCCTGGTTAGTTCAGGTGACCGGTACCTAGCAGAAGAAGTTATTCTGCTTCCAGTCTGAGTGCCTGCACGTCAGCTCAGCAGAGACCCTGTGGTCCTAAAGCTTGAGGTGAAAACCACAAAACTGATCTCATGCTGTTGTGGGTGCTCAGCTGCCTGCTTTGGGAATCCTCTGGAAAGGCAGCTTGCAGCTCGCATTTGTGCCTGGTGAGCAGCTAGTCTGCATCAGTGAGCGTTGAGCCCCACGCATCTTCCATATTAGTCACTTTTTTACAGAGATCTTTCTAAAATGATTAAGATGCTGAACAAAATGTAAGTCTCTTCTTAATGACCCAGGGATCATCATCCTGAGTATGGGGCCAAATATAGTATTTCTTTCAGAAAGTAGGTACTGCTTGCCCCTAAACTAAATAATCCCAGATTTCTGCCTAGTATAAGTTAAATTGCATCACCCTACACATTTGTATGTTGAAGTCCCAACCTTCAGTATCTCAGAATGTGTAGGGTCTTTGCAGATATAATGAGTTAACATTAAGTCATACTGGAGTAGAGAGAGACCCTAATCCAACACGACTGGTGTCCATATAAAAAGGGGAAGCTTGGAGACAGACACACACAGGGAGAATGCCAGGTGGAGATGAAGGCCAAAATCAGGGTGATGTATCTACAAGCAAAGAAATGCCTATTATGGCTTGAAAGACTGACAGCAAATCACCCTAAAGCTAGGAGAGGGACATGAACCGATTCTCCCTCACAGCCCTCAGAAGGGACCAATCCTGCCTATCCCATAATTTACAACTTGTAGCCTCCAGGACTGTGAGAATAAATTTCTGTTGGTTAAACCACTCATTGTATAACACTTTGTTTCAGCAGCCCTGGGCTAACATACTGCCCTTGCTAGTCACATGTAGGATTTACTTTTTAAATATTTTTTCAAAATCTTTTCTTGGTAGTCTTATGTATGAATATAATAGTTTCTCCTTTTATGAACCCAATTCTTTTTTTTCAAAGATGAAAGAGAGCTGAATATTAACCCAATTCTAATTCAACTTCTAATCAACTAGAAGCTGGAGAACAAAATCATGAAATAGTTGGGCATATAGGTAAAATGGAAACCAGCAGGGCCAAGTAGGGCTCACTGCTTGAGTTTTCTCACAACTTTTTATTTATGCTTGGACTCTCCCTTCTTGCTTTGAGATTCCTGTTCTGAGAAGCCTGGGTTCCCCAGAGCTGGACCTTCAGATAAACATGTTTTCATTGGGAATTGACATGTCGGGTCCCAGGCTGAGCTCTTTTTGTACATTATCTCCTTTAATCATCATAACCAAGTGGTAAGGCAAGAGTCTTCATCCTCACTTTATGCTTAAGGAATGAGAAAATTACAGAGTGAAGAAAGTTGCCTCAAATCATGCAGCTGATGAGCAGTATAGCCAAGAGGTGAACCCAAGCCTTTAAGACGTCAAAGACTGATCTCTTTCCATTAGAACACAGGATTTCTGGTCATTAAACCCAACAGCCCCATATGTTGGTATCACCTAATGATCATGCTTATCATGATTCTTTGTGTGGATGGGACTGGGATGTGATGATGGGAAAGGATTCCAATAGGCATCAGCCTGTGTACTGAACTCCAGGGTGACCAACAACTTCTAAGTTTCCTCGCCATCAGCTCAATCCAAAGATAGATTCTTGGCCAAATTACACTGTAATTGCATTGAATCCAAGAAGTTCTTTCTTTTGTCCAACTAAATTCTCAAAGCTTCAATTTATTCCGTTCCTTTTGATGGGAAGCTCTCTAGAAAAGGAAAATAAACTTCTTCCATGTTTCTACTCCAGATACGTGATATTTCTGCAAGAATAAAATTTGTCACCTCTTCTCTGTAAAACAATTCAGTGCAATGATAGACTGTTTTGTTTTGTTTTTGAGGCAGTCTCACTCTGTCACCCAGGCTGGAGTGCAGTGGCACAATCTCGGCTCACTGCAACCTCCTCCTCCCTGGTGCAATGTATTCTCTTGTCTCAGCCTCCCAAGTAGCTGGAATTACAGGGGTGTGCCATTACGCTGGGCTAATTTTTGTATTTTTAGTAGAGACAGGGTTTCGCCATATTGGTCAGGCTGATCTCAAACTCCTAACCTCAATAATCCGCATGCCTTGGCCTCCCCAAATGCTGGGATTACAGGCTGCTAGACTCTTCTTTAATCACTTCTCTGTAGAGTCACTCAGCTTGAACCAAATAGTTTAAAAACACAAACACTGACTCTTTTCATCCGTCATGTGCACAGACATCAGACAACTCAGCTTAGGCCCTGCTGTGTGCAGGAGTCTTCCTGCTTAGATTCTGCCATTTTTTCCATGGACCAGGAAGTCCACATCATACCATTTTGTCATCATTGTGTGTTAAGTCTGAGTCAATAAGCCCTTAATAAAGACCCTTTCTGTGTTTATGCCATTCTGAGAATTTGATGAATGCTATACTCTCCATCCCCAATTCATATAAAAAAACACAAAAAATTAATATGAATTCAAATATTCTATTTTTCAGAGTCAATCAATCACTGTCCATGGTTTCAGGTTAAAAACACCTGACTTAAAAAGAGACTAAGAAAAAAAGAATCCCTGAAACGATTTCTTAGAATATTGATGACTTTATCCCAAGGCTAGTCCATTAAAGTGTGAAGCTGCATGTTGCAATCTGGTCAAGAAAAGAGATTACGGAAAAAGAAGGAAGAGAAGGAGCAGATAAAGAAGGACAAGGAACAGGAGAAAGATGAGGAGAAGAAGAGAAGGAAGAGACTTTGGCACCCACTGACAAGGGTTGGAGAGAAAGACCTGTGTCCTGATTGACCATTTGGGCTGCCTTGGGAGTCGGAAGCACAACTCTTGTCACAATGACATAGACTTGATTTACTGTTGAAGAAATCCTTCATCTCTAGCATCTGGGGAAGATTTGCCAGCCTGAGACATACCTGTGGGCCTGTGCTTTCTGCCTGGCCAGCCACCAGGGATACTCTGAAAAGACTCTAGTTTTGTCTCCATGGAGAAAAACACCAACCTGAGAATGAGAAGAGCTGTGTGACCCTGGGCAAATCCCTCTACTCAGCTTCAGTTTCCTCTTCTGAAAGATGAGAATAATTGCCCCTGCCCAGCCTGTCTCTCAGGGATGTGGTGATGTCCAGGTACTTTACAAATGGAAAACACTGAATTGATATAAGGAAGACATTTGTCAGTGGGGTGATGGCTTAGGGGACACAGTGGCAATTTATTCTGAATCACTCCCAAGTGCAATTCTCTATTTTCTATTCACTTCTCATTGTCCCAGAGTTGAGAAACAGCCTTGCTCTTCTCCCACCAGCCATCTCTCTTGCCTTCCACCAGCTCACTTAGATCTGGCAGCAACAGGAGTTTCACAAGTACCTGGGACAGACTGCCCTCTTAGAAGACTGTGTGGAGACAACGTGATACTGAGCACCTGTTGGACCTGACCTCTAGAAAGGGTGTCTGGGAATAGGTAGGGCCATATTTTCTTATCAGGCAAAGCCACTGCATTCAAACAACCTCTTATGAGCACTTACTATGAGAGTGGTGCTCACTGGGGATGCTAATGAAAGATGTAGTCTCTGCCATTAGGAGTGGAAAAAGAGCCAGCTACTGTTAAGTAGCTCAGGTGGACCGGATGCAGTATGGATGCTTTCTCTAACCCTGGAAGCAATCTATTGAAATCACATCCTCCTCACTTACACACAGGGAGTACAAGGCACAGAGAACCTTGGCGATTTGCTCTAGATGTGCAGGATGGAGCCAGCCTTGGCCTCTCTGGATCCAAACCCCATGCACTTTTCTCTGTGTTGAGTTAGCACATACTCTGGAGGAAGAGGCAAAAAGGCTGTAATACCACCAATGACAATAACTCACAAGTCTTGAGCAGGTATTATCCACCAGACACTGTGCTAAGTGCTTTACAGAGTTACTCTCTTATGATACAACACCACAACATGGTTTCTATTAATAGCTCCATCTTGCTGGTGGGATAACTTAGACACAGAAGGTTAAACAAAGTGACCAAGTTCACACAGAAAGAAAGTGATAAATCCAGGGCACAAATGCTGAGAGTGACTCCAGAATCCCCACCATTAATGTCTCTGCTACATTCTCCCCATCAAATGATGAATCACTCTGTAGGATGGTGAGACTCAGCACACAGAAACCAGTGAAAGATTCTCCCTGTGATGGCGAATTTTAGGTGTCAACGTGGCTGGGTCACAGGGTGCCCAGACATTTGGTCAAACATTATACTGGCTGTGTCTGTGAGGGTGTTTCTGGATGAGATTAACATATGAGTTGGTAAACTGAGTAAAGCAGATTGCTCTCCTGAATAGAAGAAAAAGACTGAGTCAAAAGGAGCTTCTTTTGCCTTCCTGCCTTTGAGCTGGGACACCAGGTTTTTCCTGCTTCAGACTTGAACTGAAACATCAGCTTTTTCAGGGTCTTGAGTTTGCCTGCTTTAGGACTGGAACTACTCATCGGCTCTTCCAGGTCTCCAATTTGCAGAGTGCAGATCTTGGGATTTGTCAGCCTCTGTAATCATGTTAGTCAATTTCTATATGTCATAAATCTCTCTCTCTCTCTCTGTCTCTCTCTGCACACACACACACACACACACACACACACAGAGAGAGAGAGAGAGAGAGAGAGAGAGAGAGAGAGAAACTATTGGTTCTGTTTCTCTGACACCACAGACAGCAGCTTCTAAGCTGCATGCCTTATCCCTGGATCATTCCTGGTTCATTCCCAATAAGGGAAACTTCATCCCTCACTGGTTTGAAAAATGGAGGACCTTTCCATAACCTCTCTGATTTTGGGTCTTCAGAGCTCTTCTGGCCTCAGCCAACTGGTTGACCTTTGTTATGAGCTCCTGAGGCCAGGGACCAACTCTTTCATCTTGGTGCCTTGGTGCCTAACACACAGCAAGGACCCTTGTACATCTGCTGGTTTGAACTCAGTCTGGAGGGAAGGCAAGAGAAGGAGAAAATGTAGCTCCCTGCTCTTTGGTTGGATAACACAAAAGAGGAGGAAGAACAACCTGAATGAAGGCAGGGAAGTGTTGAGTGTGGATCAGGATGGAGTTTACCTACCTCAAGCATCCAACTGGTGCCTGGTGTTAGTTATGACGAGGAAAGACCACTTTTGCTTTTTTCCCATGGGGCAAGACCACTAGGGGGGATTTTACCTGGGTGAGAGGCAGGAAATGCAGCTCCATGGAAAGCCTAACTCCCCACAGCAAATGGCCCTGGTCTGAAGAGTAGGATCTGCAATGTCAGCAAGCATAGGCTAGCAGCCAACATGCAGGTAGGCAGCAAAAAGTTGAGGGGTTGACAGTGTCAAAGAAAAAACTGGCTCTAATTTCAGCTAAGCATAGAGTGTTCTCTAAAGATAAGCCATGTTCAGCCAAGGCCACTCTTTGTCCATGTTTGGAACAAGACAGAGAGATCACCTTGCAGTGCCCAAGGTGTGGGTGTAATGAAGGCCTCCTTGAAGGAAGATGTAGCTCCTTCCAACCCTGGCTCTCTGGCCCCCTATCCTGCCAGGATGCTAAGCAGAGATTAGCAGCTTCTTCAGCCAACTGGCACCTCAGCAGAGAAAGGGCCAGCCTGGTGCTGCTGAGAAGGACCAGTCCTCTGTGGAGGGACTATGCCCTGCCCCAGCCAGGCTGGACCCAACTCCTCTCTCTGAGTCCTGGGAAGCTCTTAACTTAGGCTTTACAGGCCTGTTTTGGGTCCCTGTTTTCTTTGAATTCCATAGAATCTCAGAGATAAACCACGTTGAGCTCCCACTGCAGAGATGGAAAAACTGAGGTCCAGTTGACTTAGCCTCCAAGAGGTACAGCCCAGGTGAAGGTCTAATCAAATACTACATTTTTTTTTTTTTTTTTTTTTTTTTTGAGATGGGGTCTTGCTCTGTCGCCCAGGCTGGAGTGCAGTGGTGCGATCTCAGCTCACTGCAAGCTCCGCCTCCCGGGTTCACGCCATTCTTCTGCCTCAGCCTTACGGGTAGCTGGGACTACAGGCGCCCGCCACCACTACAGGCGCCCGCCACCATGCCCGGCTAATTTTTTGTATGTTAAGTAGAGATGGGGTTTCACCATGTTAGCCAGGATGGTCTCGATCTCCTGACCTTGTGACCCGCCCACCTTGGCCTCCCAAAGTGCTGGGATTACAGGCCTGAGCCACCATGCCCGACCTGAATGCTACATTTTTATTTCTAGGCAGGGCCACTACATAAACTCCCCATTCAAAGCAGGATAGGCTGAGAGGGATTAAGCTGTGGACTCACACAGACCTAGGTTCAAATCCTGGCCCCACCATTACCAGCTATATGGTATGGGAAATATTACATCACCTCTCTGAGCCTCTGTCTTTTCATTAATGAAATGAGGACAGTAAAATTTCTTATTCAAGACTGGTGAGGCTTTAATGAAAAAATGTCAGGCACTCAATAGATGCCAGTTGCTACTTCATCCTGCCCAAAGGAGATAAGCTGAGTAGCATTAAAGAGGACCCCAATTCACCCCTCCCTCTCACTCTCAGTCCAAGCCTGGAGCCAATCCTAAGTGGTCAAATCCCTGCTTCTATTCTTTGAGACCTGAACTGACCACTGACACTCTATCAAGCCCCAAATGCCTCCCTCCCAGATAGGGGAACTCAGAAAGCTCTTCCAAGTGATACCATGATATCACCCAAAATCATGGTGCAAATAGCTCTATAGACCAGTCCCTCCCCCAAAGCAAACATTAAACTGAAAAGAGTAAGTGAAATAAACTCTTCTGGAACTCTGGAACTTGAGGACATTGATGACACCCAATAGAATTCTTGATAAAGGAAGAGGTTGCTGATCCTTCATAAGTGAGTAGCATGGGCAAACCAAGTACTTTCCTCCGTTTCTCAGCCCCACTACACCTGTGGGCATAGAAGCTTATGTTCTTGGCATAGTTGGCTGCAAGAGGGTGGGCAGTGAGACTTGTTCTCCAAAAGTTTGAAGTTGTACATTTTGGTTGGTTTGGTCATGGCTCGAGAGACTGGTACAGATACATGGCCCTCTTGTCATCAGTGACTTCCCTAGTGGCAGCTATTGGAAGATTTAAAGAGATAGAACCATTTTCCCTATCATTTTAGAACCAGACCTTTAAGAAAAATGTTTGTTAGGTGACTAGTTGACTGCAAAGAAAATAGAACATAAAGTTCAGTGACCAGACACAACAAGGAATATGTACTTTGCAGAAATAAATTGGAAAAGTCACAAACAGATAATGCTAGCCTTCAAGAAGCAAAAATCAGCAATCTCCAAAGAGGGGAAGAATCTGATTTCCAGAGTTGCCACATTATAATACTCAGAATGTCCAGTTCTCAAGGAAAAAAAAAACTACAAAGAAACAGAAGAGTATGATCCAATCACAGGAAAAAAAACTTAACAGAAACCATCTCTGAGGAAGACCAAACATAACTAGTCAAAGACATTACATCAGCTGTATTAAATGTGTTCCATGAGCTGAAGAAAACCATGAACAAAGCACTAAATGTAATTAGGAAAGGAATGTATGAACAAAATGAAAATATTAATAAAGAGACATTATAAAAAGGAACCAAACAGAAATTCTGGTTGAAAAGTACAATAGGTGAACTAAGACATTCACTTCAACAGTAGATTCAAGCAGGGAGAATAAAGGATCAGATAATTTAAAGATAAGGCCATTGATATGATCCAGTCTGAGGAACAGAAAGAAAACAAAATGAAGACAAACGAACAGAACCTGAGGAACCTGTGGAACACCATCAATTGTACCAATATATGCATCTTAGGAATTCCAGAAGGAGAATGGAGAGAAAATAGTGGCTAAAAACTTCCCAAACCTCCAGCCTGCTCAACATAGCAAGACCTCATCTCTACTAAGTTTTTTTAAACGAACTGAGTGTGGTGGAATATGCCTATAGTCCCAGCTACTCAGGAGACTGAGGCAGGAAGATTGCTTGAACCCAGGAGTTCAAGGCTGCAGTGAGCTATGATTGTGCCACTGCACTCCAGCCTGGGTGACAGAGTGAGACTCAAAAACAACAACAACAACGACAACAAAAACACCAGCCAATCTCACTCTTTTTTTGAGATGAGACCCCTCATCTTAAAAACAAAACAGTTCCAAACCTGATGATAGATATGAATTTACACACTCATAAAGTTCAATGAATTCTAAACAAGATAAATTCTAAGAGATTCACACCAAGACATATTTTATTCAAATTGCGGAAACCCAAAGCCACAAAGGGAATTTTGAAAGCAACAAGAGAGAACCAACTCATTGTGTACAAAGGATCCTCAGTATGATAACAGCTGATTTCTCATCAGAAACCAAGGAGGCCAGAAGGCAGAGGGATGACATATTTAAAGTCCTGAAACAAACAAACAAACAAACCCTCCTAACCAATAATTTTATGTCTAGCAAAACTATCCCTCAAGAATAAAGGAAAAATTAAGACATTCTTCAATAAAAATAAATGCTGAAGAAGAGGAAGCAGGAGAGGAAGGGAAGGGCTGGTCCCTACACTTCAGGGAAGAGTTATAGTCATAGTACTTTTCAAGTCACTCCCAAAGAAGCTAGAATGAAAGAGACAAAGGCAGGTATGGTCAGCACAGAGTTTTGGTTATATGGTCTCCAAGGCCCCTGAAGCTGATTTACACTTCTGTGAAGCCCATAGAATTTTGAGGGTGTAACAGACATCAGGCTGGTGACAAGTGGGCATGAAATCAGTCTTCAGCACATCCCCTCAGACCATATAAAAGGCACAAGTCACCTAACAAAAGAATCTGACGCCTCTGAACCTATGAATTCTCCATGAGAGGAAGGAAGATCTGAATGCTGCATTGAGTCAGGCAGCAGAGGAAGTGGTCCTCAAATGCATCTGCCACCAGAACTGAAGCAAGCTCCTTCACTGATTACAGTCACTCTTTGCCCCTCACCTTGGACTTCCAACCTCATTTTATCCCCCAAATAGCAGCCTGGCAATCACTGCAAATCAGATCCTGTCCTTTCTTGCTTAAAGCTTTCCAGTGGCTCGCATCATCCAAAGGTTAAAATGATAACTATTGACTTGTCATTCATGACCCCCTAGATTTAGCCCTGCCTCCTCTCTGGCATCATTATTCATCAGTGATGAACAACCTGGAGTCCTAAGAATATACAATTCTTTCTCACACCCCCAGAACTTGACCCCACTATTCCTTCTGCTAGTAAAGGCTTCTTTCCTCATTTGTCAAGTTTGAGTCTTCCTTGAACACCTGGCTAGATCAGGGGCCTTTCTCCGTGCTATACTCCACTATACCACTCATTGTACTAGATAGACCACCTACTTTTCCCATCCCTCAGTAGGTTCGTTTTCTCTGACAATCTCTTAATTACCAGGCACTAGTATAAAGCCTGGCACAGAGCTGGCACTTAATAGATTATGTGTTCAATGAATAGATGAAAAAAATGAATGAGTGAGTAAATGAATGTCTGTATGCCAGGGGGCAGGGCATTCTGGGCTTGCACAGGTGAGGAAGGCCATGCCAGGAATACCAAACCATTTTAAAGCCATTATATTATTAATACTGGCTCGAATTTGGCAGAATAAACAAACCAGCTTTGCCCAGAGCAGTTTGATGCCTTCTAAATTGCCCAGGCATGAACAGCTCAGAAGTCAGATCTTCTGGTGATTTTCTTTGTTTCCTCTCCTGCGCTTGCTGGAAATGTGTGTCCCTCCATATCTTCACCCACTAAAGTTTTCTGACAACTTTACTGGTTTTAAAGGACCCAAAGTTCTACAGTTGCATCCCTGGGTATCAAAAAGTAACTGGCTACTAGAAGCTTTCTGACACTGCTTTTGAAAGAAGTTTGGTATCCTGCCAGCCTATCTGCAAATGGACTCAGACATTTATTCACACAACAGACGTATTTGGAGGGCCAACCACATGCTCAGTATCATGCAGGGTGCTGAGGATTCAGGGATCCAGATCTGGTCCTGAAGGAGCTCACTGTCCAGTGGGGCAACAGATAACTACTATGTGGTGAAATGTGTCTAGGATAGGGCTTGCAATGGGGCATATGAGAACCCAGTTAGAGGACAGTTGTCCAAGCCTGGGGAAGACAAAAGGCTGTGTCCAAAGAAAGAGACATTTATTTATTTATTTGACAGAGTCTCCCTCTGTGGCCCAGGCTGGAGTGTAATGGCATGATCTCAGCCCACTGCAACCTCTGCCTTCCGGGTTCAAACGGCTCTCCTGCCTCAGACTCCCCAGTAGCTAGGGTGAGACACATGCGCCATCACATCCGGTTAATTTTTGCATTTTTAGTAGAGATGGGGTTTTACTATGTTGGCCAGGCTGTTCTCGAAATCCTGACCTCAGGTGATTCACCGGCTTCGACTTCCCAAAGTGCTGGGATTACAGATATGAACCACTGCGCCCAGCCTAGAGGAAGAGACATTTAAAGAACAAATGCATGTTGTTTATCTAACAGATGAAGACACTAAAGAAAGGGTATCATGACCAAAGAGATCAGTGCGTGCTGAGGCTTGGAGGCATGAGAAGAAGTCATTGGGAAACTGCAAGTATCAGTTGTAGGTGCAGCCAGTGTATGACTACAGGATGTAAGAAAGAAAAGTGGTGCAAGATTAGGCAGGAACTGGAGCTGGGGAGTCTTCTATGTCATAAGAAGTGGTTTGCATCTCTATTCTACAGGTTTCAACATGCCCTTGAAGGGTTTTAAGCAGAGAAGTGGTAAGAGCAGAATTATGCTTTAGAAGGATTACATTGTGATGTTGAGCTTAAAAGACTCAGGGTAGTGTCTGGTATGTAGAAGATTCTCAAAATCAGCTCCTCTGCCACCTTCCAGCTCCCCCACCCCACAAGCCTTCTTGGTCCTAAACTTACCCTCCCCTTTCCCTGACATCTTTTATGTTTACGCCCTAATTCTGCAATGGCCTTTTCTGTTCTGCCTGCCCCAGCCTTACTGAGCCTTTTCAGGTGAGTGACAGGCAGTGGAAGTGGGGAAGCCATTAGAGGTTGCATCCAAGGAAGAGTTAATAGGACTGCAATTCAGACTAGCAGGACATGAGCTACCTAATTCGAGAGTCATGGACCCTCATACCTGTGGTGATGTGCTCATCAATTTCCTTGAATCTACCCCCAGTGAATCACTAGCTCAGATAATAAGGGCTATTTGGACACTTGTCCCAGTGGGATCATTGTGCACACAAAATCTTGCTGGTAGAAGGGTATCAGCTGCTCAAATCTGCTCTAATGAAACAGAAAGTTCTCTAGTAAAGGAAGGAGAAAAATCAAGGAGAACAGGCTCAGGATTTTGTGCTGAATTCACAGTCAGAGTCTTCTCAGAATGGAGAAAGGCAACCACGGAGCCCATGGGGAGATGGCTTGAAATTGCCAGAAAAGCAGAAACTATCAGAGAGGCTTGGCAGAGGCTGTGATGACGTGGGAAGCTCAGATGTTCTGCCCCTCTCCAGGCATGCAGATCACAGTGTTGTCTTAGTCTTTATTCTGTTGCTATGGCTGAATACACAAGAATGGGTAATTTATGAAGAAAAAATTACTTCTTATAGTTCTGGAGGCTGGGAAGTCCAAGGTTGAGGGGCTGCATCTGGTGAGGGCTTTCTTATCATGTCATAACATCACAAAGGGCATCACATGGTAAGACGGCAAGAGCATGCCAGCTCAGGTC
Organism: Rhinopithecus roxellana; assembly: GCF_007565055.1. Lineage (NCBI taxonomy): Eukaryota > Metazoa > Chordata > Mammalia > Primates > Cercopithecidae > Rhinopithecus > Rhinopithecus roxellana. The sequence continues at coordinate 154,324,453 of NC_044553.1, read as the reverse complement.
CCTCTTCCTTTTTGTATAAAGCTACCAGTTCCATCATGGGGACCCCACCCTGATGACCTTATCTAATGGTAATTACCTCCCAAAGTTTCCACCTCCAAATGCCATCAACATATAAATTTGGGGATTAAGTATCAAATACATGAAATTTGGGGAACATATTTAAATCATAACAAGTATCCCAGAAATGCAATCTGTGTGGCTGCAGGGAGCGCACCAGACAGAGGACCACCCATTCTGTCCACCCAGCAGACTTCGGGGATGACTGCCCTGGTGCTCATCTATATGACAAGGGCTCTCGTGCTTCTGCTACATTGGCTTCGGTGACTGGCAATGCACAATCCCTGTGTTTCCATTGCAACACAAGATAATATGTGTAGAGCCCCTGGTACACAGTAGGTGGTCAATGAATGAAAACCATTGTCATATTCCCCAGGCTTTGTGTAGCTGAAGGTTAAAGCAAAATGCTTTTAGCTGAAGGGCACATGAAGTTTATTGTCCATCTTTTCTTGAAAGAGCCCTGGTTGAAAAAAACTGTCCCCAATACAACAGTTGTTATCCATAAACACACTGTCACACACATTCCCATTGCTTTCTGAGCCCACTGAGGCCCCAACTTTGGGCCAAAGCATCACCATTTCATCTTGGGTGGCTATTCTTGTGGTCTTTAAGAACCCAAGGGGGCATAGATGGTATCCAAGCTCCTCTGGTTGGGTGAACAAGCATGTTTATGCCAGAGGGGTGGGTGGAATGTGGTCAACAAAAACTGAGCAGATGGCCCATCTGGCCAGGCAATCTGTCCTTTCAAAAATTACTGCAGAGGTACGGTGGAGTGTAAAAATGAGGCAGGGAAATTTAGATTCATGTTCAGCCTGGCCACTAGCTGTTTCCCTTTGGGCATGTGACTACCTCTCTCTGATCCTATTTCGACTTTTACTGGGCTATTGTGAGAAGGAGCTCAGATAATGCACCTGAAAGGCCTAGTAGAGTGTTTGTTACACAGAAGCTGCTCAGCAGATACTAATTTCATTAGTTTATCTCTTCCATTCTGTGCCTCCCTAATGTACCCACTCCCAAAGTAGACCCTCTTTGCATGGACCCAACCTTTCCTAAGTTTCCCACACCTTTATGGTGGAAGGTTCCTTCCTCATTGCTATTCCCAACTTCCCCAAGTGACTTTTCCTTGTCTATATCTCACACATGGGCTCTAGGCTCATTGTGACTTCCTGGACAACCACTAATTGGCCCATCCTCTCTTCCAGGAAACTTGTGGGGAAACAGTGGCTCCCACTTTCCTTCTCTTCATCTAGCCCTGAAAAATGGGGCCACCTGCTGGAGCAGTATCCGAAACAAAGTCCCAGCTTGCCTCCCCAGCCTAATCCTATCATTCATCCCTATGATGGTCCCAAACTCAAACTCTCACTGTTCCCAAACCCACTTCATGCTCTCTTGTCTCCATGACTTTGTTCCTATAATGCTGTGGTCCACAAATGTGCACATGACACGCACGCACACACACACACATAGAAACACACACACATACACCTGTGAAATCTTCCACCTCCATTTCAAAGGCTCTTCTGGACCCTGTGACCCTCAGCAAGTGCAATTATTACTTTTTTTCTTTCCAACTTTTATTTTAGTTTCAAGGGGTACATGTGCAGGTTTGTTACATGCGTAAATTGCATGTCATGGGGTTTTGTTGTACCGATCATTTTGTCACCCAGGTAATCAGTATAATATCCAGTAGTTTTTCAGTCCTCATCCTCCTCCCACCTTCCACCCTCAAATAGGCCCAAGCGTCTACAGCTCCCTTCTTTGTATTCATGTGTACGCAATGTTTAGCTCCCACTTATAATGGAGAACATGCAGTATTTGGTTTTCTGTTCCTGTATCAATTCACTTAGGGTTATGTCCTACAAAATCCATCCATGTTGCTGCAAAGGCCATGACTTCTTTTTTTTTTTTTAATAGCTGCATAGTATTCTATGGTATATATGCATCACATTTTCCTTCAACTAGTCCACCACTGATGGGCATCTACGTTGATTCCATGTTTTTGCTGTTGTGAATAGTGCTGTGATGAACATATGTATGCATGCATCTTTATGGTAGAGCAATTTAAATTCCCCTGGGTATGCACCAGTCATGGGATTGCTGCGTTGAATGGTAGTTCTATTTTAAGTTCTTTGAGAAATCTCCAAACTGCTTTCCACAGTGGCTGAACCAATTTACATCCCCACAAGCAGTGTATAAGCATCCCTTTTCTCTGCAACCTCACCAGCATCTGTCGGTGGAGTGTACATTAGTTAAACCATTGTGGAAAGCAATATGATGATTCCTCAAAGAGCTAAAAGCAGAACTACCTTTTAACTCAGCAATCTCATTACTTGGTATATACCCAGAGAAATATAAATTGTTCTACCATAAGGACACATGCATGTGAATGTTCATTGCAGCACTATTCACAATAGCAAAGACATGGAATCAACCTAAATACCCATCAATAACAGATTAAATAAAGAAAATTTGATACATATACACCATGAAATACTATGCAGTCATAAAAAAGTTCATGTATTTTGCAGGAACATGGATAGAGCTAGAGGCTATTATCCTTAGCAAACTAATACAGGAACAGAAAACCAAATACCACATGTTCTCACTTATAAGTGGGAGATAAACGATGAGAACCCATGAACACAAAAAAGGGAACAATGGACACTGGGAGGAGGGAGAGGAGCAGAAAAGATAACTATTGGGCTTAATATCTGGGTGATGAAATAGTCTGTACAATGAACCCCCATGACCCTAGTTTACCTATTTAACAAACATTCATTTGTACCCCAGACATAAAATAAAAATAATAATAATGATAATAACCATTCTGACTGGTGTGAGATGGTATCTCATTGTGGTTTTGATTTGCATTTTTCTAATGATTAGTAATGTTGAGCATTTTTTAAATCTGCTTGTTGGCCACACATATGTCTTCTTTTGAGAAGTCTCTGTTCATGCCCTTTGCTCATTTTTTAATGGGGTTGTTTTTTTCTTGTTGATTTGTTCAAGTTCCTTGTAGATTCTAGATATTAGACCTTTGTCAGATGCCCAGTTTGCAAATATTTTCTCTCATTCTGTAGGTTGTCTGTTTACTCTGTTGATAAGTTTATTTTGCTGTGCAGAGCCTCTAGTTTAATAGGTCTCACTTGTTAATTTTTGTTTTTGTTGCAATTGCTTTTATTGCATGAAGTCTTTGCCTGGGCTGATGTCCTGAATGGTATTTCCTAGATTTTCTTCTAGGGTCTTTATAGTTTTAGATTTTACATTTAAGTCTTTAATTTATCTTGAGTTGATTTTTGTATATGGTGAAAGGTAGGGATCCAGTTTCAATCTGCATATGGCTAGCAAGTTATCCTAGCAGCATTTGTTGAATAGAGAGTCCTTTCCTCATTGCTTGTTTTCATTAGCTTTGTCGAAGATTAGATGGGTGTAGGTGAGCAAGCGCAGTGTTTTCAAATCCCTTGAGCCCTTAGGTCATATCCCTTCTAGTCACCTGACTCCCACGCGTCCAAATTTTTGAAAGACTTAAGGAAGAACTTATTTCCCCTCCAGCCAGATGAATGTCTTTATCCTTGTAACCTGTGTTAGTTTGCTACAGCTGCTGTACAACCATCACCACAATCAGTTTTAAAACATTTTCGGCTGGACGCAGTGGCTCACACCTGTAATCGCAGCACTTTGGGAGGCCGAGGCAGGCGGATCACGAGGTCAGGAGATCCAGACCATCCTGGCTAACACAGTGACATCCCGTCTCTACTAAAAATACAAAAAATTAACCGGGCTTGGTGGCGGGCACCTGTAGTCTCAGCTACTTGGGAGGCTGAGGCAGGAGAATAGCATGAACCTGGGAGGCGGAGCTTGCAGTGAGCCAAGATCATGCCACAGAACTCCAGCCTGGGTGACAGAGCGAGACTCTGTCTCAAAAAAAAAAAAAAAAAAAAAAAAAAAAAAAAAAATTTCATCACTCGAAAGAAAACTTCATACCTATTAGCAGTCATGTTTTTCCCCAACCTCCATCCCAACTTTAGGCAACCACTAATCTATTTTCTGTCCTTATAGATTTGCCTGTTCTAGATATTTCATAAATGGAATCTTTTTTTTTTTTTTTGAGACGGAGTCTCGCTCTGTCGCCCAGGCTGGAGTGCAGTGGCCGGATCTCAGCTCACTGCAAGCTCCACCTCCCGGGTTTATGCCATTCTCCTGCCTCAGCCTCCCGAGTAGCTGGGACTACAGGTGCCCGCCACCTCGCCTGGCTAGTTTTTTGTATTTTTTAGTAGAGATGGGGTTTCACCGTGATAGCCAGGATGGTCTCGATCTCCTGACCTAGTGATTCGCCCGTCTCGGCCTCCCAAAGTGCTGGGATTAAAGGCTTGAGCCACCGCGCCCGGCCCATAAGTGGAATCTTACGTGGTCTTTGGATGTGACTGGTTTCTTTCATTTAGCATAATGTTTTTAAGGTTCATCTATGTTATGACATGTATACATACTTTATTCTTTTCAGTGCCTAGGAATATTCATATGTATGGATATACCACATGTTATTTAGTCATTCATCAGTTCACAGACATTTGGGTTTTCCCCACTTTTTGACTCTTATGAATACTTCTGCTATGAACATTCATGTACAGGTTTTTGATTGGATGTATGTTTTAATGTCTCTTGGGTATATATGTAGAAGTGGGTTTTACCTACTATTTCCCTAAGAAAACAGTATAGAAGCAATAAGAAAAAAAAAAAAAAAAAAAAAAAAAAAACCTTCTTAATCTTTCCACCACAAATCAACCAATCTATCTGCTTTCATTCTGTTACAATGGAAGAATTATTCCTGGTTGTCTTAGTCCATTCCTGCTGAGACTGGGTAATTTATAAAGAACAGAAATCTATGCTTACAGTTCTAGAATCGGTGAACTCCAAGATCAAGGTGCCAGTAGGTTTAGTATCTGGAGAGGCTCTTGTCCCTGCTTCCAAGATGGTGCCTTAAATGCTCCTTCCTCCAGAGGGTTTGAATGCTGTGTCTTCACTTGGCAGAAGGAAGGAAAAGGAAAACTCATTCCCTCAAGCCCTTTTATAAGGTCTTAATCTCACCCTTGAGAGAAGAGCCATCATGACCTAATCACCTTCTAAAAGGCCTCACTTTTTAATACCATTGTACTGGGGATTAAGTTTCAACATGAATTTTGAAGTAGACACAAAGGTTGAAACCATAGCACTGATCCCATCTAAGGCTGTCCTTCCTATCCAGCCCAAGCCTGGGTTCTGAACACTGTTTTCTAGCCAAGAACTTTGTTTCTTCCAACATTCATTGTGTCTCCTGTGTCACCAATTTCTCCCTCCATTTCCATCGACTCTCAACTATGCCAAAATGTCTCCCAAATTACGAACAATTCTCTAGACCCCCACATCCCTTTCTAGCCACACCCCCATTTCCATGCTCCCACTTAGAGCAAAATTACTTGAGAGAAATCTGCTCCCACCCTCTCTATTTCTTCACCTCTTATTTTTTCCTAATGCTAGTTGAGTTGAGCTGCTGTTCCCACCACTACCATACAATAGCCCTTTTTAGGGTCACAGATGCCTGCTATCTTGCCAAGCCCAAAGGCTGAACCTTAGACCTCATTTCTCTCTGCTTATCAACAGCATCTGACATAACTGATCACTCCAAGACACCACACTATCCTTTTCTCCTATCTTGCCAGTCACTCCATTCAATCTCCTTTGATGGTCCCCACTCTCTTCTAGTCCTCTAAATGGTGAAATGCCCCAGGACTCAGTTCTCTGTCATTTTTTTCTTGTCTATACTCTCACTTATTGTGTACTATTATCTACTTTCACAGTTTTAAATATTAACTATTACAGTGGCCAGTAAACTTTCCATAAAGAACCAGACTAGAAAATATTTTAGGTTTTTTGACTCAGATGGTCTCTCAACTCCTGCTGTTGTAGTGCAAAAGCAGTTACAGACAATATGTGGATGAATGTGGTTGTGTTCCAATAAAACTTTATTTACAAGAAACAGCCAGCAGATGGATTTGATCTGCAGGCTGTAGTTTGCTAAGCCCCAAACTATAAAAACTTTTTAAAACTTTGTTTTCTAATTAAGCCTAATGTCTTTTCTGAACTCCAGACCCATGTATCAATTGCCTACTTTTGTCTCCACTTGATTGTTGACTAAGTATTTCAAACTTAACACATCCAAAACAGAACTCATGCTTTCATTCACCTCCCCTACTCACATGAACATTTCTTCCACATATTTCTTCACCTCAGTAAGTGGCATTCCATTTATTCAATTAAAGAATGCAACTTTATCTCCTTTCTTTCCTTCACACCCTCATCCAATCCATTAGCAAGAATGTTAGCTCTGCACTCGAGATACACTCAGAATCTGAGCACACATCATTTTTCCAAGTTTACTACTGCCTCCATGGTCACCTGGACTGCTGCAAAACCTCCTTACCAAACCCCTTATATGAAAATCTCCTGGCAACAATTAGAGTGACTTTAAAAAACTGTTAATCTGTCATCTTAATCTATTACAAATAAAATGTAAACTCTTTATCATGAGCCACAAGATTCTATATTAGAGATGGGCATCTGATTTTATTCTTCTGTACATGGATATCTAATCTTCCCAGCACTATTTATTGAAGAGATTCTTCTTTCCCAAATACATGTACTTCACACCTTTGTCAAAAATGTATTGTACACTTCAAAATAGCTGGAAGAGAGGATTCAGAATGTTCCCAACACAAAGAGATGATAAATGCCATCTATTTTGAGACGATGTACATGCCAATGTACATGTAAGAGGCGATGTACATGCCAATTACCCTGATTTGATCATGATACATTGTATATGAATCACAATATCACTTGTGCTTAATAAATAAGTACAATTATTACAAGCTAATTTTTAAAAAGATTCTGTGTTAGGAGACCTAGCCCATGCCTATTTCTGTAAACTCGTGTTCTAAGACTCTCATCTTATCCTTCTACTAGAGTCACATGGATCTTCTTTCTATTCCTTGAGTACATCAAGCTAATTCTGACCCCAGGGCCTTTGCCTCCACTCTTCACCCTGCCCGGGGAGCTCTTCAGATGACTTGCTTTATTATTTTGTCTCTGCTCAAAAGCCATCTCTACAGAGATGTGTTTCTCAGACAATCTCACCAAAGTACCTCCCTAGAACCATCACTCTCTCTCCTACTAACTCCTTCTGTGGCTTTGTTTTTTAAAATAGTACTTCTAAGTCTTTGATGTTATCTGTTTGCCTACTTATTTATTAGTTTGTCAGTTCCTCTCTCTCCCAAGAATAGAAGCTCATAAAATCAAACCCTTTATCACGTTCATCACCCTGCTCCTAATGGCTTAGCACAGTGCCTCACATGTGATAGGAACTTGATAAAGAATGTGCTGAAAGAATGAATGTGTGGCTTCGTTGTCCACACCAGAACCTGAGAAGCACTCTATCAGGTGTTGTTCAATTGAGAAGACAACAGGATGTGGCAAAATCAGCCCTCTGGGAGGAGCCAACAGTCCTAGGTCCTAGTTCTGGCTCTGTCATTAGCTGTGGGACCACAGGCGAGACACACCCCTGGTAGAAGCCTCTGTGTCTCATTTGTGCAATGAAGATGCTAATTTAGATATTTTCTCAGGCCCCTTCCAGCTTGGATGTCAATGTATGAAATTGAACTGAGACACTCTAATGGAATTTCAGGATCAGCAGGAGAGGGCCACAGGAAGCAATTCAGTAATACCTTTCAAATGACCCCACATATTCCGAGCAGTCTTGGAGCTTGTGGAAGCAAATCTCCTTAATGACAACAGCACCTCAGGTGGGCAGCCTGAGCCCACATGGCAGTGAACCCTGTATCAATGAGGGAGAATAATAATGACTTCAGCCCTTCCAGATAGAAAGCCACATGCACCCAGCTTTTGCAATGAATCTTGAAGATCATGAAGTGATTCGAGTTGCTGCCAAGAAAGCTTTTGTCCTATAAATATGGCTCAGGAGTACAGGTGAATCAGCTGTGTGCCACATCTTCAGGAAAATAAAATACAGTGCTCAGTTAGAGTTTAAAGCCTGCAATTGAAGTGAACATGTCACTTAAATTTATTTGCTGTGATATCACCACCAGATTGCTATAAAAATGGGGAAGGAATGTCAGTCAGTGCAGTAGAGATCACCTTCAAGAAAAGCCACAGAAAAATGTCTTGGCTCTCCTTATTAAAACTGTAAGTTCTGACCGGGCACAATGGCTCGTGCCTGTAATCTCAGCACTTTGGGAGACTGAGGTGGGCGGATCACGAGGTCAAGAGATTGAGACCATCTTGGCCAACATGGTGAAACCCCATCCCTACTAAAAATACAAAAATCAGCTGAGTGTGGTGGTGCACACCTGTAGTCCCAGCTACTCGGGAGGCTGTGGTAGGAGAATTGCTTGAACCCGGGAGGCGGAGGTTGCAGTGAGCCCAGATCGCACCACTGCAATCCAGCCTGGTGACAGAGCAAAACTCTGTCTCAAAGAAAACAAAAAACAACCTGTAAGTCCTGGCATTTCCAGGTTTCTGAGGATTTCTCAGTCCTGCTGCTTGTCAAGGCAACCTTTCAAAAGGATGAACTCAAGGAGTGGACTCAAGGCCTATTACATACATGTGTAGACAGCTTCACACACATATGTAGACAGCTTTACAGTTTACTATGCATGTTCTCACTCATCATCTCATGGGCTGTAACTTTTGATGTCTCGAGGAAATGTCTGACCCTAAGCTTCAGTGTTTTATCTTCTTTGCTATGTGGACTTGGGAAAATCCCTTCCCCACTCTGGGCTTCAGCTTCCCCATCTGCAATCTGAAAATACTCAGAGTCCCAAGCGGGCCTTCCCAGACCCCCAGAGGCATTTGAAGGTCAAAACTGAGATCCAAGAGCTGTTCTCAGATTTCAAAACACCCCCCGAGCATCCTGCATATGCCCATGACCAGGCCAGACAAGTTAATTAAAATGTCAAGCTTCTTTGCTTTGGATGGAATGATATTGGCTCAGGTGTTGGCTCCGATTATCTTGCAATGATCAGAAGCTCTGATAGGCTGTAAGTGATATCACAGGAAATCCTGGGATGTTGTTTTATTGCCTGCTTGGCTGCTATGTGTCGGGTTCATAAGGTGGGGAGGGAGAGAAATTAGCCACTACACACCTGCAGACTTGTAGTCAAAACCTGCCAAGGAAAAGGTGTGTGAAGAAGAGTGGGTGGTGGAAGTATCATGGACGCTGAAAACGTCCCCCCTCCACCATGCTGATCCCCAGATAGTCTCTGAAATTCCCTTTCCAGTGCTAAATGCTATGATTCCAACATTGTGTTCATTTGAGAATGCATTTTTTTCCATCAGGGAAACGTATTGAAGAGGACATTGCTGTCTGTTTTTTTAAAATAGCCCTTTCTACGATAAAGTCACCCCCTGGTACAAGCGGAAAAAGAAAGCAATTCATTACAGTGTATAGGATAGAAGCAGCAAGGACAACGTCCTGAAAAAAAAATCAATATGGCACCAGTTTTAAAGAGAAATCTTGCAGCATGCCCTGAAGTTCAGCAGTTGTTGGCTACCGAGAAAGGACAAAGAAACAGATTGCACCAGTGACACCCTTTGGCTTCAAGGATCTGTGGATAAAAATAAGGGACTTGGTGACAGTAGAGCTCCAAACTCAGGAACTGAGCCATGTGACCCTCAGCAAGTCCTTTGTTCTCTCAGGACCTCAGTTTTCCCCTCTGTGGGGTACAAAACAATTGGGTGGTGATGGAGGCTGTGTGCACCCCACCAAATCCCCTCTACTCTGCCATGCCTCCAGCTCCTACCTTCTCCAAGAACTGGCAGCTAGCAAGTCACAGCTGTACCTTCTCTGGAGAGCTGTTTTCAGTTGAAGGAAGCCACCTGCTCTGAAATGGTAGCTCCCACCCCACTCCCCAGGAGGAGCAGCCTGCAGCCATTAACAGACTGATAAGAGAGTACAGCAGTCCAACCTTTGCCTCGAGGTGGGACCAGCTCAGCAGAGCCAACAACTGCTGAACTTCAGGGCACGATGCAGGATATCTCTTTAAAATGGATGCCATGTTCCTGAGCTCCCCATGGGACTAGAGGAAGCTAGACTTCAGCAGAGGCCACATCCTTGCCTGTTTCCTTCCACCATGTCCTACTTCTCCCAGTCCCTTGATCCCTCAATGTATTCTGTCTCTGAATCCCTGTCCCGGACTCCACTCTTGATCTAAAGCACCAATGCTTGAAAAATACTTGTAGCTATATTGACTGACTCCTCAACTATTCTAGGTGAGGACATTCTGGAGCATGGCTGGGCTTCCCTGGAAGCATGTCATCACCATCCTTTCTCCATGCAAGGTTTTATCTCTTGGCCTAGCATAATTCTCTCATCCTGAATACTTCATTGTACTCTAACTAGCTGGTTAATATCACTATGGCTGTCACCCCCTTAGGCTCTTCAGTATTTGCTTCCTATGTTTATGTAATTAAACTTTCAGATTAGTCCTCCAGAGAGGACACAACTTGCTCCTTGTCTCTCCAAAACCTGTTTTTCCCAGGGATGACTTCCAGCTCACTCAGACCTGGTAAAGTGGAGAGAGACCTGCTGTAAAGTTAGAAGGCACTTCAACCCATGGCCCGACCCCTCATGGATTGAATAAGCCTCAGCTTCATTATCCGTATGAAACAAAGAATAGGTCAATATCTGTTAGCCAATATTGATTGGATCAATATATATGGAAATATATAAAAGCCACATGCATTCAAGTCATCTGGGGAACGTATTTTAAATTGAGATTCCCAAGTTCCATTTCAGATCCGCTGTGTTAGAATTTCCAACATGTGCATGTTGAGGGGAGTGTCAGGAGTGCATGTCCAACAAGTACCTCCAGGTGACTGCTAGGAACACTGTTATAAGACCACCAAGCTACGTGACTTCCGAAGCTTGTTCCCACTCCTATATCCTCTACATTTACCATGGCCATTTCTCAGTTGGGTAGGGCAGATATTAATGCTACATTCACACAATAGTCTCCCTTTAAAGTGTTCAACCAGAAACTTCTTTTCTAAGCAGATCTTTCTTTAAGCACAGAGTCTCTAGGCTACCTGACCCTCATGCATCCACCCATTCCCACCTATGGCACTATCCACAAGATTGCAGCACAAGATCTCTTCTGCTTCAAATTCATTTGCTCTCACTGGAGGCTTTTGTGGTTGCAGAAATCCCATTCTGATACAATTAACTCAATTCTCTATGATCCTAGGACCTAATCACAGGACATCTTGAATGCTGGCCTAAGGAATGTGGACTTCGTTCTTTAGGCCACATTTCCCCACACTGTGTTCGATGGAATTCTACTTCCACAAAAGAGAGAGGAAGAAGGTGTTTCCAGTAAACTAGGGAACGGTGGCCCATTCTCCCCTTCTGGAATTTTCACCATACCACCTGCCTGGTAGTGGTGCTGAGAAGTCCATCTACGTGGAAGCTTGCCTTTGTTGCTGTGCCCAGCAGTTCCAATACAATTTGGGCATGGAGCCTGTTTTCCAAGGAACACTATTAATATTTTGCAGGAACTAGTTTGACCTGGAAGATCATTTGGCAGTGTCTGTAAGGAGACCAATTTGAAAGTTTACAAGCCAGTTAAAGACATACTGAGATGTGCCTTAACATGGCCCAGCTGAAAGCTGTTGGAAATGAATGGAGTAGTGGAGACTGCAGGCTGGGGGCCAGTGATGGGAAGCTGTTGTAATGCTCCTGCACTGGGCCATTTTTGTTTGCTATAAAGGAATACCTGAGATTGGGTAATTTATAAAGAAAAGAGGTTAAATTGGCTCACAATTGTGCATGTTGTACAGGAAGCATTGTGCCAGCATCTGCTTCTCAGGAGGGCCTCAGAAAGCTTCCAATCACAGCAGAAGGCAAAGGGGGAGCCAGTGCCTCACATGATGAGAACAGGAGCAAGGGGCATGGGAGAGGACACGCTCTTTAAACAACCCTCTTGTGTGAACTCAGAGAAAGCACTCACTCATCACCAAGCGGATGGTGCTAAGCCATCCATGAGGGTCTCGCCCCCACAATCCAAAGACCTCCCACCAAGCCCCACCTCCAACATGGGGAATAACATTTCAACATGAGATTTGGAGGGAACACACATCCAAACCATATCAGGTTCACGTGAACTGTGATGGGGCCTGAACTAGGGCAGACTGGGGTAGGAAGTCTGTGACAAATGGATGCAGGGAACACTGGAGAATCAGGATGCTCAAAGCCTGGGAACCTTGTGCTTTGAACCTCGCTGCCTGCACAGTCTTCAGGCCTCTCCTGGGTGCTTATTCCAAATGCCATTTAGCCTGACTCTGCTTACCCTTTGGTGCAGCAGGAATAGCATCACGCTGGTCCTCAGGGTCTATCCTCTGCAGGGATAATGGAAACCATGAATCCTGGACCATTGGCTCTGCCCTGACACTAGTATCTAGGGGCTCCCCCTCCCAGACTCTCATCCTCCTGATCTCTCCTCTCATCTTCTCTCTTAGCCCCTTTGTCTGGCTGCAGAGCTGAGCAAGACAGTGCACTGGGCTCAAGGTTAAGCCTGATGCCCTAAGTCCCCATCCACCATGCTGATGTCCAACTGCTCCTGGACTAGCTTCTCAGTGTGCAGGACTTTCCAGTCTGCCTAGCACCTTCATTTACCTTCTCCAAATTAACCCTTCCAGCAACACTTGAGAGAGGACTGTTATTCCCATTTTATAAATTAGAGGGGAGAGGGGAGCAACTTCTCTCAAGGTCACACCACCAATGAGTAGCGGAACCAGTCCCTAATCCCTACTTTACTTCTTGGTCGTATGCACTTTTACTGCAATTCTAAAGTACAACGAAGTCAGCCAGTCTGTCTTCTGACTCTATTTGCCCCTCTCTCTCCATTTCTCTCTTTCATTCTGAAGAACCACATAGGCCCTATGCCTCCCTTTACAAGTTTGAAGGTGCCACAGGTGTGCGGAGACCCCAGCTCCATCCATGAGTCTATCTCGCAGATGCTTTCAGATTGCGTCACTCCTCTAAGCAAGAGTCTACCCAGAACTCCTGCCTATGAGTTTCAATAAATTCTGAGTGTTACAAAACATTTAAAAATTGCTTCCCCTAAGAGATCCTCACTGGGATGGGGATGGGAGCTGCCACTCCCCATGGGGACAGAGGCATAGTTTTTTCTAGGCTGGGCAGGCCTGGCTCCATGCCAGAGCCTGGCATCAGTAGGTGACCACTGCTCTTCATCAGGTGGGAAGTGCTTTCTTGGTGCTGCAGGCTTACATGTCACACTGAGGAGAGGGGAGTACAGGGGACTCTTTATGCAGGTGGAAATTTCTACTGTTTGCAGTATGTACCATTAGACTCCACCAAGAGGTCAAGGCTATTGGGCCCAAAGTACTCATGGAATATATTTGAAGAGAGACAGCATGCAGTTAAAGGGAGCCTTGAAGGTCACGGCTGAGGATATGGAGAGCAGGGCAGGACTGTGGCAGGCTGAGGGCAGCTGTGTGCTTGTGCAGGTCATGGGCGATCAGGGGAGCCAGAGAGGGCAGGAGCGGAGCATGGGCAGTCAGGCAATAGCACCAGGCTGGCTCCTCTCTTTCCACTTTGCTAATATCAAACCCACGCTAGCTTGACCATGGCTTCTGCTTCTATCAGCTGCTGCCTGGCGGAGGGAAACCACAGAAAAACAGTTTGCACGAACTTGTCTGATTGGCATATTCGGGGATCCATAGTGAGTGCAGGAGGGTGGTCTGGGCTGGAGGGGGAGTCTTGCCATAGAGGTCACAGTCAGGTCACAGCACAGCTGGAATCCCCACTTGGTTCTCTGGACTCTTAATGAAATCTTTTCAGAGTGTAAGTGCTGTCTGCCATTCCAGAGATCCTGGAAGCCTGCAAACTCTCCCAAACCCGGCTGGTCTTCCTCAGTTTTGCAAAGTAGTAGAGTCTGTAGGAAGTGAATGGAATCCCTGTGGTTACAGACTGACAGAATTTGGATGTGTGTCTCTGCCCAAATCTCATATTAAAATGTAATCCCCAATGTTGGGGGTGAGGCCTGGAGCGGGGTGATTTGATCATGGGGGCTGATTTCTTGTGAATAGTTTAGCACCATCCCTCGGTACTGTCCTCATGATAGTGAATTCTTATAGATCTGGTCATTTAAAGAGTGCGGCACCTCCCCTCTTGCTCTCTTGCTCCTGCTCTAGCCATGAGACTAGACTAGCCTGTGCCCCCTTTGCCTTCTGCTATGATTAGAAGCTTCCTGAGGCCTCCACAGAAGCAGAAGCCACTACTTCCTGTAGAGCCTTCAGAGTCATGAGTCTATTACACTTCTTTTCTTTGTAAATTACCCAGTCTCAGATATTTCTTTATAGCAATGCAAAAATAGACTAATACAAAGTTCATGTATCGTTATTTTATGGGAATGGTACTATACCTTCCCTGCTCCCAACCACCATCTTAACATCTCCCCTCTTACCTGCAGTTGGAATTTCTAACTATGCTGCCTTCCTCTGGCCCCTCCCAGAATGCTGCTGCCAAGTCCTCAGCAGCCCCTGGAAATGCCCACTTTTATGGCCAACGGAGCCTCATAAGACTGTCGCGTTTGAAAGCCAGATCAATTGGACGAAGCCTCTGGTTCCTGAGCTCCAACTTTTAGCAGGTCTTGAAAGCCAACACCATGTGGACTGACAGCAGAGGCAGCCCGAACCCAACATTTCAACAGGCACTTACTGAGTATCTATTATGCGACAGCTGCTGTGCTTGGGACAAAGGAATGAGGCGTCTGCAGACACAAAATACTATGAAATGCCACATGATGATGTCAATAAGAGAAATAAGTTCAAAGTGTTTTTGAGAACCCAGAGGAAAGCACAGTGAACTCTGTCTGGAACTGACAGGGTGTTGCAGTGGCCTGGTGAAGAATCACTGGTGGTGTGAGCAGTCAAGGGGGCTGCAAACAGAGAGAAACAGAACATTTCAGAGTCATTAAAAAGCCAGACTGGCTAGGCCTGAAAAATTCGTTGAATGAGGTGAAGGGTGCTTGGGTGACTGGGTGGGTGAGTGTCAGGGTCATTTCTTGCTACAGGAAACCCAGGAAGGGGGAAGATTTGAGGCAGCAAGAGGGTTTTCTGTCACTTGCTTTGTGAGAGCCACCATAAGACCAGAGGCATTTGAGTCCTTTTGTTAGAATAAAGTGCACACTTCTATTTGAAATGACCTTAACACTTCCTTCTCAGGCTGTCAAAACCCCACCCTTTCCCAGCCCAGCTCAAGCTTCACCTTCTCTGAGAAGCTTTCCTTAAACATGTGGACCCCTCGTTCCTTGTTTGAGGTCATCTTGGTGCCATCTTTTTCATCAGTGACAGCACTGTGGCCTTGCTTGCCTGGGGATACAGCAAGCTGCACACAGGTGTGTCTCTCTCTCCAGGGCCCTGGACCTGTTTTTCTCACCCTTCCTTCATGTCTTCAGGTGCCCAGTGCCACACCCAGCACAAAACAGCATGAGCAAATGAGTGCTACATTAAGCCACATTGCAGGGCTTCTGCTTAACTAGGGCAAGGAGCAGTAGAAATTTCTAGACCTCTCACCTGAAGCTTCAAAAGAAACCAACCTGCAAGATGCAACAGCCAGACAGAAACTCCTCCCTCTGATGCACAAATAAAACCAAGCCTGGAGGAGGGAGCCTGGCACCAGGTCCACCTCTCCAGATCATCTGCCTTCCAGAGTTTTACTCTGTGAAGGGGGCTGGTCCCTAAGTGGAGGTGACAGTTGGCTGGCTCTGGCCACCCATGCACACAGTCTTTGCCCTGTTTCTGTGGCAGGCAGAATTTGCAGTCTGAATCCAAGCATTGGGGGCAACCCTGGGCCAATCTGAAGCAGTGAGGCTTGTCATCCTTCATTCTCAACTCGGCTGTCCCTGACCTTCGGTGAGTACCAGCTCTATCCTATCCTCCTCCTGTTTCTGAGCAGCCATCTGCCCCCATCAGTGTCCTGCTTCCAGTGCAGCTATCAAAGGATCTGTCCTCAGACCTTGCTATGAACCCTGCCCCTCACCTAGTGTTACCAGCCATGCCATTCAGCAACGAGTCTCAAGGGATCCTTTATGAAGCCAAGCCCCAAGCCGGGCACCATACAAGAGTGAGAGACCCCATCACACCCACAGAACTGCAGCGGCCACCATAGCATCTGACACATGCTGTGCTCAATGGAGGCACTGGATGCATGTCCGGTGCTCAATGGATGCATGTTGAATGAATGTTGGGTGCAATAATAGACAGCCCCTGTCCTGCAGCAGTCCAGGATCTGGCAGAAGAGACACTGGACAGAGAGGCTGGCTTGGGAGCTGGGGTCAAACCACAAGGTCTAAGTACACACTCTGCTATGGATGTGCGGGGTGGCTTTGATTTGTCTGTGCCTCCATTTGCTCATCTGTGAAATGTGGATAACTTTGAAACCTGCCTCCCGGATAGATGAAGAGAGTAGGTTACATCTGATAAGTGTATAGCACAGTTCCTGGCACTCAGCAAGTGCTCAAGAGACTCCCTGAGAGGATAGGTGGTAAATCAATGAGTGAGTGAGTGGGTGAGTGAAACCATGAATGAAGTACTGATGTAGTACAAAGTGCCGCTGGAACAGGCAGCATTTGGGGACCTTAGCGGAAGGTGGTGTTTGATGAGGAGGGTCTCTCTAGGTGGAGCTAGGGAAATGGCACCCCAGGTGGAGGGCACAGCCCAAACAGAGGCAGAGGTGGGAATGAGCAGGGCAGTTTGGGGAACAGGTGGCTCAGGCTGGCTGGGCCATGAAGGGCAGGGACGGGAGCCATGGAAGATACTGAAGGGGAAAGTTGGGCCCAGACACATGGGGCCCTGAATGCCAGGCTGGGAGATTGGCAAAGGAGAACTTTGCCATAGGGGAGGGAAGAGCATGCCCAGGACAGGAGGCAGATGATGCCTAGAGAGACACAGAAGGAGCTGAACATCAGTTCTGCCTCCCTCATGCTGCTCATAACCCAGTTCAAGCGGAGGTGCTCTGATGGGGATGAACCAGCACATGGGGAGAAAACCCTCAAAGCCTTTACTGCTTGTCCATCAGTAAGCGTTACTGGGTTTGCTGGATCCAAGAACATCCATAAGGCATAGAATTTCAATCTCCGTCTCATCTGACTCTCCCAGTTCCATAGATGAGAAACCCAAACGCAGGCAAGGGATTTGCCTGAAGCTAAGAGCTCCTGGGCCTCTGTCCCTAGGATCTATTTCCTTTTAACATGAATGCAACATCGGCAAGTTAAACCCATCTGAGGCAAGAAAAATGAAAATAAATGTCTACCAGTCATCCCAACACCAATCCTGAAGAACTGGTACTTTACTCTTGAAAAACAGAGGCAAAGAAAAGTGACATTGCTTGTCCCAGATGCTGATGGGGCCTGTCTTTCAGGGCAACATGGCATGAGACATTCTTCATTCATTGACTCATTCACTCAACAAGTGTTCATCGAGTGCCTTTGCCACGTGGGGCTCCATGCTGGATGCCGGGAGCCTAACTTTGGAAAGGCCACAGATTTGGCATCTGACCTCAGGCTAATTCTGGCCATGCCTGACCCATCTGTATGGCCCTGGGCAAGTCACATCATCTTTCTGAGCCTCAGCTTTGTCATCTGCAATGTAAGGATCCAGCATAGAGCTCCTGGCATTGCATTCAGTGTTAAACAGGATCATGTATGTAAAGTGCCCATTGCCATCCCACAGAAGGAGGTCCTAAGGCAGGTTCCCAGCCCAGATGCCTCGCTCAGATACATTTTTGTTACTACCCCCATGAGCTCCAAGGGAGATTCCAGATTCCGGGGGACTTAATTGTTTCCTTCTGATAAATATCACGGTGCACAAAAGCTGAGAGCTGCAACAGGTGCATCTGGCACTTTGAGACGTGGCATCTCCTTGCAGAAGCATCGCTCACAACTCTGTGAGCCAGGGAGCCCAGCCCACGCTGTTGGCAGAGAGGAAGGAGCTCTGACAGCAGCTGGGACACAGTGACTGATAAGGTGCTGTCACTTTCCATCCACTGCTGTGTTCAAGTATCAAAGTACTTGGTTGAAAATGCCAGGCAATTTCTCTCCTCCAGAATTCATCAAAGCCTGTGGGGGTTTGGGGAATAAATAGAAGAGATGCTGAAAACAATTAGAAATGTTCTGGGGAAATGATGCACTGGGGACTCCTGTACATCACACTTTTGCCTTTTCTTCCACCCCTCACGTGGCGGAGAGCTTTGGTCTCAGGTCTCAGATGAGGAGCACTTACAGACTGGATGACCTGGGCTGAGGCATTCAACCCTCTGGGGCCACTGTTTCTTCATCTGGGAATAAGAAAATCTATTTGGGTTTATTGTGAGTGTTAAATTATGGGGGGAGTCTTAAGTTTTTGTGCCGAAATGACCTTTGTCAGTCAGGGATTCTTAACCCTGGCTGTACATCTTACCCACCTGGGAAGTTAGTTATTTAAAATATCTTTGTCTGGGGCCCACCTCTGGGTAGTTTTATTTAATTGGTCTGGTCTAGGGTCTGGGTACTGTCTGTCAGGTTGGTTGGTTGGTTAAAGCTTCCCAAGGGATTGAAATCTGCAGCCAGGTTTGAGAACTCTGTCACTGAATCTGCCTTCTCATAGCAGGTCTTAAGCATGGAAACAACACTGTCAGTTTTATGCCCTGGAAAGATCACTCTGGGGACAGTGAAGATAATGGGTTGTGTGGTAGGTGTAAGACTACATTTAGGGACCCCAGTTAGAGCCTTTCTATTCACTGTGTGGTCCATGGAACTGCAGTATTGACCCTCCTTGTTAGGGAGGCAGAATCTTAGGACACATCCTGAGCAACTACTGGCTGAGAGTCTGCATTTTAACAAGATCCCAGGTGATGTGTACCATCATCCCTCGGTGTCCACCAGGGATTGGTTCCAGGACCCCAGAGGATATCAAAATCCACAAATGCTCAAGTACTTTATATAAAATGACATAGTATTTGCATATAGCCTATGCACATCCTCCAGTATACTTTAAATCATCTCTGGATTGCTTATCAGACATACCTAATACAATGCAAATGCTATGTAAATAGTTGCTCTACTGTGTTGGTTTTACATTTGTATCATTTGTATTGTTGTGTTGTTACTTTTGTTGTTTTTAAAAATATTTTTGGTTTGCTGTTGGTTGAAGTCACATATATGAACTCATAGATACAGAGGGCCAACTCTTCATTCATGAAAGCTTGGGAAGGTCTGGATTAGAAGACCATGCACTGCAGGAGTCCAGGCTGGAGATGGTCACAACCCCACTCAGAGTGGGGTTTTAGAATAGAAGGAGACATATGGGAGAAGAATTTACATGGTATAATGGCAGGGCTTGGTTTGGAGTTTGGGAAAGAGATATCGAAAACAAGAACATATTTCTCATTTGGCCCTTGGGGGAAGATAGTGTCTCTGTCTGCAGGTTATTAGGGAAAGGCTGATGAGTTATCTTCTTTAACTCAACTATTTTTGCACAGCATCTTATGCCAATAAGTAGCTTGTAACTTTTGTGCCTTATTTAGTAAGAAGCATCTACCCAAACATGCTCATTCTGGTGTAGATAGAAAAGGGCAGTTTTTCATTGCAAGTTTTCACATTTGGAAACATGCTAGGTGCTTGCTCTTGGTCACATACCTAGGAACTGGTGGAATGAACCCTGAACTCAGACCTTCTGCTGTTGTTATCGTCCATTCACTTCTTAGTGTCCAACTAAGTCAACGTAATAGATCCCTCATGGAATGCTTTTATAGAATCTCCTATATTAATCACTGGTCTTTTAAAAAATCACTGCATATAATAGGCACACAATCAACACATAACATCTCTGGTCACCAGAACATGTGAGATTTTTTTCCCACACTGATCTCACAAGACTGCCCTGACTTGAGATTCCACTCTTAAGTCCAAGCCTCCCGTATTTCTGGCCAACTGGCTATGAATTGGGGATTCCCATGACCCCCTCCTCAGGCTTGAACATACGAGTATATGATGGGAATTGGGAGAGGAGGGTGGAGAGGCAGGGAGGTACTCTATTTTGGGCGTCTCAGATGCCTTGGCAGAGGTTTGGACCTTGTCAAGGGCATGAGACTACTAGATCTGTGCCTTTAAAAGATCACTGTAGCAAAAAGATGGAAGAATAATTACATCAGGGTTAGAAAAACATAAGAAAACTTGGCTGAAGAAAAAGTCCATGTGAGAAATGAAGTCAGCTGAACCAGTGCCTCTGGCATAAAGAACAAGAGCAGTGGTGATCAACCTTTCAGGACCACGGACAGATCCCCCTCTTAGTTCAATCCCCTTTAACGAGAATATTGTATAAATATCCTATCCGACTATTTTCAAAATAGCCACCATTTACTGAGTGCCAGGATCCTTGCATACATTATGTCTTCAATCCAAATAACAACTCTGAAAGGCAATGATTATTGGCCCCATCCTGCTGGGGAGCAAAAATTGAGTCTCACTGAGGAATCCCTTATCAAGAGCACACAGCAGACCAACGACACAGCGACTTCATTTTGCTACACTGACCATTATATCAAGCTACCACCACTAAACATGCTCTAACTTTGAAGTGGCAATTAATTCTTTTTTCCATTTTAATTAATTAAAAGCACAGATCCAGCCAGGAATTTTAATTGGTCATCCAGAACTGCCACACAGTACTGCTTGTACTTCTAGCCCCAACCAAAGAAATTTGGCATCCTTGTTCTCTGTGCTGAATATTGTGAGTAACTGCAAGGATATCTATGTAGGATTTGTTTTGAATATTGGAATGGTTTCTAACACCCTTCAATCCTCCTTCAAGGATGCCTAGGGATGTGGGGAGCCAGGACATGGAAAGGTGAAGAAGGCAGACCCTGGGAACCCTGGCACCCTTGTTAAAGTTTTAAATGGGTCTTCTCCAGGAAGCTGAGAAAATACTCAGCCCTACCAGCTCCTTTCCCCATCTTGGGAACATTTCCTTTCATTTTCACAAAGTCAGGCTTGTGATTATTTTCAGTTCCAATATGAGTTTGTCACCGTGCGTGGACTGGAAATGAGGTGGATGTCAAATAAATACCTGATAGAGTTTCTGCCTCACAAACTGGGGAGTGTTGAGAGAACTTTCAACACCAGTGAGAATTCTATTACAGTATTTTCTGGGCTGCTGTTTGTTTCTTTGGTCAGAGGGTCCGAATTCAGGGCCTCACAACCTCCCCCTGGGAAGCTGTCTCTAATTTCTCCCCCTTTGATGTGTTGTGCATACAGCATTAGATTAATCTTCAGTAGAGCAACTCTATCTAATAAAGTTACTCATCTGCTCCAAGATTCTTAGTGGTTCCCTATCGCCTTCCAATATAGTTCATAGTCCTTACCTGGCTATTGAGGGCCCTTCACAATTTAGCCATAGCCTGTCATTCTAACCTCATATCCTGCTGCATCTCTCTGCAAACATTATGATCCAGTCGCATGAGTTTAATTTCTATTCCCCACTATAATAAGAGGCTTCCTCAAAATCACCATTGAAAGCAGTCTGCTAGCAAGACAGAAGTCAGAACATTTTGTAATTTTATCATGGAAGTGACATCCCCTCAATGATGCAGTGCTTTGTTTTTTAGGAGCAAGTCACTCAAGGGGAGGGGATTACATGAGGTTGTAGATATCAGAGGGTAAGAACCACTGGGGACCATCTTAAAAGCTGCCTACTACAATTCCTGTTGAAGACCTACCATCCCTTTAAGAGTTAAATCAAATCATATTTCTCAAAGATCTTTCTATATGTCCTAATCAGAATAATTCCTCTCACTTCATAATATCCTCGTTCTACATTGCTTTATTTGTCCTTCTAGAGGAACACTTGTCTTAAGGCACTTAAAGATGTCTGTCTTTACCACCATTTTGGGAGTCCCTGGAGGGCAGGAATCACATCTGTTTCTGTCTCTGCATTTTATGCAGCCTAATGGAAGAGAGGTGTTGTGTAAATGTTTGCTGAAGTGAGTTGGCCAACTCTTCTGTTCCTTTAGAAATAGCTTTTAGCCTCCAATTTCAAACACAGAAAATAATTCACTGACAGGGTGTTTGTCTTGGGTGATAAGGGAATATATGCTTTTCTCAGAGTTTACAAAATCCAAGATTTG
Source organism: Rhinopithecus roxellana (assembly GCF_007565055.1). Classification (NCBI taxonomy): domain Eukaryota; kingdom Metazoa; phylum Chordata; class Mammalia; order Primates; family Cercopithecidae; genus Rhinopithecus; species Rhinopithecus roxellana. Next base: position 154,302,165 of record NC_044553.1, on the reverse strand, counting down.
ACAGGTTAAGAAATAGGAGTTTACCGTAAACTGGAGCAGAGAGAAGCAACTTTCTCTGAAGGCATTCATGTATACAATATATGACCATATATAAAAATTCATAAGGTAAGGCCGGGTGCGGTGGCTCAAGCCTATAATCCCAGCACTTTGGGAGGCCGAGACGGGCGGATCACGAGGTCAGGAGATCGACACCATCCTGGCTAACACGGTGAAACCCCGTCTCTACTAAAAAATACAAAAATCTAGCCAGGCGAGGTGGCGGGCGCCTGTAGTCGCAGCTACTCAGGAGGCTGAGACAGGAGAATGGCGTAAATCCGGGAGGCGGAGCTTGCAGTGAGCTGAGATCCGGCCACTGCGCTCCAGCCCGGTCGACAGAGCGAGACTCCATCTCAAAAAACAAACAAACAAACAAACAAACAAAAATTCACAAGGTAATAATAATAATAAATAATGCTTACCATGTCAAGTACTGTATACTTCACCTACCTTGGACCACTTAATTCTCACAATAGTCCTAACATGTTGGACAACTTGTCCTCATTCTACAAACGAGAAAGGCTACACTTCAAGAGGTAGGTAACTGCCCCAGGATGACAGGGTCTGATGACAAAGGCTATGCTCCTCACTGCTCCCCTGGGTGCCTTTTTCTTATTTTCTTAAATAAAGAATTGCTTTTCTCTTATTACTATTTAAAAGCTGTAATTTTACCACAGTGAACTTAGAATTGCACTGGGCCAGTTCTGAAGCATAGCTTTGTGAATGACACATAGGTCTGCAAATCAGGAGCGCAGAATTTTTCTTTTGGTTATATCCCAAACTTGCAGTACAACCCTGGAAAGGTCGTTTGCTATCTCAGGATCTTCTTTTCTAAAACCAGATGCAAATTATATAATACCTAAGGTTCATCACAATTCTAACAGTATATAGGATTTAATTATAAATCATTATAATTTAAATTGTATTGCTAAAATGTACATTAAAATCAGATCATTGCTATTTTGTCAAAATCCCTCTTGTTTGTTTTTTATATATAAAGGAGTAACCATTTAAAGTTACATTTCAAAATGCCATCATGGAATAAAGAGACTAAGCCTCAGTAATATCATTTGGGATACTTTTTTAATGAGGTCTTTTTTTAGAAAATCTTGTCAATAAGTCATAATGGACTATATTCCCTATTACAGACCCAGAGGTTTCATTACGGACTATTTAGGAAGATGAAAGAACACTCCCTCTGGAGGGAACTTGAGTCTCAGAGCACCTAGGATATCACATTAAGCATCTGAAATACTCATTTTCGGTTTCTAACAGTGGATTAATGAATCTACAAAGAACACACTTATTAAAACCAACATATGCTGAGGGATAATAAACCTAGTCCACATTTTCATCTGTCTGTTTCTGCCTGTGAATGAAGGGAAAAGGAACATGAAAATTGAGTTGCTGTCCTACCCAACGCTCTTCTCTTCCTCCTTGTGCGTGATGGGGTAAGTAGTGTCATGGATTGGACACTGGTCTTGGGATCAAGTAACCAGGGTCCAAACCCTGACTAAGCCATTCACCTTGTACAAATCATTTGACCTTCTGTGGGCCTGTTTCTTCCTTTTCAAAAGAGGCTAGACCAGGGATTTTCAGAATGTGCCCCTGAGAGCTTGAAGCATTTCTTCCTTGGTGCCCGGGGAACGCTGCCGGGTGATGACTGGATGAAGGGGTTTCTCAACATTAAATGCTGTTGTTAAAAAACCACTGGCTGAGGCCGGGCGCGGTGGCTCAAGCCTGTAATCCCAGCACTTAGGGAGGCCGAGACGGGCGGATCACGAGGTCAGGAGATCGAGACCATCCTGGCTAACACGGTGAAACCCCGTCTCTACTAAAAAAATACAAAAAACTAGCCGGGCGAGGAGGCGGGCGCCTGTAGTCCCAGCTACTCGGGAGGCTGAGACAGGAGAATGGCGTGAACCCAGGAGGCGGAGCTTGCAGTGAGCTGAGATCCGGCCACTGCACTCCAGCCTGGGCGGCAGAGCGAGACTCCGTCTCAAAAAAAAAAAAAAAAAAAAAACCACTGGCTGGTTGATGTGTAGAGTCTTTCCAGTTAGATTTTGGAGGTGACAAGGAAATATCTATTGATGTTTCTGTATTCTTGAATTACTTTAGCTTATAATTCAAGTTTTTAAAATGTTAATACACATGCATACATGCTGTTATGGCTAAAATAACATATGAATAGGTACCATGTTGTCAGATTGAGCCTTCCTGGAGCCTTAGTAGAGTCAAGGTCAGAACTCTTTGGCATAGGTAATATTTTCTGATCCCAGAGCTTGAAAGAAACAGGAGATTCATTTAAAAAGGAAGCTGAGACTCAGAGGTTATGCAACAAAGAGAGGAGTGGACACCAGGTTTTCTGTCTCCTGTTTCAGGATGTTCTCTGCTGTCCCGTGCTCCCTGCCCTGCTGTTCTCCATCCTACAGCATCTCTGCATTGTGCTACAGTTGCTTGTGGGCATCATGCCATTCTTCCTAAACCATAAGGTTCTGGGGGGTCCGGGCTGTTCCGTCACAATGACCAATGGTGTGCATTTCATCCCATCATCCCCTGAGGGGGACATTTGTCATCATCAGGAGAAGAAAAAGAAAGCTTTAGGAAGATAAATCATGTTTTTTTTTTTTCTTCACTAAAGAACTCTTTAAACTGGAACCCATCTCCACAAATTATGGAACGTACATACCGAAGTGTCATTTTTTGCAGAAAACAATGATTCACTGAAGTTTTTCCTGACTGGAGATTTAAATTAGGCTGTCCATCAACTTGCTATCAATCAGCTTCTCCTATCCTGAGCTGCACATACAGTCAGAAATAGAATCACAAGGTCTTTTCTCTGAGGGGAAGCAGGGCTAAGTTTCATCCCTTGTGATTTGCCTCTGAATTTAGTCTGTTGGCAAACATGTGGCAAGCACCTACTATGTGCCAGGCTTTGAGAAGGTGGGAGGGAAGCTAAAGACGACGAAGGCATGGACTTTCCCTGCATCCATTTTCTATTTTCATAACAAATTACCACAAAAAGAGCAACTTAAAATAACACAAATTTATTATCTCACAATTTCTGCTGGTTGGAAATCTAACACCGAGCTAAAATCAAGGGTCATCAGGGCCACATTGCTTACTGAAGTCCCTGGGGAAGAACCTACTATTGCACTTATTCAGGTTATTGACCTGACTCAGTTCCTTTGCTATGGTAGAACTGAGGCCCTATTTCTTTGTTGACCATGACCAGGGGGTCTCCCTCAGCTCCCACAGGCCTCTCCCCAGGCCTTGCATGTGGTGGCCACTTGCACCTCAGAATCAGCCATGATGTGCCAAGTCCTCAGACCCAGGCTCTCTCCTTCTACTGTACCTCTGTCTCCAGCCAGAGAAGGTTCTCTGCTTTTATGGGCTCATGTGGTTAGCTTGGGCACATACAGATGGCCCAGAATAATCTCCCTGTCTTCAAATTTCTAATCTCATTTACATCTGCAAAATTCCTTCACAACAATACCTAGACTCATGTTTGCTTGAATAACCAGGAGATGGGAATTGTATTAGTTCGTTTTCACACTGCTATGAAGAAATACCCAAGACTGGGTAATTTATAATGGAAAGAGGTTTAACTGACTCACAGTTCCACATTGTTGGGGAGGCCTCAGGAAACAACAATCATGGCAGAAGGCAAAGGAGAAGCAGGTACCTTCTTCACAGGCTGCAGGATGGAGTGAGTGCAAGCAGGGGAAATGCCAGACACATAAAACCATCAGATCTCATGGGACTCAGTGACTGTCATGAGGACAGCATGGGGAAAACTGCTCCCATGATCTGATTACCTCCACCTGGTCCTGCCCTTGCCATGAGGGGATTACAATTCAGGATGAGATTTTTTGGGGGGCGGGGGACACAGCAAAATCATATCAGGAATGTCAGGGGATGTGACAGTTAATTTTATGTGTCAACATGATTGGTCTACCAGGTGCCCAGACATCAGTCGAACATTATTCTGGGTGTGTTTGTAAGTGTGTCTCTGGATGACAACAGCATTTGAATTGGTAGATGGAATATAGCAGACTGTCCTCCCAATATGGTGGGCCTCGTCCAACCAAAGGCCTGAATAGAACCAAAGGGCTGACGTGCCTGAGAGGAAGAGGGAGCTCCTCCTGCCTGACTTCCTTAGAGTTAAGACATTGTGTTTTTCCTGTCTTTGAACTCAAACTGAAATACTGACTTTTCCTGGTCTCAAGCCTACAGGTCTTTGGACTCATCGGCCCTCCTGGTTTCCAGGCCTTCCAACTCAGGCTGGAACTACACCATCAGCTCTCCTGGGTCTCCAGTTTGCCAGTTTAACATCTTGGGTCTTGTCCCTCCATAATCATGTGAGCCAAATATATATCTATACACAATACACACACACATACACATACACATACATACATATATATATAGGCACACATATATATATTCCCATTAATTACCTAACTCATGTATATATGTATATATAAATATATATTCCCATTAATTACCTAATTTATATATATGTGTGTGTATATAGATATACACACTCACACAAGAACTGTGCATACACACATATACACACACACACACACACACACACACACACACACTTGTTTTCTAATATATATCCATGCTGGTTCTCTTTCTGTGGAGAACCCTAATATACAGGCGCATACCTCTATGAACAACCTCCTTCAAAACTCTATCTACTGGAGCCAGGCCCTTCAACAGGGATTGCAAGCTCAAAAGCCTCCAGGGTCAAGGCGAAAAATCAAAATATCGGATGGACATGGTGTCATACAATAGGGCAGTGGTGGTTCTGTGGTAAACTGGAGTGTACAAGCTCTACCTACCTTTAAGTTTTCTAAAATCACAATGCTGGCCAAACAAAACACAGCTAAACATGGTCAGGACCCTTAGAGTTTTCAAAGAAATGAAAACTGTTATACTAGAGGCTTGCTGGAAAACCACAAAGAAAGGAAGGATAGAAATGTTTTTATAAAAAAGATGACATTTGCATTGAGCCTTGGTGGTGAATTATAAGTTCTCCAGGCCTGGGAGGAGGAAAGGCACTCCAGACAGAGAGAAGAGCATAGCAAAGCAGCAGAGCCCTGGTGGTGCCCACGTCTGCTGTGAAGTGGGTAGGAGCACAGGGCCCAGGCAAGCAGCTGGAGAGTAGGTGGGGGCCAGACTCAGGAGGGCTCTGCTGTTAGGAGAGCAGCCGTACCACCCACACACTCCCTGAGACTGGTGTCAGGTGCAAGGCAGGCCTGGGCTGGGAGCTTCAGATCAGCCAGAGATCCATTTCACTTTCTATACAGGGATTTCATCATGAGAGACTGAGGAACACAGCTTGAATAGCAATGAGGGCCTTACCTCCTTTTGTGCACAGCAGGCAAGGCTGCCCTGAACACCAGGGCCTGGGCTGGGAGAGCTGGACCCCTGGAGACTGAGGCCCCTGCCTTCCCCACCTTGCTCATTCTCACAACTAGTACCCCTTTCCCATTAATTACCTAATTATTGTTTAAATGTCTGAGGCCAGGTGAGCCATCCTCCAATTCAAGCCAAGGAAAGCCTGCAGCCCCCCAGGTGGTCAAGGGGAAGCACCTCTGGGGTAAGGCCCCGACTGGCAGGCAGGATCTGTGAGCTGCGTTCAGCTTCACTCTTCACCACCTGCCTTTCTGGGATCCCAGTTCCATCCTCTGAGGAACCACAGCATTGGGCTGGTTACTGCACAGTCCTGTCCAGGCTTCCGAGGTCTACTCTAAGTCCAAGTCCAGACTTCTGTAGATCTTCAGTCTGAAAAAGGTTTTCTTCCTTTTCTACCCCAGAGACACAAAGCCCTTAGAAGCAGCAAAAGCACAATGAAAAATTGCAGAAAGGAAACTGGGTATCACTTCTGGCTAAGGTTGGAGTTTCTCTTCCCCACCCATGTTCAGGATAAATGACAGGAAAAGGGCACAGGCATGAGGCAGGGGGAGACAAAACCTCCGTTGAAAAAAGTAAGGTTGGGGCAAGTGGCTTAATTGCATGGGGTCCCTAAAATTTTACCTCTGAATCAGACATCTGTGCCTACCCAGCTCTCAAAGAGGACCCAGAAGGTACTGATCCCAACATGCCCAGTTCCTTCTCCCAGGCTCACCAGTTCGGTAAATGCTGCCACCTTCCTTGGGGAGGCGCGAATAAGGGGAAGAGTGTGTGGCAGAAAGAAACCAAGGTGTCATCCTAGTCGAGGTCCCTCCACAAAGAAACATAAGGAGTAGGGGAAAAATGTCCCCCCATAAGAGATAGTGATAACAATAATGAATAATATATACTGAAGGCTGAATGTGCCCGACTCTAAAAATGTATTGTTTTGTTTCCTGAAGACAATTTCATGAGGTAGGTAGTGGAGAAACTGAGGCACAGAAAATGTCACTGGCCCAAAGGTCACACACTAGGTGATATAGTTTAGATGTGTGTCCCCACCGGAATCTCATATTGAAATGTAACCCCCAATGTTGGAGGTAGGGCCCGGTGGGAGGGGATTGGGTCATGGGGGCAGATTTCTCATGAATGGTTTAGCACCATCCCCTGTGGTATTGTCCTCGTGATAGTGAGTGAGTTCTTGTGAAATCTGGTTATTTAAATGTGTATGGCACCTCCCCTCACTTCCCTTGCTCCTGCTTTCACAATGTGATATGCCTACCGCACCTTTGCCTTCCGTCATGATTGGAAGCTTCCTGAGGCCTCCCCAGAAGCAGAAGTTGCCATGCTTCCTGTACAGCCTGCAGAACCATGAGCCAACCAAACCTCTTTTCTCATACATTACCCAGTCCCAGGTATTTCTTTATAGCAATGCCACAACAAACTAACACACCTGTCAGGCAGTGATACTGCACAGCTCTCTTTCCCAACTGTTCACTCTAGACCAGTTCTCTCCTGACAGCTGTGGGACCTGGCGCAAGGCCCTTGACCTCACCATGTCTTGGGTCTCTCACCTGCAAAGAGTCATGGCAGTCCCCAGAGCACAGGGTTTGGTGAAAATCATGCCCCAGATGTACTTCTATTTTGAACTTACTCAGTTTGGAGAGGCCGGATAATGTAGTGGGAGGGGCATAATGTGGTGGAATCAACCAGGAGGTTCAAATTATTTCCCCTTAAAAAGGATCATAATAGGCCTGGGCACGGTGACTCACGCCTGTAATCCCAGCACTTTGCTGGGCCGAGGAGGACGGATCACCTAAGGTTGGGAGTTTGAGACCAGCCTGGCCAACATGAAGAAACCCCATCTCTACTAAAAATATAAAAAATTACCCAGGCATGGTGGCGCATGCCTATAATCCCAGCTACTCAGGAGGCTGAGGCGGGAGAATCGCTTGAACCTGGGAGGCAGAGGCTGCAATGAGCTGAAATTGTGCCATTGCACTCTAGCCTGGGCAATAAGAGCAAAACTCTGCCTCAAAAAAAAAAAAAGAAGATCATAATATCTACATCATGCAGACAGACCTAACATCTGTGGTATAGACCTACATCTATGGCACAGGAGTCTTATGAGCTAAAGCTGCACACTGCCTAATAGCTGTTGTTTTGTTGCTGCTGCTGTCATAATTGCTTTGGGGCCTCCTGCTCTCCTTCCCCCACTAGACTCTGGTTTTTGTCTCCCAGAACCATCGCAATGTCTGGCATACAACAGCCACTTGTTGAGTATGAAGCGGGGTGGATAGGTGTTATTTCTTCCTCCCGCCCACCTTCCCACACCGCCCAGGTGAGTTCTCCACGCCTTGTTAACATCCTGAATGTCCCTGTTAGTGTCCTGTCAGCATCCTGAATTTCCACTTAGAAGAGCACTCATCACTCTTGAAATAGATTGTTGAATTCTTTGCTTTCCCTACTAGATTATCAACACCATTAGTGGAGGGCTGTGACTGTTTCATTCACCATTTACACCCACCTGTGGTACAATGGTGGGAATATGGAAGTCACTCAATGGATGTCTATAAGATGGATGAATGAGAAAATGCATTGAGTGAGCGGGTGGATGATTTCACAGAGCTGCTGAGTCCCAAACCAAATACAGGATCAAACCTTGACCCTGTGCAATTCCAGATATGACCAACAGAGGGTACTCTGCTCTGAGGTTCGTAAAGATAATGCGATTTCTGTCCTTAAAGCTTGAAAACCAACTAAGTGACCGATGCTATCCGGCACATGGCTTTAGGTAATGCCCTATTTAATGGCCTCAGTTGAAGCTGCCCACTCTCCACAGCTGAGCTCCCAGCCAAGCTGGGGCAGTAAGACAGCCCTGTTAGGGCTAAAAAGCCTTTTCTATATTTCGAAGATGTAGGTAAAATCCCAGTAAGGCATTCAATGGCATAACTTTATTGGCCGAGTCAGCATGTTTTTAAATCACGTATTAAAGGTGGTGGGACTCACACTGGCCTGGAAATCCTGATTCTGTGCTCACCTGTATAAAACCTTGAACAAGGGGCTTTCCTCATTCATTCACCCACTCATTTCATTTATTGGACAAACTTTTTCTGAGTGTGAAATATGCCAAAAGCACACAAAGGTCTGAGTTGAAAAGTCAAGTCCTTGTCCTTGGACAGCTCAGAGTTTAAAGGGGTGAGATAGGCATGAAACAGACATTTCAACACCAGAGCCATCATGTGGACTGGGTTGAATGGCACAGGGGCACAGAGAAGGAGCACCCAATTCATCCCAGGAGATGTGGTCAGGAAACAGCTCTAGAAAGAGGCAGCCTTCAAGCTTTGTCTGAAAGGACGGGTGAATGAACAGGTGCAGGGATGGAGCTCCTGGCAGGAGGACCAGCAAGAGCAAACACAAGGAGGTTTGGAGGTATGTGTCTTGCTTGAAGAAGTGCACTAAGGGCAGTTAGTGTGCAAAGTATTCATGCAGGGACCAGATAAGGGTCTTTTGTACTGACAGCAGAGGCCCTACTTCATCCAGATGGCAAGAGAGAGCTTTTGAAGGATTTTAAACAGGGAGGTGACAGGGCCAGTGTTGTATTTTGAAAGATCACTCTGTTGACCAAGCAGGCAGTTGGGGTGGAAGGTGGCTGGTGGCAGGAGGCCTCTCTGAGCTCAATTTTCTCACCTGAGATGTCTGAGAGTGGAAGAAGATGGCCTAGAAATTTCCTTTGGGTTCAATGTCCTATTTTTTCTATACACACAGATATAGACACTTTAGTCCTTCAGCATGAACAGAGGTTATCAGAAACACATCACAACTAGGGGTGGGGGGTGGTGAGGGGAAAAGGTTTCCAGCAAGCTGGGGTCTAAAAATACCATGATCTAACTGGGTCTGCCTGTCACCCACTTCAGCGGGTCTGACGCGGTGTCGAGAAGCTGTTGTCTGTATCTGTCTGCAGCCCTAGTTAAGAAAAGCCTTCAGGAAGCAATTAAGAAGGGAAGATGCCACTCACCTTGTTGGACGGGTGTCCTTCTGAGGCACTTTGCAGTTAACAAGGTGTCTAACAAAGTGTCCGAAGGCAGAATTCAAAATCAGACACTTTCCTGGAGTTGTCCCTGACCTTCAGAAAATGGGACCACTATGGCCTTTGTGGAACCTACGTTTTCCTGGTAATGCCAAGGAAAGAACCCAGAAAGAAATGCTCTCTGTTCCTCATCCCAGGAACCCCATGCTCAGGAGGGTTCAGTTTTGCTCATGAGGCAAAGGCAGAGGAGACAGGGAGATTTATGAGAAAGGGACACAGTCCTTCATAGGCAAGTTCACTAGATACGGATGGCAGAAAAAGTGTTCCTAGAAGAGGACACAGCCTAGATAATGACCTTGAGTCAGGAATCGTAGTAACTTAATGCAATTGTGTTGGAACAGGTCTTGAGCGTTGCTTTTTCAGTAATTGGAGACATCTCTAATGTCAAAGGGGACAGCTTGGGTCTCGATGGTATATTGATAAGACTGGCAGGACTGGTATCAACAAGGGATTCCCTAGCCCTTGCAATACTGTAAACATTCACCTGTAGAACCCCCCTGGGCCTGGCAGTGGTTATTTGTATGTGCACATTGATTTTAAAAACTTATAAGGGTATATGTAGTTGATACTATGTATGTGCATTTAAAAATATATAAGACAGTGCTGTCAATTGTTTAGGTATTTATCCTTAAATCATGAAAGTCTGGGCAGGAAGACTCCATGACAACTTCGATATAGAGGTAACCTCTGGGAAGAGGGAGGCAAAGGTTTTACAATATCTGCAACATTTTTCTACAAAGAGAATATGCTGTTGAATTACTTTTCTGTATGTGTTTTAAGTGTTTCATAATTGGGTATTAACATATAAAAATGGAAATCACTACCAGCAACAAAAAAACTAGGGCTCTTTTCTGGAATCCATTCATTCGGTGCTGGTTCATCAGGGCTCTGCCTCCTGCAGGCCCCACTCTCCAATCTGCCTCTCCCTGACCCAGACCTGCTCTCTTTCACCCAGACCGGGTGGCACCTTAGAATCAAGTTGCTTTATCCAGACCACTGACCCATCACTGCCATGGGCCTTCCTGAGTCTGATTGGTGCTGCAGAGATGGGATCTGAGGCCTACATTGCCTCTGGGTTCACTCTGCTACCTCCTACCCAATCCTGGCCCAGACCCTACTGTGGCCTTCTATCTGATTGCGGTTTCAGAAGTGGAAGAGGAGAAGCTGCCCCTCCCTGGTGTAGGATCACCTACCCACTGCAGGCTCAGGTCAGTCCTCCATGCCTCTCAAACCTGCCTGCTTGGTCACCATCCCCAGTGGAAACTCCTCCAGGCACCCAGTTTTTTCTACCACCTCATGTTGCTCCCTGACCCAAATTTCCTCTGCTCTCCTACCTGCCCCTTACCCCACTGTGCATTCCAGAATCCCGCTGTAGAGCAGGAATGCCCTTTGTATTAGTCTGCTCTCACGCTGCTAACAAAGACATACCCAAAACCCGGTAATTTCTAAGGAAAAAGAGGTTTAATGGACTCACGGTTCCACGTGGCTGGCAAGGCCTCACAATCATGGTGGAAGGTGAAAGGCACGGCTTACAAGGTGGCAGACGAGAGAGTGAGAGAAAGCAGAAACCCATTATAAAACCATCAGATCTCATAAGACTCACTTACTACCATGAGAACAGTATGGGGGAAAATGCTCCCATGATTCAATGATCTCCACTGGGTCCCTCCCACAACAACGTGGGAATTGTGGGAGCTACAATTCAAGATGAGATTTGTGGGGGACACAGCCAAACCATATCATTCCTCTACCCTGAACCTCTCATTCAGCTCCCTTCATCCTCCCTGCTGAGGCTCTGCTGTCCCCTGAGGGTGCCACTTCCTGACAGGCTTGTTCTCACAGGAGGGGCAGACACAGGCTGAAATTCCTCCTAATCCCCGCTGCTCCTCCTAGACCATTATGTCTTCAACTTCACATACAAAGCCCATTCTTTCAGGATCACATCCTCAGGCCAGATGGTCATATGCTGTTCCTTCCTGCTGTTGTCTTCAAAACCCTGGACATTCCTCTTTATCTGCAGAGCATTTTGGCACCTGAACGCTGGACCATGAATGCCTTTGAGTATTACAGGCTGCAAACTTGCCACTGGCTGAATCAGCCCGCACACATTATTTATTTGTTTGTAAATAGGAATGTGTATTAGCCAGCTCAGGCTGCCATAACAAAATAGTCCAGATTGAGTGGCTTAAGCAAGAGATTTATTTTCTCATAGTCCTGGAGACTGGAAGTCTGAGGCCAGGGTGACAGTAGGATTGGTTTCTGCTGAGGGTGCTCTTTCTAGCTTGCAGATGACCATCTTCTTGCTGTGTCCTCACATGGCCTTTTCTCTGTGTGCATGCAAGGGACGCAGGAATAGGAGAGGGAGAGAAAGAGAGAGAGAATAAATGAGCTCTGTCTCTTGTTATAAAGACACTAATCCTATTAGATTAGGGCCCCCAACCCATGACCTCATTTAACCTTAATTACTTCCTTAGAGGCTCTATTTCCAAACAGAGACATACTGGGGGCCAGGGCTTTGCCCTGTGAATTTTGGGGGGATGCAAGCTGATATGGTTTGGCTCTGCATCCACACCCAAATCTCATCTCAAATTGTAATCCCCACAATCCCCAAGTGTTGAGGGAGGGACCTGGTGGGAGGTGATTGGATCATAGGGGTAGTTTCCCCCATGCTATTCTCATGATAGTGAGTGAGTTCTCATGAGATTTGATGATTTTATTAGGGGCTCTTCCCCCTTCACTCCCTGTCTTTCCTGCTGCCTTGTGAAGGAGATACTTGCTTCTCCTTCACCTGCCTCCGTGATTGTAAGTTTCCTGAGGGCTCCCCAGCCATGTGGAACTGTGAGTCAATTAAACCTCCTTTATTTATAAATTACCCAGTCTTGGAGAAGTTTTTTATTGCAGTATAAAAACAGACTAATACACAAGCATTCATTCTGTAAAATAAGGTGGATGTCTTTGAGCATGCATGCCCTCTTGTTTGCTACCGTCCCTACCATTCCCTATTTCTTTCACCCTTCCTGCTGCAGTCTCTTGCATGTCTACTACGCTGAATGATCTTCACTCTCCTCTAACTCAGCAGCTAAGTTCAGCTGCATCCTGAGCCATGTTGTCACGCAGAACCTTTGCATCCCTGAAGCCAGTCCACAACCTTCTGGTTACAGTTTCCTAACTTTCTGTCCTGCTGAACTGGGTCCACTCGATCAGGTACAAAATCACACTTCTACATCTTGGGACAGTTTTTGAACCAAGAGCTCTGTTCCCCAGAGGCTCTGCCACACCTGAGGAAGACAACGAATCCAGCTCACACCCCAGAAGAGAGCATGGAAAGAACTGGAGTTAGAAAATGGATACAGTCAGGGGCAAGTAACTTAGCTTTCTGGGCCTCAATGTCCCCATCTGTAAATGGGAATATACCAATTCCTTCTTCCTAAGGTTTTTGTGTAAACTAAACTTCATGTCCATGGAAACACTTTGTGAACAGCAATCATGGAGCACAGGGAGTCAGTTGTCACCTGAGAAGCACATGTTCCCCTAATTGATACTGGAGACACCATCTCCTTGTATGGACGTATTAGTCAGGGCTCTCCAGAGAAACAGAACTAACAGGATATATATGTGTGTAAATATTATGAGGAATCAGTTCACATGCTTCCAGAAGCTTAGAAGTCCCAAGATCTACAGTTGGTAAGCTGGAGAATCAAGAGAACTGATGGTGTCATTCCAGGCTGGAGACAGGCAGGTGCAAAACCCAGGAAGAGCTGAGTTTCAGTTCAAGTCAGAAAGGCAAAAAATACCAGGGTCCCAATCCAAGCACTCAGGCAGGAGGAGTTTCCTCCTACTCAGACTTTTTGATCTTTTAAGGTCATCAGTTGATTGGATGAGGTCCCCCACCTGCTTTACTAAGTCTACTGATTCAAATGTTATCCAGAAACATCCTCCCGGATGCACCCCGGATAATATTTGACCAAAGGTCTGGGCACCCTGTGGCCCAATCAAGTTGACACATAAAATTAATTATGTGGACACAGATTTTTCAAGGTCAGGAATTTCCTCTCCTTTTGTACACGCAGTTGTAGTTGAGAATCCTAGTGATTTAAACAGCCCTGCAGGGTGCTTTGCTGATAGCCTTGGACTTTATCTGTGTCCAAGGATGACAGAATGAATGGATCCAAGACAGTAAAAGCAAGAATGTTTTGGAAGAGTGGAAAGTTTCATAGACACACTAGCAGGTGTTGGTATCATGGTTCAAATCGGTACAGCTTAATCATTATTTTCTGAGAACCAATCACAGGCAAGACCATGGGCCTGGCCCACTAGAAGCCCAGCAGGCGAGAGATGAGGGTTTTGGGATCCCTGAAGCATCCCAGTTCCATGTGCAGCATGAGTCTGCCTAAAAGCATGTTGACAGTGTGACCTTGGGCCTCTCCCTGGGCGTCAGTGTCCTCAACTGAACAAGCAGTTTCTGAACAAGGTGAGGATGTGCAGAATCATCATAAACTAAAGCCCTGAGAAATGGCAGGCAAGTTCCTTACATCTCTGAGCCTCAGTTTCCTGGTGGGTAAATGCAATGGTCATCGGTGCCCTCCTAGTTAGTGTGAGTGTTCATGAGACAGTGTCAGATGATGCTTACCATGCATGATGGGTGGCCAGGAGAATGTCACAGGTGCCATTTATTCATGAGTTTGGACATTGATACTTACTGAGGGCCTGCTACGAGCAAGGGCTGTGCCAGGGGCTGGAGAAACAACAGCAAATCAACGAGAAGTCAAGGTCCCTTCCCTGAGGGGGACAAAGAAGAATCAGCTAAGTCGATACTGAGCAGCCATCCCATGTGATTACTCATAGGCAGGTAAGACAACGCTATGGGGCCCAAAGGCAGTTATCAAACCTAGACTGGGGCTGCATCACAAGAAAGGCTTCCCAGGAGAAATGGACCTGGATCTGAATTTCAATAATGAGTAAAATTTAGGACCTAAAGACAACATAGTTAACTCCCCGTCCTGTTTCCTCTTCCACTTGTGCTGAGATAACTAAGACTTCCTTTCCTGGGGCCGTCTAATGTTAGACACTTTCAATCAACATACCTGAGAAAAAACCTCAGGATGCACTCAGGCTCACAGCAATGTCTAACTGTGTCCAGCTTTAACCTGCACTTGTGTAGAACTCTGTGATCACATGGAGAATGAAGTAGGGAGCCAAGAGAAAAGCTTCTTACATCACATATCAAAATACATTCCAGCTGGATGACAGAGGTTAGGTAAGTGTGAGAAAATCTGTACACCACCAAAACTAGACTTGAATATCTATGAAACATCTGGAGGGAGAAAAGGCTTCCTAAGCACAGCAGCACTGGAAACAAGCCCAAGGGAAAACAATGGGGAGAAGGGACGTCAGCAAATTTTGACTTGTCAAGTTTATTCACGTATTCTTCACCCATTCGACATTTAGTTATTGAGTACCTACTATGTGCAGGATGCAGAGCTATCAGCATTACTGGAACAGCAATGAAAGACAGCCAGGGTCTTTTAGTCAGCTGGTCCTCTGGCCAACTAGAGTGTGGTGCAGAAAACTTCCAGCAGCTTTGCAGTGTGCTAGAGTCATCCCCTTAGCATCTGAAAGACTTAGAGAGGCATCCAGTCTTGCAGAGCCAAGACCCTCAGTCATTAGAGTCTCTGCACTTGGAGGTGGGATGGGGAGAGGAGAAAAATAGTAGGAAAAATATTTGCAGCTAAGAGTTAATATTTTTATTATATAAAAAATTCATGGCCGGGCACAGTGGCTCACACCTGTAATCTCAGCATTTTGGGAGGCTGAGGTGGGAGGATCACCGGAAGTCAGGAGTTCGAGACCAGCATGGCCAACATGGCGAAACCTCGTCTCTATTAAAAATACAAAAATTAGCTGGGCATGGTGGCAGGTGCCTGTAATCCCAGCTACTTGGGAAGCTGAGGCAGGAGAATTGCTTGAACCTGGGAGGTGAAGGTTGCAGTGAGCTGAGATCACACTACTGCACTCCAGCCTGGACGACAGAGAGAAACTCTGTCTCAAACAACAACAAAAAAAAATACACATAAATAAGAAAAACTGAGCTTTCTGTAACTAAATGAGTAAAGGATACAATTTCCAAATTAGTAGGGAGACATAAAGGAAAATGCACCTCCCCTCCTCTGTAGCAACAAACCACATGTAAACTGAAATAAAGACGAACTACCATTTATCCTTAGCAAAGCTCTGACCATAGGAGAGTCCCAGGGCTGGCAAGGGATGGAGCAGAAATCTTTCTGCTCTTTGCCTGTGGGTTTGCAGATGGCATTGTCTAGTGGTACGACTTGTCCCTATTTAAAGGCCTTGATAAAGATGATATATTGAGGGCTTTACGTTATAGACAAGAGGGAACAACTAAATATCTTTCTCTAGAGTCCAGAGGGTTAGTTAAGAGGGATGCAGGGACTTGTCAAGGTTATTCACGTATTCTTCACCCATTCGACATTTAGTTATTGAGTACTTACTATGTGCAGGATGCAGAGCTATCAGCATTACTGGAACAGCAATGAAAGGCAGCCAGGGTCTTTTAGTCAGCTGGTCCTCTGGCCAAGTAGAGTGTGGTGCAGAAAACTTCCAGCAGCTTTGCAGTGTGCTAGAGTCATCCCCCTAGCATCAGAAAGGCCCAGAGAGGTATCCAATCTTGGAGAGCCAAGAGCCTCAGTCATTAGAGTCTCTCATTAATTTGGGATAACACACGCTCCTTGGGGACATTCGTCTAAGGAAGAGGCAGTGTCGGTGGCAGGATGTGGAGGCCACACACCTGGATGCTGGCCTTGCCTTGGCTCCTTTCCCACTGTGGTCTCGACTGAGTCACCGAACCTGCAGCTCCCACCGTCAGACCTACACAAGGGGTTAGCAGAGGAGGGTTCAGGTCCTCCTAGGTGCGAAAGCATCTGTCAAACTGACATGTTGGACAGACAAGAAGTACATTCATTACGTAGGACACCAGAGCTTCTCTGAAAGCAGGTTATCTATTTCAATTAGCAGCGCCTCAGAATCTTTCAACCCCTCCTGTTTGGGCTGCAGCATTCCAGGGGAGGGATGGGTTTCTCCTTGCAGTCTGGTGCTTGGAGAAGGACTGCCCCACGTGGTAGTGACTCCACCCTCCTTTCAGCAGTTACAGAAGTCTAATGACCTGATGGCTAATTTTGTTCTGATTCATATATTGCTTAATTAGGATTTTTACCCTGTAACAGATGGCTGTCTTCATTAAATCATGATCCATTCGCTCTGACTGGAAGCAGCTGGTTTGGGGGTAGATGGCAGTTTATTTTCTCCGTGTCAAAATGAGCCACGAGGAAAGGAATTCAGATGAAAATAATGCAGTTTGTTCCAGTTAGTTTTATCCGTAAAATTAGAAGTTTTTTTTGTTTTGGTTTTTGTATTCCCTTGAGTCTGTTAGAGGTCTGCACTATGATCTTTATAAACCTTAAGCAGTAGGGGAGTTAAGCAGGAAACTGGGTCACCCCCTGAGAGACCCCTAGAGGCAGCAGACCTTGCAGCTACCGTTCTGGTTCCCAGAGCTGGGTGTGCAGCTGCAGAGCCAGGCAGCGCCAGGCGGACCAATAGTATCACACCGAGAAGCAAATCTATGCTCTTGGAAAGTAAATAGTTCTTGTTTTTATTTTGCATTTCTTTGTTTTGTTTTACAGATGGGAGAGTAAGCGTCAGCGAGGGAAGCTCGCTTGCCCAAGAGCACCACGTGGTTTTGGTCAGCGGGAGCTCCACAGCCGAGGTCATCCCTACTCAGCAGGGACCCGGTTCAGCAGCGTCGCTATCGCCCAGACACTTGTGAGAGATGTGGCATCCACTCCCAACCCCCTCAACCTGTTGAACCAGACTCTGCCTTTTATCCAGATCCTTGGGTGATTTGTGCGCTGGCAAATTTTAAGTAACTCAGACAACTCCAATCGTATCCAAGGCAGGGTGCTGACTTGAATATGACTTTCTTGGAAGTTGTCATTTATGTAGCGCATACGAGGGACCAAGAACCTTGCAGCTTTTGCAAGGTGCTTCATGTATTGCATTTCATTTAATCCTCAGGAAAGTATTGAATGCAAAGCAGATACTTTATTCCCGTTTTGCTGGTGGAGAAATTAAGGGCCTGAGAGATTGAGTGGACTTATCCAAAGCCACAGCTGGTAGATGAGATTTAAACCCAGGTCTGTCTAAAGGCCAAGCCTGTGCTTTCAATGCTAAGCCAGTTGCTATCGTTTGAATGTGTCCCTTCCAAATTCATGTTGAAACAATCTCTAATGCAATAATATTAAAAAGTGAGGCCTTGTAGTCCCAGCTACTTGGGAGGCTGAGGCAGGAGAATGGCATGAACCCGGGAGGCGGAGCTTGCAGTGGGCCGAGATTGCGCCACCACACTCCAGCCTGGGCGAATGAGCAAGAGGCAGGAGAATGGCATGAACCCGGGAGGCGGAGCTTGCAGTGGGCCGAGATTGCGCCACCACACTCCAGCCTGGGCGACTGAGCAAGACTCCGTCTCAAAAAAAAAAAAAAAAAAAAGTGAGGCCTTTAAGAGGTGATTGGGCCACGACAGCTCCACTCTTATCAATGGGACTGGTGCCTGTATAAAGAGAATTCCCTGTACTAGTGTGAGGGAAGCAGCCCTTCACCATTCACCGTTCCTGCCATGTGAAGATGCGGTAAGAACCGCCATCTTGGAAGCAAAGAGAGAGCCTTCACCAGACGCTGAATTTGCTGGTGCCTTGACCTTGGACTTCCCAACCTCAGGAACTGTGAGAAATAAAATTCAGCTCTCTATATAAATAACCTAGTCTAAAGTATTTTTGTTGTAGCTGGAGGAACAGAGACACCAACATTATCACTAAGCACCAATGACTTGTCAACCATTGTGAGAGCTAAAGAAGTCTTCAGCATCATTCTAAATGCATTACATGCATCCCTGCTCTCTGAAACGAAATAGTCTGAAAGTGTCACTTTTTCAAAATCATAAACTTCAAAATGAATATGTGTTATTTTAGAATACAAGGAGACACATAGATTCTGAGAAAGAGTACAGAACCGTTTGTCTCTCCACTGAATGAACCCAGTCAGTGGAATTTTTAAAGTAAACTTTTAATTTTAGAATAGCATTAGATATAAAGGAAAAAAATGTGA
Source organism: Rhinopithecus roxellana (assembly GCF_007565055.1). NCBI lineage: Eukaryota > Metazoa > Chordata > Mammalia > Primates > Cercopithecidae > Rhinopithecus > Rhinopithecus roxellana. The sequence continues at coordinate 154,283,459 of NC_044553.1, read as the reverse complement.
AGATAGTACAGAGTTCCCATATCCTCCACACCCAGTTTTTCCTATTCTTAGCATCTTACATTAGTATGGTACATTTGTCACAGTTAATGAACCAACAGTGATAACTTATTATTTATTAACATCCATACTTTGTTCAGATTTCCTTAGTTTTTAACCTGTTGTGGGTTTTTTTTTATTTCCAGTTCCAAGATTCCATCCAGGATGACCCATGGCTTTAGTTGTCACGTCCCCTTAGGGTCCTCTCGGCTGTGATGGTTTCCCTGACTTTCCTTGTTTTTGATGACCTTGACAGTTTTGAGGATTACTCTCAGGTTTTTTGTTTTTTGCTTTTTGTTTTTTTTTAGATGGAATTTCACTCTTGTTGCCCAGGCTGGAGTGCAATGGCACGATCTTGGCTCACCGCAACCTCCACCTCCCAAGTTCAAGCGATTCTCCTACCTCAGCCTCCTGAGTAGCTGAGAGTACAGGCAGGTGCCACCATGCCTGGCTAATTTTTTGTATTTTTAGTAGAGATGGGGTTTCTCCATGTTGGTCAGGCTGGTCTCAAACTCCCAGTCTCAGGTGATCTGCCCACCTTGGCCACCCAAAGTGCTGGGATTAAACACATGAGCCACCACACCCAGCCTACTCTCAGGTATTCTGTAGACTGTCCCTCAACTGGGATTTTTCTGATATTTTTCTCATGATTAGACTGGGGTTATGAGGTTTTGGGAAGATCACAAGGGTCCTCACATCATACCAAGGGAGGCTGCATGCTGTTCTCACTACGCATCACTCTGGATGCTGATCTTGGCCACCGGGCAATGGTAGTGCTTGTTAGATTTCTCAATTGTAAATTACTCTTTCCTGCCTCCCCCGTCCATGCTATGCTCTTTGGAAGGAAGTCACTATGCGCAGCCCACACTTAAGGAGTGGGGAGTTGGAGAGTTATGTTCTACCTTTTTTTTTTTTTTTTCTTTTCGAGATGGAGTCTCACTGTGTTGCCCAGGCTGGAGTGCTGTGGCACAATCTCGGCTCACTGCAACCTCCGCCTCCTGGGTTCAAGCAATTCTCTTGCCTCAGCCTCCCAAGTAGCTGGGACTACAGATGCGTGCCACCACACCCAGCTAATCTTTTGTATTTTTAGTAAAGACAGGGTTTCACTGTGTTAGCCAGGATGGTCTCAATCTCCTGACCTCATGATCTGTCCGCCTCAGCCTCTGAAAGTGCTGGGATTACAGGTGTGAGCCACCGCACCCGGCCTTTTTTTTTTTTTTTTATTTTTGCTGCTCCTTGCAGAGCAGGGCTAACTCCTACTCCTAGGCAGTGTTCTCAGAGTCAGCCATGCTCTACCTTGTTAAAGGCAGAACATCTGTATAAATTATTTGAAATGCTGCATGTGAGATGTGCCTGTGATGTCTCATTCATTTATTTATTCAATCACATATTTATATCAGTATGGGCTCATGGGAAGTTATTCTATAATTTGGATTATAATTTAATACTTCTTTATTTATCACGTTGCTCAAATTGTTTGAGCATTGACCACTGGGAGCTCCTTCAGTTGGCTCCTGCCTCCCTTTGACACACCCTCATCACTGTGGGTTTCCTTTTGCACACTTCCTTGCTCTCTGACGCTGCAGGATGCTAAGATGCTCCAGGCTCATCTTGCATCCTCCTTTTCTAGCCCAAGAATCAGTCATTTCTGTAAGGGGCTGCTTTGTGGCTTGTGTCTGTGTGTGCTTTATGTAGCTGGTTGGGTTTCCCCTGACATCAGCTTCACCCCCATTACTACCTGCTGTGAGCTAATTCCCTGTGTTGAAATTTCCCTCTCCTAGTTCATGACTTCTAATCAGCTGCTGATTGAGAATTGGCAGCCTTGTCAGATCAGAGCCACTCCCACTTTGTGTTCCTTACCCTCTTCACTCACTGCACCCCATAGTCAGCCTTCTGTTGACTCCTCTCACACACCAAGCTTTCCACTGCCTCAGGCTGTCCCTCCCCCTTGGACACTCTTCCAAGGCCCCTTCTCACGCTTCACTCAGATACTTCCTCCTCAAAGAGTTCTCCTCTGACCACCCTATCTAAAAAGGGTCTCTCAGACTAATCCCTGTCTCAACACTTGTCTTCTTTAAAATTGATTTTGTTTGTCAATTGATTTTGAATCTCAGAACCTCTCCACCATTAGTCTGTAAACTCAAATGGAACCATGTCTATTTTGTCCGGGGTAATATGTTGTAGCAGTTAAAATGACGGCCTTTGGAATCCAGGTGCCTAGGTTCAGATCCTACCTCTGACACTTACTAGCTGTGTGATTTTGGACAATTCACTTAACCTCTGCTTGCCACCATGTCCTTATCTGGAAAATGGGTGTGATGATAGACTAATATATAATAAAAGGCTTAGAACAATCCTGAAATATAGTAAATGATTGCAATTCTGTGTTATTATTTTTTCCTAAGTGTTCAGATAGGCAATTTCGTTAGCTGTAGTGTCTTACTGACTGAGAGTCCATGGTGTAACAGAGCTGGACAATTAGCAGGAAGCATGCATTGCAACCACTTCAAACTGCACCTCGGATCAAACTGCTGAACACTGGACACTTGCGGTGAACGGGCACTTTACAGGCCTCACAGTGGCCGGGATGTGGAAGATCCTGTTTCTGAAAATGACACGATCCCTTAGGAACTCCTGGACATCCAGACTCCTTCAGACCACAGGGGAGTCCGTTCCTCCAAACATGCGTAGAGCATTCCTGCCCGCATCCCTCTATTTATGCTGTTCAGCTGAAACAGCTGCCACACCCATCTCTCCCTTCCATCCTTTCTGGGAACCCTCTTGTGCCTGGCACCTAGTTGGCCACTGAGCATGGGGGATGTGCAATATCAGGGCTTGTTCCTGCCCTTCCAGGGGCACAAACCTACTGCCTGATTCCTCCCCAACTGGGAGTCCTACTGGTGCATGGAGCTGGATCCCTAAATAAGCCCCTCCCAGCATGGTCTCTGGCCGTTCCTGCCTCATCTACCTGTATTATACCTTGCCTTGTATATCATTATAGTAATAACTTTATTAATACTAATAATGCACAATGCTCAAAATACTCCTTCAATCCCACCAAGTGCTTCCCAGACATCATCTCCTCAGAGCCTCATGTCAACCCTTGAGGCTGGTAGAGATGGGGCTGCACATCCTTGTTATAACGTTGGGGCTTACAAGCACCCCTCCAGCACACAGTCAATGCCCAACAAATGCCTGCCAAGTGAACGAGGGAATACACAAACACAAGAAATACTGGCTCAGGGGACTCACTCACTCTCAGCTGGTAAGCATGTGTCTGGGACATGACTCCCAGGCTTCTCCTCCGAGCCTGTTCCCCTTTGCAGAGAGATGGGGAGGAAAGGCTTCTAGGACAAATGGTCAAGCTACACGTCCACAATGGGGACAACGGAGGGACAATGTCAGGGTCTTGATTCTCTGACTACTTAAATGTTATTATTATTTAATAATAACTGTCACCCATTAAGGGGCTTCTGTGTGTTAGGTAGTTTTCCTATCCATCTTATGTCATCTTCTCAACAGCCCTGCAAGAGAGGCAGCCATATCCCTCCTTGCAAGAATGGATCAGAAGAGAGAGGTAGTGGGGAATGCGCAGCTAGTGAGGATGGAGTATTTGAATCAATATCTGCTTGCTCCAAAGCCTTTGCCATGTATACTGACTTGTCTTGTTGAAAACGGGGGCAATCTCTCAGGGTTCTACATTTGAAGCATCCAAGAGGCTCTTAGGGAGGCTGAACACACATACACACACACACACACACACACACACACACACACACACACACACCGAGACAGGGTAAGAGGAGAGAGGGGGTTTGATTAGAGTCATCGGGAGGTGAAAAGAAGATTGTGGTACTGAGATTCCTGTACCCACAGTGCACACACAGAAGCTTCCGTCTTCTTCAGCCCACTGTTCAAACCACTCTTCCATATCTCCTCTCTTAGCTCACCTTCCACGGAGCCCTGTAATTTCAGTTCTAGAAGACACACAGAAATCAAATCGTCAACTTTCCTCCTTTTACAAATAAAATAATTGAAGACCAGAGAAGGCAAAAGGCTTGTTCAAGGGTGAACAGCAACTTGACACCACAGTGGGCGGTAGGATTCATGCTCTCTGACTCCTAAGTCATCCCCCTGGGTGACCTTGATGTACACGGTAACCTGGTTTCCCCTGGTTTTACTTGGGAGTTGCCATGAGGTTTGGCATAATTCATCCCCTGTCTCATCTCTGTGCATGTCCTAGGCTTGCAGAGCATGTCCTCTGAAGATGGAGATCTTCAGCTCTTAGTCACTCAAGGACTCTCCCTTACCCCCACAGTTAGGCTTTAGAAGAAGAATGCGAAGATTTTTTTCTCGAAACTCACTCTGGATCCTCCTTCTGCATCGCCCTTTGATACTCCCCCAAATCTCGGCCAGAGCAGCGGGGACTTGGCTGCAGAGCCCAGAGCTCCAAATTACAGTTGGATCAGACTCCCTGGTTCATTAGCCCCTGGCACCCAGTGTTTGGTGGGGACAGAACGCAAGAAATGATGAATAGTCCCGATTCATTTCCAGCCTGATGGCAGTGGAGCCATCCACCTTGCCATTAAGAGAGCCCCATGCCTGGCAAGGGAGATGCAGGCAAACAGATATGAGTATTTTTATGATCCAGCTCTGGGTAAATTCATTTCAGGACCTGTTTAGTTTCAGGGCAAGCAGGAAGAGATTAAATAAGTTAATGGATGTGATAGCACTTTCTAAACTGTAAAATGGTTGTGAAAGCACTTTCTAATGGTGAAGTGTTATGTAAATGTGCGCTGGGAGGAGTGTGTGAGCCATCCTGAGAGGGTGTGTGTGCAGTGTGGGCAGCAGCATTCCTCAATGCCACCAACCTCTGCTCAACTATTTCTAGCTATTTCATTAATTTAGGTTTATAATCTTTGCTATCAAGCCAATGTTTTTTCTCCCCCTTTGAGGAACTTTCCCTTGCAGCAGGCTGGGCTGCCCTACTGCATGGCTTCAATTTAAAAGTGCATCACGCCTGTAATCCCAGCATTTTTGGAGGCCAAGGAGGGCAGATCACAAGGTCAGGAGTTCGAGACCAGCCTGGCCAACATGGTGAAACCCCCATCTCTACTAAAAATATAAAAATTAGCTGGGCATGTTGGCAGGCACCTGTAATCCCAGCTATTCGATAGGCCGAGGCAGGAGAATCGTTTGAACCCAGGAGGTGGAGATTGCCGTGAACCAAGGTCACTACACTCCAGCCTGGTTGACAGGGTGAGATTCTGTCTCAAAAAAAAAAAAAAAAAAAAAAAAAAGTGCACGCTGATGGAAGGAAGATTTTTAATCACTCCTGTCCTTAATCAAAAGTAGAATTTTCTATAAAATTAGTTAAATCTGGTAAGTCTTAGAAAATGCTGAATGACCTCATGAAGCTTTATAAAAGACAAACACTATAGAAAGAATTTGATATTTTTCTAATCAATAATTATTACTAGTGATTACATGACTGCATACGCTTGTCAAAATTTATAAATTATACACTTAAAATTGGTAAATTTTATTGTATGTAAATTATGCCTCCATAAAGCTGATTTTTTAAAAAAGGGATAAATACCCAGGGACACTGTGGCATTTCCAAACAATTATTATTAAATTTAACCTAATGCATTTCTAGGCACTGTAAGGCAGGAAGAATCTATCACTAAATTCATCTATCACTAAATTCGTGACCGAGGCCTCACAAAGACAGATTAACAAGAGAAAAGCATACAGATTTATTTCATTTAAGTTTTAGGTGACATGGGAGGCTTCCTAAGGAAAAGGAAGAACTGAAGAAATGTGTAAGGTTTTACAATTTTTATGCTAAGTTTGATGAAGACTTGATAGCTTTGGAGAAATATAATTGGACAAAGACGGTATGAGCAAATGGTGACAAACTGGAAGAACTTAGCAAGTCCTGTTCAGATTCTTCTCTGTGACCCTGTGTCTTCAAAGGTAAGAATGTTCCTTCCTTCCGGTACAGGGAGGGGCCTCTCAAAGGAGACCTGCTTCAGTGGGAAAGGGAGGCGGATGGTGAGAATGACCTTCCTGCTTCGGCCATTTTCTCAAACACCAAGGTGCCATATTTTGGGTTAGCATATCCTGAACCCATCAGTCTAGACTGTACCTTCCTACATTATTTCAAATCTTATCTTCAAAACAGACAGTCTTGAAAAGAGTCCTGAAACTTCAGGCAGGTTTGATGTGAAACTTCACATCATACCCCCCTAATAATTTTCTATTTTCTAGTTTTGCACTTCAAATTTAAAAGGCATTCTTTTCTGTCATAGCTTCCTGCTGATTACAAGAGAGCCCTTGTCTCCATTTTCTAACCCTAATCAGCTAGAAAATTCTCCCTGACTCTGCTGCCACAGTCCTCACTGGGCATATTCTCAGTGAGGAAATGTAAAGGAGGTCATTTTCAACCAGGGTGCAGGGAGAGGGTGTCCACTTTGCCAGCTGTGTTCTAGTTGGAAATTCCCAGGGATGTGTGACTTTAAAGTTAGGCAAGAAAAACATTTTCTTTGCAACAATACAGCATTGACAGTGGGTCCAGCATTTTCAGTGATTCTTGCTGTCACATGGGAACTCTTATTTCTGTTTCTTTTTTTTTCTTTTTTTTTTTTTGGAGACAGAGTCTCACTCTGTCACCCAGGCTGGAGTGCAGTGGAGTAATCTTGGCTCACTGCAACCTCTGGCTCCCTTGTTCAAGCAATTCTCCTGCCTTAGCCTTCCGAGTAGCTGGGATTACAGGTGCATGCTGCCACACCTGGCTATTTTTTTGTATTTTAGTAGAGATGGGGTTTCACTGTGTTGCCTAGGCTGGTCTCGAACTCCTGAGCTCAGGCAATCCACCTGCCTCGGTCTCCCAAAGTGCTAGGATTACAGGAGTGAGCCACCACACCCAGCCAGGAACTCTTTTTTTTTTTTTAATTTTTTTTTAATTTTTTTTATTTTTTATTTTTTTTCCTATTTTTTTTTTATTATATTTTAAGTTCTAGGGTACATGTGCATAACGTGCAGGTTTGTTACATATGTAAACTTATGCCATGTTGGTGTGCTGCACCCATCAACTCGTCAGCACCCATCAATTCATCATTTATATCATGTATAACTCCCCAATGCACTCCCTCCCTCCTCCCCCCTCCCCATAATAGGCCCCAGTGCGTGATGTTCCCCTTCCCGAGTCCAAGTGATCTCATTGTTCAGTTCCCACCTATGAGTGAGAACATGCGGTGTTTGGTTTTCTCTTCTTGTAATAGTTTGCTAAGAATGATGGTTTCCAGCTGCATCCATGTCCCTACAAAGGACGCAAACTCATCCTTTTTTATGGCTGCATAGTATTCCATGGTGTATATGTGCCACATTTTCTTAATCCAGTCTGTCACAGATGGACATTTGGGTTGATTCCAAGTCTTTGCTATTGTGAATAGTGCCGCAATAAACATACGTGTGCATGTGTCTTTGTAGTAGAATAATTTATAATCCTTTGGGTATATACCCAGTAGTGGGATGGCTGGGTCATATGGTACATCTCGTTCTAGATCCTTGAGGAATTGCCATACTGTTTTCCATAATGGTTGAACTAGTTTACAATCCCACCAACAGTGTAAAAGTGTTCCTATTTCTCCACATCCTCTCCAACACCTGTTGTTTCCTGACTTCTTAATGATTGCCATTCTAACTGGTGTGAGATGGTATCTCATTGTGGTTTTGATTTGCATTTCTCTGATGGCGAGTGATGATGAGCATTTTTTCATGTGTCTGTTGGCTGTATGAATATCTTCTTTTGAGAACTGTCTGTTCATATCCTTTCCCCACTTTTTGATGGGGTTGTTTGTTTTTTTCTCGTATATTTGTTTGAGTTCTTTGTAGATTGTGGATATTAGCCCTTTGTCAGATGAGTAGGTTGCAAAAATTTTCTCCCATTCTGTAGGTTGCCTGTTCACTCTGATGGTAGTTTCTTTTGCTGTGCAGAAGCTCTTTAGTTTAATTAGATCCCATTTGTCAATTTTGGCTTTTGCTGCTGTTGCTTTTGGTGTTTTAGACATGAAGTCCTTGCCCATGCCTATGTCCTGAATGGTACTACCTAGATTTTCTTCTAGGGTTTTTATGGTATTAGGTCTAACATTTAAGTCTCTAATCCATCTTGAATTAATCTTCGTATAAGGGGTAAGGAAAGGATCCAGTTTCAGCTTTCTACTTATGGCTAGCCAGTTGTCCCAGCACCATTTATTAAATAGGGAATCCTTTCCCCATTTCTTGTTTCTCTCAGGTTTGTCAAAGATCAGATGGCTGTAGATGTGCGGTATTATTTCTGAGGACTCTGTTCTGTTCCATTGGTCTATATCTCTGTTTTGGTACCAGTACCATGCTGTTTTGGTTACTGTAGCCTTGTAGTATAGTTTGAAGTCAGGTAGCGTGACGCCTCCAGCTTTGTCCTTTTGACTTAGGATTGCCTTGGCAATGCGGGCTCTTTTTTGGTTCCATATGAACTTTAAAGCAGTTTTTTCCAATTCTGTGAAGAAACTCATTGGTAGCTTGATGGGGATGGCATTGAATCTATAAATAACCTTGGGGAGTATGGCCATTTTCACGATATTGATTCTTCCTATCCATGAGCATGGTATGTTCTTCCATTTGTTTGTGTCCTCTTTGATTTCACTGAGCAGTGGTTTGTAGTTCTCCTTGAAGAGGTCCTTTACATCCCTTGTAAGCTGGATTCCTAGGTATTTTATTCTCTTTGAAGCAATTGTGAATGGAAGTTCATTCCTGATTTGGCTCTCTGCTTGTCTGTTACTGGTGTATAAGAATGCTTGTGATTTTTGCACATTAATTTTGTATCCTGAGACTTTGCTGAAGTTGCTTATCAGCTTAAGGAGATTTTGGGCTGAGACGATGGGGTTTTCTAAATATACAATCATGTCATCTGCAAACAGGGACAATTTGACTTCTTCTTTTCCTAACTGGATACCCTTGATTTCTTTCTCTTGCCTGATTGCCCTAGCCAGAACTTCCAACACTATGTTGAATAGGAGTGGTGAGAGAGGGCATCCCTGTCTTGTGCCAGTTTTCAAAGGGAATTTTTCCAGTTTTTGCCCATTCAGTATGATATTAGCTGTGGGTTTGTCATAAATAGCTCTTATTATTTTGAGGTACGTTCCATCAATACCGAATTTATTGAGTGTTTTTAGCATGAAGGGCTGTTGAATTTTGTCAAAAGCCTTTTCTGCATCTATTGAGACAATCATGTGGTTCTTGTCTTTGGTTCTGTTTATATGCTGGATTACATTTATTGATTTGCAAATGTTGAACCAGCCTTGCATCCCAGGGATGAAGCCCACTTGATCATGGTGGATAAGCTTTTTGATGTGCTGCTGAATCCGGTTTGCCAGTATTTTATTGAGAATTTTTGCATCGATGTTCATCAGGGATATTGGTCTAAAATTCTCTTTTTTTGTTGTGTCTCTGCCAGGCTTTGGTATCAGGATGATGTTGGCTTCATAAAATGAGTTAGGGAGGATTCCCTCTTTTTCTATTGATTGGAATAGTTTCAGAAGGAATGGTACCAGCTCCTCCTTGTACCTCTGGTAGAATTCAGCTGTGAATCCATCTGGTCCTGGACTTTTTTTGGTGGGTAGGCTATTAATTGTTGCCTCAATTTCAGAGCCTGCTATTGGTCTATTCAGGGATTCAACTTCTTCCTGGTTCAGCCTTGGCAGAGTGTAAGTGTCCAGGAAATTATCCATTTCTTCTAGATTTTCTAGTTGATTTGCGTAGAGGCGTTTATAGTATTCTCTGATGGTAGTTTGTATTTCTGTGGGGTCAGTGGTAATATCCCCTTTATCATTTTTTATTGCATCTGTTTGATTCCTCTCTCTTTTCTTCTTTATTAGCCTTGCTAGCGGTCTGTCAATTTTGTTGATCTTTTCAAAAAACCAACTCCTGGATTCATTGATTTTTTGGAGGGTTTTTTGTGTCTCTATCTCCTTCAGTTCGGCTCTGATCTTAGTTATTTCTTGCCTTCTGCTAGCTTTTGAATGTGTTTGCTCTTGCCTCTCTAGTTCTTTTAATTGTGATGTTAGGGTGTCAATTTTAGATCCTTCCTGCTTTCTCTTGTGGGCATTTAGTGCTATAAATTTCCCTCTACACACTGCTTTAAATGTGTCCCAGAGATTCTGGTATGTTGTATCTTTGTTCTCATTGGTTTCAAAGAACATCTTTATTTCCGCTTTCATTTCGTTATGTACCCAGTAGTCATTCAGGAGCAGGTTGTTCAGTTTCCATGTAGTTGAGCGATTTTGATTGAGTTTCTTAGTCCTGAGTTCTAGTTTGATTGCACTGTGGTCTGAGAGACAGTTTGTTATAATTTCTGTTCTTTTACATTTGCTGAGGAGTGCTTTACTTCCAATTATGTGGTCAATTTTGGAATAAGTGTGATGTGGTGCTGAGAAGAATGTATATTCTGTTGATTTGGGGTGGAGAGTTCTATAGATGTCTATTAGGTCCGCTTGGTGCAGAGATGAGTTCAATTCCTGGATATCCTTGTTAACTTTCTGTCTCGTTGATCTGTCTAATGTTGACAGCGGAGTGTTGAAGTCTCCCATTATTATTGTATGGGAGTCTAAGTCTCTTTGTAAGTCTCTAAGGACTTGCTTTATGAATCTGGGTGCTCCTGTATTGGGTGCATATATATTTAGGATAGTTAGCTCTTCCTGTTGAATTGATCCCTTTACCATTATGTAATGGCCTTCTTTGTCTCTTTTGATCTTTGATGGTTTAAAGTCTGTTTTATGAGAGACAAGGATTGCAACCCCTGCTTTTTTTTTGTTCTCCATTTGCTTGGTAGATCTTCCTCCATCCCTTTATTTTGAGCCTATGTATGTCTCTGCATGTGATGTGGGTCTCCTGAATACAGCAGACTGATGGGTCTTGCCTCTTTATCCAGTTTGCCAGTCTGTGTCTTTTAATTGGAGCATTTAGTCCATTAACATTTAAGGTTAATATTGTTATGTGTGAACTTGATCCTGCCATTATGATATTAACTGGTTATTTTGCTCGTTAGTTGATGCAGTTTCTTCCTAGCCTCGATGGTCTTTACATTTTGGCATGTTTTTGCAATGGCTGGTACCGGTTGTTCCTTTCCATGTTTAGGGCTTCCTTCAGGGTCTCTTGTAAGGCAGGCCTGGTGGTGACAAAATCTCTAAGCATTTGCTTATCTGTAAAGGATTTTATTTCTCCTTCACTTATGAAACTTAGTTTCCAGCCAGGAACTCTTATTTCTAACTCTTGATATTCACGCTGTTAAGAAATGAGTATGATTAACGTAACTCCCAATGGCTTCTGTTTCCTTCCATGTGGAGGGAATTTTATTAGAAGTCTTTCTCTGCTCCTTTATTAAATCTCTCTGGGGGCTGAGGTGACTTATTTGATTGGCAAATATGAAAAAGTAAAGCAGGCAGGCTGAGGTTGGTTCCTTGTCTTTATCTTGAGAGTGAAACTGTTTGTGGGAACATGAGTTCTCTGCTTCTCCACGTCCTAAAGCTAATCTGGGCAGACCCCTCTCCATATAGACCCAGTGTCCTGTCACACTCCAGCTGCTGGGACTGGGAAGTTAAGCCAGTCCAACTTTAGGGTTTAAGTTTAGTAAGCCTACTTACCCAAGGATATAAGCCATGCCCTCCAACCTAGGCTTTGTGACAGCTTGATGTTCCATTGACCCCTTTTGGACAGAGAAGGGGTTGTCATTACTGAATTACACTCAAATACCCCAAGACTTGGAAGAGAAGGCAATGGGCATGCATTGAATTCTCAGTCTTATCAATTAACTAGAGTGTGACTGTGGATCTGCCACCTGATCTTTCTGAACTCCATCTGTGAAATGATGGGAGAATCATTATGGAGACTAATGATACCAGCATCATCGAGCAGGTGTGAGTATCAAATGAGTAATGAATACGAGACAGCTTGGCCAACTGTGACAACCTTTATAAAGTGAGCCATGCCTAAAAACACTGTAACAAGATCTTTAGTAAACATATACAATGCACACATGCACATAGAGATCCAAGCTATTTACAGTGACACCTGTTCACTTAGCACTTCATTGATCATTGTCCACTTTGTAGTCTTGGCTCTGGAACTAGCCCTAGCAAGACTTAGTAGCAGGTGAAGGCACCACTTTGTCGGATGTCACATGAATGTGGTAAGGTGGCTGAAAGCATAGATTCTGATACCAAATATAACTAGTTTCACTTCCAGGTCTGCCACTCACTAGCTGGGTGTCTGTGGGTGAATTACTTCATACTTCACTCTTCTTAGTCTTGAATTCTTTTTTTTTTTTTTTTTTTTTTTTTTTTTTTTTTTTGAGACAGAGTCTCTCTGTGTGGCCAGGCTGGAGTGCAGTGGCGCAGTCTTGGCTCACTGCAACCCCCACCTCCCAGGTTCATGTGATTCTCCTGCCTCAGCCTCCCAAGTAGCTGAGACTACAGGTGCGTGCCACCACACCCAACTTAGTCTTTAATTCTTTGTCTGAAAAATACGAATAATAATAACTGATGGGGATAATGAAACATGCTTTGTAGGGTTATTATAAGGAGCAAATGAAGGAAGGCATGGGATGAATCCAATACAAGTCTGGGCACATCATAGGAATCCATTACATGCTAACAGGCATTATGATGTCTACCCACCGCCTCCACCATGGCACCTATGGCACACAACCCCAAGCTGGTCCAGTTTCTCACCATAGCTCCTTGTCTGAGCCCAGCCTCCTTCCCTGCCTTTGTTCCCCATTCCTCTCAGCAACTCATATGTTCTCAATTCCCCCAGTCAACCACCCCACCCCATCCCACCCCACCATGCCCTGTTTACCCCAAGCTCCTGGTAGGTTAATAGGAACTATGCTCACTTATTTATTTATTCAGTAAGTGCACACTGGGCACCTCCTCCATGCCAAACCCTGGGTGGGAGTTGGGGTCACAGAGGCATATCAGCCTCATTCTCCCATTCTTGAGGAGCTCACTCATGAGTGGGTAATGAACACAAATGGCTCCACTCCATGGCAAGGTGTGACGGGGCAACTCCAGAGGGACAGGCAGTGCATTGTGAGCACAGGACATGGTTCCTTCCAAGGAGGTCACATTTAACTAGAACTTCAAAGGCAAGAGGTGATGAAGAGGAGCTTGTGAAACAAAGGAAAGGGTGAGGAAAAGGACTAAGATAAACAAAGGCATGGAGGAAGGAAACGACAAGGATTGTGAGATGAAAGGTTATAGCAATCCAGAGCCTAGGGTGCTTGGGAGGAGACGACCAAGAAGAACTTTGTGATCAGAGGTAAGGTTAGGCAGGTGAGTTGAAGTTAGGCTTTGCAGAGCCCTGGATTTTGTCCCTAGGACTTGCATGTGCTATGGAAGTCCATTAAAGGTGTTTGCACCAGGGCATGCAGGAATGAGGGCAGCTCCTCAGGACAATGATGCGATCAAGTAGGAAGAATGGATTGTGGAAGGGTGGGGAGGATCAGAAACCTTCTGAGGTCACCAGTCGGCAGTAAGAGCATCATCACCTGTTTACTAACTTATACAAGAAGTGGCTGTTGAGTTCCCTATGTCAGGCAGAACCTGTGTCTTTGGATGGGACACTTGAACCTTCCTGGGCGTCTGTTTCTTCATCTGTGAAAGAAGGGTGTCAATATTCAGGAACAAAGGCTATGCCTCTGGTGTCAGATCTTGGGGATGGGTTGTTCCTGCTGCTTTCTGGAGTCTTCTGCAGCCTTTGAGATGCACTCCCTAGGACCCTGCTTGGCCCAGCCAACTCTTCTGGACTTGAGGACTAACAGTATCTCCTCATCCTTTCCCAAGCTACACTACACTGTCATGTCCTGAGGACAGAGGCAGACGTGTCTGTATTATCTGGACCTGCCTAGTAGGTGCTTGCCCTGAAATTGAATGTCACGTGAACATCAGCATTCTCTGAAAAGCCATATTCTCCAGTCAGATGAGGAACCTTGGGTTCCCGGGATTTCATCTATCGAGCCTTTACTTCATGCATAGAGACTGTGGCTGGGGTCTTTAATGACCTTTGCTTAGCCCTCCAAGAGGCTTAGGAGATAGGTGTTTGTGCTCTCATGTTCCCAATGACCAACTGAGGGCCGGAAAGATAAGACATTTGCCTGAGGTCACGAAGTAAGGACACAGCAGAACTGGGACCAAACACAGATGGGGCTGTCTCTTCACCCAGTGTTCTTTCAGCTACATCCCACCTCAGACTCACATTAGCCCCCATCCCCGCCCAGCACCTCTCATTCTCTAGGGCTTTCGAGTGGCCCCTGCATATCTCAGGATCCTCAGCATGATGGTTCTCTCCACCTCAAGGAGAATGGCAGCAACATATCTGGGGAAGAAATAGCACATGAATGCATCTCGTCCATCACCCACTCCAACAGGGAAACCAATTATTAAACATGCTCTGTGTGCCCTTTCCAGTCCTGGTGGAGGATTAAACAATTAAAACTTCTCATTGCAGAAGTTGCCCTAGAGACAAATGAAAGGAAATTGAATGTGAAAATGAGGGGAGAGCAGGATCTCCATAGAGGATCTGGGTAACTTCGGGACTGTTCAGAGAGATGATCATTTTAAAGCAGCCTTAGCTGGCGGTCTTCAGATGCAAACTCAGGAGCAAGCCCAAAAACATTTCTGGAGTGGTCAGTGAATAAAGGCTTTTCTAATATAAAATAAGTATGTGTGTATATACATATGTGTATATATGTCTACCCACACATATATATACTTATATATAAACACTTATATACATATATAAGTATGTGTATACATATTTACATACATATAAATGTTTATATTTATAAACTTACAAGTGTTTTATGTGTGTAAATACTTATATGTATGTACTTACGTGTATACACACACTTACAGAAATGCTTTCTAAGTTAAAACATAAGAGATGTTCATTAAAGAAAATCCTGGAAGTAAAAGAGGAGAAATCTTTGGTCCTACCCCCTTGCTTCTTTCCCTTCTTGCCCAGTAAACAGGTTGTATTAGTCTCTTCTTATATTGCTATAAAAGCTACCTGAGACTGGGTAATTTATAAAGAAAAGAGGTTTAATTGGTTCACGGTTCTGCAGGCTGTACAGGAAGCATTGCAGCTTCTCGGGAGGCCTCAGGAAACTTTCAGCCATGGTGGAAGGGGAAGAGGAAGCAGGCGTGTCTCACGTGGCTGGAGCAAAAGGAAAAGCCAGGGTGGGGGGTACCATACACTTTTAAATCACCAGATCTCCTGAGAACTCTATCACAAGAACAGCACTAGGGGGATGTGTTAAACCAGGAGAAACTGCCCCCATTATCCAATCACCCACCACTGGGTCCCACCTCCAGCACTGGGGATTGCATATCAATGTGAGGTCTGGGTGGGGACACAGATCCAAACCATATCACAGGTCCTCTCCAAAAGAGAATCATGGGTAACAACTGATTCCTTTCATTCCATTTCTTTTTTCACATAGTCAAAACTATGACTTTATAGGGAAAGGAGGTGTTTGTTTAACACCTACAATATGCCAGGCAAGTGTCATTGCTTTGCCTTTGCTGCCTCATTTAATTCTCACAGCAATGCTGGGAGGTTGGTATCATTATCCCTGTTTCAGGGTTGAGGAAACTAAAACTCAGAGTGGTTCAGAAACTTACTCAAGTCACACAGCTTCCAAGTGGTGAAACTGAGATTCCCACTTGACTCTAACTATAGGCCCCCCATTACCTCAAAAGAAGCAATGTGGAAAAACATGAAGACTTGACTGCTACTCCCAATTGCTCCCAGCATAACAGGGGAGGTCAGATGTGCATGGCATTGACCAGAAGCCCAGAAAAAAGGCTATAACTGTGTGAAGTTTCATTAAAGTCCTTTGAGAATTTACAAAAGGAGTATATTACTTTTAGTTGGAGAGAGGCAAAGGGAGATTAGATTAATGGAAGGGGTGACATTTGAACTGGTCCTAAACAAGGGGGTGGGATTTTAAAGGGCATATTGGGGGAGGCAGAAGACTTTCTAGGCAGAAGCAATAGCCCAAAGAAAGAAAAAGAGTTAGAACACTCAGAAGCTGCAGACAGGAGATAGACTCCTTTGGCTGGAAGTTGAAGATGTGTGGATAGAAGATACAGACAATGAAGCTGGAAATGAGGTTGGAGGCAGATATTGAAGGGCCTTGAATACTTGGTTAAGGGTTCGAACTTCTGTTGTTGAGCAGAAAAATGGCATGCTCTGAGTAACGGTTTAAGGGAATCACTGTAGGAGCACCTTGAAGGCAGAATGAATGGAGTGGGGGCAGCTTTCCATGGTAGGAAAACCAGGCAGGCTGCAGTTACTGTAATAGAGCAGAGGCCCATGAGGGTGAAGTGGTAATAGTATTGGGGAGATACAAAGAGGAGAGCACTGGAATATGAGATATATCAAAGACAGAAATGATGAGGCTTGTATTGGGGAGATTTCTGACTTGAGTTATTGAATAGGTGGTGGACCATTAATTGGGAGAGGGAGCCCAGGAAGGGAAGCAGGCTTCAGGGACAACACAATGAAATCAATTTTTTATCTAGTTGAGTTCACAGTGATTGTGTGACATCTGGGTGAGATGTTCAGAGTAGGTGGAGGTATACCTCAAGCGCTGAAAATGCTGGCTGACACCTTCCAGCACATTCTATCACAGACCCAGAGGAGGCCATGGAAGTCATCTATTCCAGCCTCATCATCCCTGCAGCAGACCCTGCAACACCTTTGCCTCCAATTCATTGACCTTTCACTAACTATTCCCTGAGCCACTTCCTTTATTTCCTCATCCCTGGGATCTTCCTCCCTCTGAAGTCATAATGTCTAGTATTCTCTACTCTGATCTAACGATCCCATCTTCTCAAGACTTTATTTCAGATTGGCCTTATCAGCACTCTTCCCCCTTCAGCCTGTCCTTTTTCTCCCAGTCTTTGGGATCATTTGTGCCCATTTTTCATCCCGCTGGTGCTTTTACCCCACATGGACTTTCTAAGCCATTCTTTAACCAACATCCTTAATTCCCTTGCGCCTCTCTTGTGCCCTGCAACCAGCTGATGAAACTCCATCACTCTATCAATGCAGGGCCCCACCCTCTCTATTTCTATGCTAGATTGCCAAGCAGGAGGAAAATCATGCAACTACATTGATCAAATATACTAAAATTAATGGTCTTTCCTCAGTTGGGCTCCCTACTCCATTGTCAAAACCTTCCACTTGTCCTTTTTCAACTCTCTAATTCCATCTTTGCTCTTGTTGTTCTATAAATTGTCCCCTCTTTTCCTGCACCTTTAGCCTCCCCTTCTTCACTGGCTCCATACTTAGATCTTTCTCACTTCAGTGTCATCCCATCTCTCATATTTTTCTCTTCCCAGCTTGTTAAAGGACTTGCCTTCCATGACATTCACTGACTTCCATTCACTTCCAAGTCCATTAAAATCAGCCTTCCTTCACACTGACCTCCTGGAACCACTCTCAGGAAGGTATCAGGGAGCTTCCAACATCCAATGGCCACATCCTTCCTCCATGCCTCATCTCACTGTGCCTGTCTCTTAGATTTGACTCTGTGAGTCACTGTATTTTTCTTAAATTTCCCACCCCCATGACTTCTATGGAGCAACAGCTTCTGGGTTATCTCATACCACTTTCATTCTTTCTCAAAATTCTTCATGGGTACCTCCTCCCCTTTCCGCCCCTTGAAGTTATTGCTTAACATTATAGTAGCAGACCATGACTCTTTTAACTTTACACATACCCTTGTCTGGGGGCTCTTATTCAAATCACCAACTAAAAACAGACAACTCCAAAGACTGTAACATCAACCCAAACTTCTACCATGAGCCAGACTCAAATCTATCTGCATACCTGACCTATTCCTTGACACATCATTGACTCCTCAAAGTTAACATATCAAAGTGCTCTTTCTCTTAGTTGGTAAAATGACCATCCACCTGATTTAACCTGGAAGTCATCCTTGACTCTTCCTTCCCTCACTCATCACATCCAATAGATTTCCAGGTTCTGATTGTTTTATGTCCTAAATATCTCTGAAACTGCTTACTTCCTAATATCTCCTAGTGTTGTGTGTATCCTTAGCATCTCTCCCCTGAATTCCTGTAACCCTTGCCTCACTAGTCTCCTATATACAGCCTTATTTCCTTCAAATCCATTCTCCACACTGTTAAAGATAAATCCTATAGAATCACTCTCTTCTTTAAGACCTTTCAAAGACCCTGGATTGCCCATAAGCAGTGTTTACCAAAGAGGTTTTTAAAAAATGGCTTTTCAGAATGTTAAAAATTGTTACCAAGTTAAGAAACTGAATAGTTTTCTTCATTGGAGGACTTCTCAGTGCCCAGCAGGCTACTGTTTATTGGGAATCTCTAAGATATTATCCAAACATACTTGGCCTCAGGACTCTTTCCTAAGGAGCATTTCAGAGGACTGGCTTTCTAAGAAAAGTATTTTAGGACTCATTAGTCTACATCATAAAGTCAGAGCTCCAGAGGTCAGCATCTAAGGATGCCATGATATTGACCAAACTGACCACTCCAGTCTGACTCCTACTACTCCCCACCTTACCTCCTGGGCTGTGGAAACAGCAGACACGTGCCCATCCCTACCTTCATCATCCCATCTCTCACCTCCTTACTGCTCATTCCATGCCCTTTGTTTGGATGGCTCTTCCAATGCATCTTCTCTTTGCTGATTCCCAGTAATTCTTCACATCTCAGCATAGCTATCATCTCCTCTGGGAAGCATAAAGATCATGGAATATACACAATGGGAAAGCCGGGTATGCAGAGCAGACACTTCCCCAAGCAGCTGAAGGAGAACTGAAACTGACTCCTACCTGATTAACCACAGAGGGGCTAAGAAAGGGGCTAATCCTAGCTTATTAATCATGGAGGGGCTAAGTCTTGAGTTGCCAAGACTGATTTGGGTTTCACCTAGGTTTGCTTACCCTATGGAGGACAGGAGCGAAGGGAAAAGCATATTATCTTAGACTGGATATGCTGATAGGGAGAGCCCAGAAGAACCCAAGACACCTATGCTCATTCCCTTTGCCCATTGCTCCAGACCAACTTCCTATCTACAGGAGTCATGAATTGATATGAGTGAACTAACAGACACAACCTCTTTCCATGATTTCCAAAAAGATAGAATTTCTTAGTTTAAGGACCAAAGTAGAAAATGTGATCAAGGAAGAAAATGAGTTATCCTCTACAGGAAACATTGCACATGCTTAATTACATAAAAGAAACAGGCCATTTGAGTGCATCAAAAGAGTTACAGAGAGACTGTGACCCTTCCAATCTAATTAAGGCAGCTGATGCCTTCAGAAATTCCTATGGCTCTGAGAAGAGAGACACAATGGAGCCTAGAAACAGAAAGTAAATAGAGATCCACATGGTCTCCTTTCCTGGCTTTGCAGAGAACTGGATTTCAAACATTCATCTCAATGAGCTTTACCACTGACTGAGTGCCAGAAATCACTGTCACTCCCCAGTTCTTGTTTTCTCTGAAATCTCTCTGGTTATTCTGGTTAGGCTGGCACTTAGACTGACATTTAGCTTCTATTTCTCCTTCTTAAAGGGCATCCTGGTTGCCCCCCATTTCACGCAGTTGTCTGCTCCCTGAGGATGTGTCCTCCTTCCAGTTCTCAGCTTCCTTCCCATCTTGCCGCTACCCACTTCTCTGTTTCCCAGAAATCTAATTAGTCTCTGTCTCCCTCACCTTACACTGCCCACAACCAAATGCAAAATGTCAGGAAATTGTTTCTTCATTGAATGCATCAGCAACCTGTCTCCCACGCAAAATGCATCGTCTATCTTTTGGCCTAGAACCCATTTCCGGTTGTTGCACTTGATTATGATCAAGGTTGAGATACGGCCTGGTGCCATGGAAGGGGCAGGCCTGGTTTTCCATACAACTTTCTCAGTAAACACTTGCTTTGTTTAAGTTTATGGCCCTTAACTTGTCTGGGCCTCAATTTCCCCACCTGTCAAATAGGGATAATAATAGACAAGTCTCAGAATTTGTGATAATCAAATAAAAGACCTCATACACCCAGAAAGCCCATAAATATGTTGGTTTAATGGAGACATAGGGGATTTTCAGGCATTCCTGGAGAGCAGCTCCTTATCATTGGGTGTTGAGAGGGTTAAACATGAAAATGAATGCAATGCCTATAGTTCAATTCCAGACTGATAGGAGCTCCCTTCCATCCCCCATTTTCCCAATAATCCACATATCCCATTGTCTTGCTGCCCCTGTACCTCCAGGACCATTGGAAAGATGTGGGTGACTCTTCCACTTCCCTTTGTGCTGGATCCCCCACCTCCATGCCCTCTATTTACTTTGTTATGTTGCCAGTTCACTGAGTTCTAATTGCTTGTCTCATTAAAAATTGCTAATCTAATAAATACTAATTACTCTGAAATAAAACAAGAGCATCCTCTGAAGAACAGCATACTCAAAAGCGTCCAAGGCAATAGGCGTGGGGATGAGCCACAGAGCGAGGGCCTCTCTTCTTTCCAGAACTAGTGAACTCTTTCCAGATTTTAATTACATTTCTCAAAAACAAAAACAAGACCTACTCCCCTGTGAGGGAATTATCCCTGTTTTATGGAGAACAGAACCAGCTGTGTTGAATAGCAGGATAACAAAACCGCCCTGGACAAGAACAATTGCACATGTTGTCCTCACCACATGCATAAGAACAAGCACCGCCACCCCACTCCTCAACCCCTCCCCTGGCCACTGGGTTCTTACCCATCCCCCAAGTATCCTTCCTAAGGGAGGATAAGAGGCATACATTTTCTGCAAACCCTGTGTCCTCACCAGGTTCATCATGGCAAATGGCTGGGAATCTAACAACTCCAAATTTCCACCTAAATTTGCATTATAAACAGCAGTCTGCAAACTGGAAACACTTGGGTTGCTTGGACTCATCTGGTCCATGATATAATGATTTGAGTTCTTGGGAAAAGTCACTCAACCTTAGTCTCAGTGTCCTCATCCATGAAATGGGGCCAATGCTTTCCAGTCTACCTTCCAAGGTTGTTGCTGAACTGAAAACAGAAAGGAGACACCAAATGTAGAGTCATGTTGCAGAGAACCCTTTTCCAAAGTAAGAGAGTTACACTGAACAATGCTCTCTTCTCTCTGAATTAGGGTCATGGGGCAGAGAAGCCAGGCGATGACCGTCCAACACCTGGTGACCAGGGAGGAATGCCAGCTTTTCTATCTCATGTTATGACCAAGTCCTCTCTACTGACCTAGGCCCACTGGGAGAGAGCCCCTTCTGAGATTCCATCAGAAGACTCCCTTTGTGGATGCCACCTGGTGTGACATGTGGCATGGAAAAATGTTGCTGGAACAGCCCCCTTTGAGGCAGCCTGAACTGCTCACCTCATCCCTCCAACCTGACATTTTGCTCTGTGCTGGGGCTGGAAAGTGACAGCTGAGATACTGTTCATAACCACGTTTTCCTAAAACATAACTGAGGTGCGTGCAAACGCCTTGTCAAAAACGATAGTGCTTGGTGATCCATGCCGCTGCTTACAGAGGGTGCGAGAGAGAGCTGGGAAACATGGTCCTTGCCTCTGCACCCTTCATCAGGAACTCTCTAGATTAGCAATTCTCAGCCCAGAGTGATTTTGACCTCCAGCGGGTGTTTGACAATGTCTAGAGAGATTTTAGATTGTCATAACAGTTGGAGAGCAGCTACTGGCATCCAGTGGGCAGAGGTCATTGACGCAGCTAAACACCTTACAATGTACAGGACACCCCCACAACAGAGATCCCAACCAAAATGTCAGTAAGGCTGAGGCTGAGGAACCCTGGTCTAGATAATATTTCAGGGCTTTTAAAAACATTGGGCAGCTGTTGTCACCCCCACTAACCTTTGCCTGTCTTTCCCTAATGGCAAATGACTCTTGAGGGGGCTTCCTGATCAACCACATAATGAACCCAATAATGACAGTCATTACCAAAGAAAAGGTTCTCTCTTTTGAATAGAACGATGATGTTTGCCATCCTATTTTATTTTTGCCAAAATAACACACAGGCTAGTTTACATAGTCTGTCTGCCATCCCATGAATAACGGTGCTGAGACTTGCTCGATCATCAGAACAAGTTGGTTTCCAAGGGAAAGAGGTTCTTCTTTTCCAAATTAGAGCCCTTCATGTACACAACTAAGTGTGACATTTGCAAATCACAATGCTAATCCAAAAGAATATAAAATTAGATGGAGATCCAACCCAAGTCTTCATTGATGCCTTCATCTGTCACCCAACAGAAATGTGTCAAGCTCCTTTTATGCCCAAGACCTTGTGTTCCAGCATGGGATTCCAGTGTGAAGTGGCCTCTGCCCTTTAAGGGCACACTCTGATGGGAACAGACATTTGCAGAGAAGCAATTTCAGGAAAATGGGATTGAGTGTGGAAGTGTGCAACAGAAACTTACCAGTTGTTCTCCAAACCTGCTCCCTTTCCTCCTGCACACATAGTCATACCCTATTTCCCAGCCTCCTCTGAAGCCAGGGTCTCTGCATTCTGGACATTGGACTATGAGTCAGAAGTGATGGGACTCACTCACAGCCTGGCCCATGGGAGCCTCCCATGGTTGGCTCCTGTCCTTCCCTGTCTCCTACCCAGATACAGAGGATCCAGCAAAGGATTCTGAGACCCCATGGGATTGCACAGCCACAAGATGAGAGGGACATGGCTACCTGGAGAGCCTTGGGAACGACCACCTCCAAACAAGAGTATCCACCATATTCATCAGAGTTCTCCAGAGAAACAAAATCAATACAAAATCAGTATGATACATACACACACACACACACACACACACACACATATTAATTTGTTGTTATAGAGGCTCAGAAGTCCCACCATCTTCTGTCTGCAAGCTGGAGAACCAGGAAAGCCAATGATATAATTCAGTCTCAGTCAGAAGGCTTGAGAAGCAAGAGAACCCACAGTATAAGTTGTGATCCAAACCAGAACTGGGGAGGCTGATAGTGTAACTCCTGGTCTTTCCAAAGACCTAAGAACTTACAGTGCTGATGTCTGAGGGCAGGAGAAGATGGATGTCTCTGCTCAAATAGAGATAGTAAATTCACCCTTCCTCTACCTTTTTGTTCTGTTTAGGCCCTGGACAGATTGGATGGTGCCCACGCACATTGGTGAAGGCAATTTTCTTTATTGATTCAAATGAGGGTCTCTCCAGAAACAACCTTCCAGACACACCTACACCCAGAAATAATGTTTAACCAGCTATCTGGGCATGGCTTAGCCCAGTCAAGTCAACACGTAAAATTAGCCATCATACCCACAATGGACTGAGACATCAATTTGCATTTGTTAACGTACTGGAACTTGGGACTTTAGTTGCTACAGCAGCTAATGTTACCAATATAAACTAACGTAAGTTTTGTGCCCAGGGCATCATCTTAAGTGGAGCTGACTTGCCTTTGTGTCTGCCTTATACGTTATGGAGACCTTTATCTCAACACATGGGAGGTTTTGATGCACTAGTGCATTTATCTCTCTGTCTCTCTACAGGGGTTGCCACAGACTTACTTGACAGAAGGGACTTAGGGATGGCAGTTAGACTAAAAGGGGTGCTAGGAGATTTGTCTTGAGGGTATAACTACCCAGAAAGAGTACTGTTGCACTCCTGATATAAAAATAAAAGAGTTTCTAGAGTGGTTTTGACACACTGCAAAAGAATGAGAAAATGGCAATTGCTCCATTTCAAAGAAAGGGTAAGGAGTTCCCCTACCAGCTTGCTGAAGAATAACTGGGTTGAATCTAGGGTCTGCCTTTTACCATTTGTGATGTTAGATAAGTTACTTAATCATGTTCAGCCTGCTTCTTCATCTGTAAAATGGGGGTAATGAGATCACCTGCTTCATAGAGTTAGGATTACATAAGATGATGCGTGAAGAATGCCTCTTGTACGTTCTGGCACCCAACGCCAGGCATCCTGATTATTATTATCTCCAAATCCCCAGCACTTCACCACAGTACTCAAAAGCATAGTAAGTGTTTGCTGAGAGAATGAATAACTGAATTTTTAAAATCACCCAAGTCAGAAGAAGATAAGAGGAAAGATATTGCTCATCCAATGCTGATTCAGCTATCATAATTAATTCAGAGATACATTTGCTGGCATCTTTTCCACAAGGATTCTCCCCTAGATTTAATTAGGAAGGCAAAGTCAGCATCCTACCAAGGTACTTATCCTTTTTTTTATGCTCCTCTTAAAAAACAAAGCAAAAACAAAAACAAACAACAACAACCAAAAAAACTGTGATGCTATTTAGTGCAATGAAAGGTATTGTCCAGGGTTCTCACTGTAGCAGTGCACATTGCACTGAAGAGCCAGTCAGCTGTGCTATCTACCTTTGCAGAGAGAAAAGAGGAAGGGCTCTGGGGATCTAAGAGCCAATGCAAGGTCAGAAGACAAAACGATGGGGCTCAGAGGCTACTAAAAACAAGAACCTTAGGAATCATCTCAAGTCGCAGATGGGTAAGCTAAGGCCCTGGGAGGGGCCGGCCAAATTGCCCAAGATTACAAGCCAGGAAGCAATAGGTGTGATTCCAATGGCTTCTCTCTTAAGCATCTCCAGAGGGTTTGGGTGGGTACATTTTGAGTCTTCTTAAGCATCCTCTCCATCCTCTGTCCCCAGGATCTGGTGCAGAGTAATTTCTTCTGGCTCCTCCAGAGGTAGATATGGGTATCTGAGGGCAGTGGACACAGTCTGGACCCCTTATGTCACACTGGAAGGCAACTGGACCAAGGAGCTGAGTAAGACTCACAGCAAATGCATCCACTCTTCCAGGAAAAATAACCTCCAAGTCCTTGGAAGAGTAGTCAGATGTGTCAGCTCCATCTGCAGAGAGCAGTAAAATCAACAATATCCTTTGGGGTCAAATTGGGGTTACAGTACATTTTAGGGTCCCCTTGGGGTCAAATTGCCTGCAGAATAACTCAGAGGGGGGCAGTGGAGGTAGGGGTGGGAGTTAGGACAACAAAAATCTTGCTTGATGAGCTGCCATGGGCAATATGTCCCATCAATCCAACCCCAATCCAACATCCAGCCCAATGCCCATTCATCCAGAGTGGCCACACATGCTGGAGGTGAAAGCACAACTCTGAGGGCTAGACTACCTAGGCTGGAATCCCGGTTCTCTTGCTTATCTGTAAGACTGTGGGCAAGTCACTTACCTGTGCATGACTCAGTACCCTCCTCTATAAAATGGAGATATGAATTGTCCCCACCTCATAGGGCTGCTGAGAGGGTTACATGCCGCCTAGCTCCTTGTGTATACCACCCTCTCCAACACACACACAAATCGTGATTACTGTTTCTGAACCATCTCTTCTGGGTCTGGCACTGATCTCAGCACTTCAGAGAATACAAAGATGAATGGTTCGGTCTCTGGACTAAGACAAGCGTCAGAGGACTCTTGTCAGAGTCCTGAGTGAGTGGGGCCCCAGGCAGGCTCACACCATGTGTTTTGGTCAAAGGAAGGTGCTGAGCCTGGTGGTCAAGAGCCAGGGCTGGCAGCTCATGGTTGTGGGTTCCATGCACAGCTGGCCTGGGCAGAGGGGATCCCAAGGAGAAAGGTGGCAGGTGGCAGGTGGCAGGTGGCAGGTGTGGAGGCTGGAGGAATTATGCTGAGAGCTGGATGACAGGGAGTGTGGCTCACAAGGCTGATTCCAGAGCCTCTTTGGAGGGCAGATTTTAAAAGGGGAGGGCTTTGTGTAGAGGAGCATGAGTGTCTCCCATGTGGTAGCTTTGCCTGCCTTGCAGTTCACAGTGTTCATTTGATCCCACAACAGCCTCGGGGCAAGGCTGAGTGATGCCTTGTATTTTAGACGTGACTTCTCAATGCCCCTGTACACTAGGCCCCTTCCTCAGCACTCAGCCTAAGGTAACACATCCAATCCTCCCGACTGCCCTTATCATCATCTCCTATCTACAGCGGGGAAACAGCAGTGAGACGCTAGGTGCTTTGTCCAAGGCCCCTCAGCTAGTGGAGGAGTCAGTCCCACATGAAGCTGGCTCCACAGTCCACACCTTTAACCAATAATCCAAACAGGAGAAGTGGGGCTCAGAGCCAGGGAATGAGTCCTCAGGGGCTCTGCCATGAGCAGGTGGAAAAGACAGACCTCAAACCCCATCCTCAGAGGTACAGACAGTGTCTTCCCACCACACCCTTGTCCCCCTGGTTCTTGGGGTGATTCTGTGAGCTTGTTTATTTCATGATCTCACTTCAGGCCTGGCCCACCTGCCCTGGGCCAGGCTCTCTACTCCCACTTTTGACTCATATCTTCAAATATCCTCAGCTCTCTAGAATGTAGCTTCTGTCACAAGCTTCTGTCACCATCTCCCATGGCCGGCCCAGGAGATGTGGTCTCAAGGAAACAAACCTTTCCCTCCATGTCCAGAATCAGGGTGAACATCACAGTGGACAGTGGTATGAGTGGCAAGTGCTTTTAGCTGTGAGGAATCCTTTTCCCCCCTATAGCCTAAAATAAATCTTTATAGAGGGAGGAAATTACCGACGGTAAAACTGAGTCTGTTTAGTGGTGCCTGACTCACTTGAGGACAGTGCTGGAATGCCAACAGGCCCAGGCCTTGCTGGTCATCCTTCTTCCGAAGCAGAGTGCAGAAGGGAGATTCGCTAGCCATCAGCTGCCCAGTGGCCTGCAGTGGCCCCACTGCTGATCCTCTAGATGATCTAGGGTAAAGATGCTTCACCTTTCTGTGCTTTTGTTTCCTCTTCCATCAAATAAAGATGACAATGATGATTCCTGCCTTGTATTATTAGTATCAGTTAAACCACATTTGTAAATGCCTTTGCAAAAATGGCACGGTAACTGTATACAAAGGAGTGTCATTATGACCAACTTATGACTCATCTGCCCCCCTCCAACTCATCAGATCCAGTATCTACTCCCTTTGATCATTCCAAAGGGTTTAAACAGTTTGCATCTTGGCTGTATCACCTACTGGCTCATGACTTTGGACAATGTATCACCATGCCCTCATCTGTGGACTGGGGATAATATTAACTCCTGATAGGATGGCTGTGAGAATTAAATGAGTGAATTTACAGTAAAGCACATACTTAAAGTAGTGCCCCGCAAAAGTAAATAGATATTTATATTCATGGCAGTTAGCAGCAGCGGCACTCTCCCCACCTTGCTGTGTAACTTGTATTTAAATATCCTCCTTCCGGCCGGGCGCGGTGGCTCAAGCCTGTAATCCCAGCACTTTGGGAGGCCGAGACGGGTGGATCACGAGGTCAGGAGATCGAGACCCTCCTGGCTAACACGGTGAAACCCCGTCTCTACTAAAAATACAAAAAACTAGCCGGGCGAGGTGGCGGGCGCCTGTAGTCCCAGCTACTCGGAGGCTGAGGCGGGAGAATGGCGGGAACCCGGGAGGCGGAGCTTGCAGTGAGCTGAGATCCGGCCACTGCACTCCAGCCTGGGCGACACAGCGAGACTCCGTCTCAAAAAAAAAAAAAAAATAAATAAATAAATAAATAAATAAATAAATATCCTCCTTCCAAGATTGTGGGCTTCTCAAGTTCAGGGATCATTTTCTATTTTAGTACATTCATCTCTGAACCGGATGTTGGATCGCTCTCACACAGCTCTCTGAGATGGAGTCCACTGCTCTTGCCCTCTGTGCCATCTCTTTCGAGCCACTGCTGTGATGGCCTGTTCCACCGAGCTTCAATTGGCTTTGTGCACGTGCCATTTGGCAGTGCCTTTTCTCAGGTTAGGGCTGTATGTCTCTTGTGCCCTATCTCTGGGCTTCTCTCAGGCTGTCATACTCCTGGGCCCTCAGACCCATGCAATCAAAAGTGTAGGACGTTAACTCTACAGGCAGCTTTGAGCCAACAGGGATAGGAGTTAATGCCTTCCTTCCACTTTCGTCATCTGAGGACAGGCCTGAGATGCATTTCATAAAGTGACTCAGAAGTTCTGTGGGATTGAGCAACCATTCACTCATGGTAGTGGCCAGTTGTATAATGTCTCCTTGCCTTGGGTCTCTCCTTCCCATTTCACCCCCCGAGGCCCTCATTCCTGACTTCCAGCATTACATTCTCAACTAAACAACCCCACTGTGAACTTTTCTCTCATGCTGGAGGACCAGGGGTAGGGGATGGTGGGGCAAGTTAAGAAAACCTGCTCCTCTCGCTGTGCTCCTATTACAGTAAATAGCATCCTCAACCACACTGTTTCCAGGAAAGCATCTGGGAAGAAAGTCTACTCCTCCTTTCCCTTCTTCATCCCCCTGCCTAGCCTTCAACCACACACTCACACAGACAACAATCAGCTGATTTTCTTCCCATTGATTCTACTTTACTTCCTGTTGAGTCAACCTTACTTCCTGTTGATTTGACTTTATTTCCTGCAGATTCTTCTTTACTTCCTATTGATTCAACCTTACTTTCTGTTGATTTGACTTTACTTCCTATGGATTATTCTTTACTTCCTATTGATTCTACTTCCTTAATAGCTTTTTCAGCAGCTCATTTCTTACCTCCTGGCTGCCACTGCCTTTGTTTGAACCACCATCATCCCTCTCTCAGCACACAGCAACCATCCTGATGGTCTCTCTGCCTCCAGCACTCTACAAGGCCAGATCTCAGAGAAACTTGTACAGTCTGCCCTGGAGCTGGCACTTTATCCCCATGGCAGTGACCTGTTCAGATTCCTGTTGTAGAAGATCTTACTTGGTAGAGGGCATGATAAGAACATTCTAGGTACAGGGAGATAATTTAGCCTAAATAATTTAGAGTAATTAAGTCTAATATGAAGCTGCTACCAGGAGACCAGGAGAGAGGTGGTACAATCCCAAGGAGCAGCAAATTAGGCAGTAAAGGCTTTGGGTTCACTCTCCATCTCCTGTATCCTGGGATGCCTGTAACTCATGACATTGCACCTCCAGGATTTCAGCAGGAGGGAGCAACCTTGCAGAGTCTGACAAAGCAAGCACATTTGGTATGGGGGACTCACAAACCCACTGTGAGCCAGCTTCTTGTCCTCAAATAAAAGTGCTGCTTCATCTCTAGGCAGGGCATGGAGCAGCCAAAGGGAATTAAGTCATAAACTGTATAATGACCATAGACCCACTCCAGTCCTCTCTGTGAATCATCCCAGCACCAATACCCTCAGCCTCTGTGCTGATGAACAACTGTTCCAATTTGGAGACCAGAAGCCTGAAGTTGGCTGTTTATATATTTATCGATGTCACCCACAGGTTCTTGGAGATGGGAGATCTAGAAAAGGCTTGCTATGGTTAAACCCAATACATAATACACTGTTTATTTAGGGACTAATAAAGGCTGTCTAGGGTTCTTTTTTTCCCACATAACAGTTTCATGCCAACCATCATATTTAACACTCATAACCCTCTGAAGTGGCATTATTTTTCATTTTAAAGATGAAGAAACTGCAGCTCAGAGAAGCAAGTAACTTTATTAGGCTCATAGAGGAAAGTATGCCTCTCTCCATACCTACTACATCACACTGAAATTTCTTTTTAATCCTTTTCTTCAAAATTACACAAGGCTGTTCAGAAATTTCCCTGCATGGAAAGAACTGGTTATAATCATCAACTTATTTTTCAAAGGTTATATTTTTACATAGAGCCAAAGGGCTTCTTCCCATTCATCAAAAGCCCAGCTATCTTTCAAGGCTGTTTAAATGCTCCTATTCAAGAAGACCCCTGGGACCTCTCCAGGCCACACCAACCACCTGTGTTCATCCTTTGTTTGTTGTTGTTGTTGTGTGTGTATGTGTGTGGCTTTTTTCTTTCCTTCTTTCTTTTTTTTTTTTTTTTTTTTTTTTTTTTTTTTTTGAGTCAGGATCTCATTCACTCAGGTAGCCCAGGCTGGAGTACAATGGTGAAATCATAGTTCACTGTAGCCTCAAAATCCTGGGCTTAAGTGATCTTCCTGCCTCAGCCTTTCCAGTAGGTGGGACCACAGGCATGCACCACTATGCCTGGCTAAGTTTCTTTTTTTTTTTTTTTTAAACAGAGTCTCACTTGTCACCCAGGCTGGAGTGCAATGGCACAATCTCTGCTCACTGCAACCTCCGCCTCCCAGGTTCAAATGATTCTCCTGCCTCAGCCTCCCAAGTAGCTGGGATTACAGGCATGCGCCACCACACCCTACTAATTTTATGTTTTTAGTAGAGATGAGGTTTCACCATGTTGGTCAGGTTGTTCTTGAACTCCTGACCTCAAGTGATCCACCCACTTCGGCCTCCCAAAGCACTGGGATTACAGGCATGAGCCATCGTGCCCAGCCTCTTTTTTTTTTTAATTTTGTAGAGATGGGGTCTCACCTAGACTGTTCTTAAACTCCTGGCCTCAAGCAGTCCTCCTTCCTCAACCTCCTAAAGTGCTAGGATCACAGGAATGAGCCAACACCCCTGGCCCCTTTAGTTCTTGATGGTCAGCGTTTCAGACAACTTCTCTTTATTATTTAACTGCTCATTGTGACACACTATTAAAAGGATGAAAAGGCAACCCACAAAGTAGTAGAAGATACTTGCAGTACATGTGTCAAAGACTATTATTCAGAATATATAAGGAACTTCTACAAATCAACATGTAAAGACAAACAACCCAATACATAAGTAGGCAAAATACTAAGAAACTTCACCAAAGATATGAATTTTAATGTTGATAATAAAAACGCTTTAACTGAAATATAATAGACATACAGCATAGTGCAAGTATTTTGAGTATACAGCATGGTGAATGTTCACAAATGCACCTGTGTGACCAGCACCCAGCTCAAGAAAGGAGATCATAACTAACACCTCCATTATCCTTCAACTTATACACCCTTCCAGCTACCACCTCTCCCCACTGAGGGTAATCTCTCTTCTAACTTCCAGCACTACAGATTAGCTTGGCTTGTTTTTGTGTGTTCTGTAAATGGAATCATGAATGGAGTCATACAATGTATACTCCTTTGAGCCTGTTGGCTTTTGCCCACAGAATGTCTGTGAAGTTCACTCATGGCTGATTTCTTCCCCTCAACCTTATGTCTGAGTTTCAGCCATCTTTTTGTGCATAGCTGTAGTTTGTTCATTCTCATTGCAGAGATGGGCTTTCAGGTACTTACCAGATTGAGGCTATTTTGAACAGCACTGCAATGCACCTTCCAATACATGTCTTCTGGTGGACGTGTGCACACATACCTGTTAGGTAAGAAGAGTAGGTCCCTGAAATCTGGAATAATACTGAACCCAGTTGCTGTCAATCTGAACATGATTCTGTTCATGTATTCCACCCACAAATGTCATGCCTTTTCTGCCTTCATTACGCACTTATCATGTGCTGTGGCTGTAACTTTTGCAGTTTGAGGTGCGACAACAAAAGTAGCATGAATTTCTTTTTCTTCTTTCACAATTTCATGGATAGAAGATTTGTTCTTACTGTAGATCTTAGCAACCTCAACATACTTTTTTTTTTTCTTTAAGTCAAGAACTTTCACCTTTTCCCTTAAAGAAAGCACTTTAAAGCTTCCTTTTGGCATATCCAAATTGCCAGCATCAATACTCTTGCACTTTGGGGCTATTATGAAGTAAAGTAAGGGTACCTTGAACATGAGCACTGCGATACCCCGACAGTCAATCTGAAAACCAAGATGGCCACTAAGTGGCAACTGGAAAGGAGTGTAGACAGCGTGGATATGCTGGGAAAAGGGATGATTCACATCCCAGGCAAGACAGAGCAGGACAGTGAGAAATGTCTTCGCAATACTTAGAATAGCATGCAGTTTAAAATTTAGTAGTTACTTATTTCTGGAATTTTCCATTTAATATTTTTGCATTGCAGTTGACCATGGATAACTGAAAATGTGGAAAGCAAAACCACAGCTTTAGTAGAAATTGCCAGTTTTCCAAAGTGGTTGAATAAATGTATACTTAACAAAATATGAAAATCCAGTTGTTCACATTCTTACCAACACTTAGTATTTTCTTTTTCATTTTAGCAATTCTGGTAAGTATGTAATATTGATGTCTAACATTGGTTTTAAACTCCATTTTCCTGATGTCCGGTGAGGTAGAGCTTATTTACGTTTATTGGATATCTCGATAACCCTTTTGGTGAAGCTCTTATCTGAGTGTTTTGCTCACCTATATATTGAGTTGCTTGTCTTTTGCATGTTGATGTCTAAGAGTTCTTTATATATTCTGAATAAGAGTCTTTTTTCTGACACATGCAGTACAAATATCTTCTAATACTCTGTAGAAGAAGTAGGTTGCCTTTTCACTCTATTAATGGTGTGTCATGACGAGCATCTTTCGTTTTATCCAAATTTAGCCCAGATTTAGAAGATTTTCTTTTATGGTTAGTGATTTTATGTGCTCCTTAAGAAATCTGCCAACTTCAGGATTATGAATACGTTCGATCACATTTTCCTTTAAAAGGTAAAAACTTTTCTTGTTTAAATCTGCAATCCATTGTACATTGTGTGAGGTAAGAATTGAAATTCATTTTGGTCCATGCATCTATGCCTGGGAAGGCCATCCTTTCCCCCACTGCTTGTGGTGTCTCTTTTCTAGGTCTGTTTTGGACTCTCTATGCTGTTCCATTGTGGAGTTTTTCTATCCTTGAGCCTACCAATCTGTGTTTTTGTTGTTGTTATTGTTGTTGTTTAGGCAGGAGTCTCACTCTGTCCCCCAGGCTGGAGTGCAGTGGCGTGATCTCGGCTCACTGTAACCTCTGCCTCACCAGTTCAAGTAATTCTCCTGCCTCATCCTCCCAAGTAGCTGGGATTACAGGCAAGTACCACCACGCCTAGCTAATTTTTGTATTTTTAGTAGAGACAAGGTTTCAAAATGATGACCAGGCTGGTCTCAAACTCCTGACCTCAGGTGATCCACCCACCTTGGCCTCCCAAAGTGGGAGGTTGGGATTGTTAGATATGAGTTCTAAATTTCTTTTCAAAGAATCAATATGTCAGTATGTTCTATTCTTTGCCTTCTACTTTTAAACTTAACTTCCTCAAAAAGCAACCTTTTTCGATTACCTGCTCCACCCTGACTTATTCCGATTACCTATTTCACCTTGACTCACTCCGACTACTCACTCCACCCTGACTTATTCCGATTACCTGCTCCACCCTGACTCATTCCGATTACCTCTCTGTCATAACCATTTTTCCCACCAAACCACTCACCCCCCACCTCCCACTCTCTTTAAATTAGACAATCGGAATTAGTTTAGCCTGTGCGGTCTAACCCTAGCCAATAGGGGAACGACACAGCAGCAGGGGCCACGTGTGTCCGGGATAAGAACCCCTTCCCCTCCCTTGTCCAAGTGTGCGCTCACCACTGCTACAGAAGGGTGCACCTTTTTATAGAATACCTTGCCTTGCTGAGAATTAAAAAGAAAATTTTATATTCAAGTGCTATTTATTTTGTGGCACTGAAACTTTATTTGTAACAGGATTACAGGCGTGAGCCACCACACCTGGCCCATACTGTCTTAATTATTGTAGCTTTTCATCTGGTAATCCTCTAGGTTTGTTCTACTTCAAAATGGCCTGGCTGTTCTTGGTTCTTGCAGTTCCATATGAATTTTATAACCACCTTGTCAATTTCTGACAAGAACAACAACAAAAAAGATTAAACTTGCTGGGATCTTGATTGGGATTGCTTTGAGTGATGTCTTTATAATATTGAGTGTTCTGATCCATGATATATTGAATCATTCCATTTATTTAAGTTTCCTTTCTGTAATGTTTTGCAGATTTCAATATACAATCTTATGCATATTTTGTTATATTTATATATGAATAATATGCTATTTTAATAGTACCTTTAAAATTTTACTTTGTTTCTTGCACATAGAAATACTATTGAATTTTTTGTATATTGGTTTTATACAAACCAATCTAGCAAGATGGTTGCTTAAGTTTCAAAGCATGTATTTTATTTCCCCAACAGGCTGTAATTTCTAAAGGAGATCTTGACACTGGGCTCCCAATTTGACATACCCTAACTCCCTCACCAGTCCTTGAGATAGGTATAAATGGCCCCAATTTAAAGATACAGCAACTGAGTATCATCAATGACTCAGTTTGCTGAAGGTCACATGGTTTTTTGTGCATGACACAGCCCAAGGCCAATGCTGGAATGTCTGATTCCAAGGTCTATATTCCTTCTGCTACAGCAGACAGGGTGACTGATATCGTACCTGAGTAAATTTCTCTTTCCTCAGCACAGAACTAGGGTCACAGAAGGTGCTTAGTTGTTTTTTGTACAAGGGCAAAAACCTTTCAAACTCATCACTTACTCTCTCATTCTCTGTCTTCCATGAGAGCAACATATACGTGCCAAGCTGCCCAGTTCCTCCTCTAAAGAGAGTAATTCCAGACAAAGCCCTTGGGGCTTTAATTTTGCTGCTTTCTCATGTTGCAGATTAAATTTTGTCTGAGAACTATACTTTCTGCTCCCAGAGGCTTTCACCTTGTGTTACAGACACATGGCATTGGGCACTTTGTTGGGAGTGGAGACTGGTCAGCTAAATGGATGCACAGAGGGAGAAAGAGGTTATTCAAGGCAGGGAGGAAAGGGAGCTGGGAGGCAAGAAACAAGGAATGGAGTCCTCCTCTGACCACTTTCTGTACCAAGAGGTGGTCTGAAATTTTGGGAGGTGGGTCGTTTTTAGGAGCTCAGGTGCACAGAACTGAGTTCCTCATGGTCACTTCCTGGCACATTAGCACCAGTTTTGTCAGAGGCATTTGAACCAGAGAGACTCCATCTTGAATAGGGGCTGGGTAAAATAAGGCTGAGACCTACTGGGCTGCATTCCCAGGCGGTTATGCATTCTTAGTCACAGGATGAGATGGCATAAGATATAGGCCATAAAGACCTGGCTGATAAAACAGGTTGTGATAAAGAAGCCAGCCCCAACCCACCAAAACCAAGATGGCGATGAAAGTGACCTCTGATTGTCTTATTTGCTCATTATGCACTAATTATAATGTATTAGCATGCTCAAAGACACTCCCACCAGCACCATGACAGTTTGCAAATGGCATGGCAACATCAGGAAGTCACCCTATATGGTCTAAAAGGGGGAGGAACACTCAGTTCTAAGAATTGCCCACCCGTTGTTTAGCATATAATCAAGAAATATATATCCTTAGTCCAGCAGCCCAAGTTGCTGCTCTGCCTATGGAGTAACCATCTTTTATTCTTTTACTTCCTTAATAAAGTTGCTTTCACCTTACTGTATGGACTCACCCTGAATTCTTTCTTGCGTGAGATCCAAGAACCCTCTCTTGGGGTCTGGATTGGGACCCCTTTCTGGTAACAGTTTTGGGCAAGAAGCCCCTATGGTATCTCATTATTTCTCTCCTCCATCCTCCATCCATCATCCCAATTCTGTCGATGTTATGGAGTATCCAACCTAGTGCCTATGCATCCTCCCAATTTCCCTTCTAATATTTGTTTGGATGTATAACTTTTTAAAAAAATAATTTGAGGGGTGTGGTTTTAAAAATTACATGAATGAGATTTTTTTCAACAAATCTGATTTTGTTTTTCACTTGCTTCCTTTGACAGGTGCTTTTGCAGTCTATCCAAGAGGCTCCACGTAAATACAGTTTGCTCCTTGTAACTACTGTAGTATCCTCTTCCCTCATAGGAATATACCACATTTTACTTATCCATGCCCACAGGTGCAGTTTGCTTACTTTCTGCTCTCTTTGTGACATCCATTCGACACTCATGCATTTCCTGATTCACAAACATCTGTTGAGTGCTTTTATCCTTCAGGCAGTAATCTAGATATTGGGGTTAAATTATACTAAATTGAACACCCTTATAGCAACTATTACTCTGGGGGATTACATCTTTGAGTGAGATTGCTGGGTCAAAGGAGGTACACATTACTTAATCTCAGAGTCCTGCCAGATGGATCTCCAGAAAGGCTGCATCCGTTACCCTCCTACCAACTACGCCTGCAGGTTTTTATTCTTTGCAGATTCCCCAGAATTCAGTATTAGATGACTTCCTATTGTTTTTCAATGTGATGGGTGTGATATGGTATTAAGTTGCTTTAATTTGCATTTCTTTGACTAGTGCTATGATTAAACACCTCTTTTCAAGCAATGTGGTTTCCCCATCTGAATTTTCTGTATGGACTTTGCCCATTTTCTTTAGACTTTTTGTCTTTATATTGTTGATATAAAAGAGCTCTTGGAATGCTCTAGATGTTAATTCCTCACAGGTTTTAGATACTGCAAATACATTTCCCTGTCCTGGTACCTGCCTGTCATTTTTGCTGATAGTTTTCTTCCCAATTTTTTTTTTTCCTGTATGCTTTCTTTCTTTTTTTTTTCTTTTTTTTTTCTTTTTTTTTTGAGATGGAGTTTCACTCTTGTCCCTCAGACAGGAGTGCACTGGCATCATCTCCGCTCACTGCAACCTCTTGTCACCTGGGTTCAAACGATTCTCCTGCCTCAGCCTCTCGAGTAGCTGGGATTACAGGCACCCACCACCACGCCCAGCTAATTTTTTTTTTTTTTTTTTTTTTTTGTATCTTTAGTAGAGATGGGGTTTGACCATGTTGAGCAGGCTGGTCTCGAACTCCTGACTTCAGGTGATCCACCCTCATTGGCCTCCCAAAGTGCTGGGATTACAGGTGCGAGCCACCATGCCCAGCCTCCTGTATGCTTTCTAATTTGAGGGTTAAGGAGATTCTCCTGCACTCCTGAGTTATAAACATATATATTCTTTTGCCTTTCATGTGTGCCTCTTTAATCCATTTCGAGTTTTTGTTTTGTAGTTTTGTTTTGTTTTTAAAATATTGTGAAGGATAGGAACCTAGCTTTCTCCATATAGTAAGGCAGTTTCCAAAATACTGTTTATTAAAAGGCTCATGCTTTCCTCATTAGATGATACCTTGATCTTATACATAATCTTCATATATATTGGGTTCACCCCTCTATTCCTTTTATTTGTCTGTTGTTGGAAAAATTGTGCCCCATTTTATCATTATGGCTATTAGAATATTTTTAAAATGCATAAGGAACACCCTCTTTGCTTTAACTTTGCTGTTAGAAGAACTCTATTCTTCCATAAAAAATTTAGAATATGTCAAGCTTTTATTGTGATTGGAATCACACTGAATTTGTCAACCACTCTGGGGGAAAACTGACATCTTTACAATACTGAGTCATCACATCCATCCAGGTGAAACAATCTCATTGCCCAAGGCATCACTCAAAGCTCTTTGTTTCACAACCAAGAAAATTGAGCAAGAACACCAAGGGAGAGGTTGGAGTAAAAGTTTAATAAGCGAAAGAAGAAAGTGTAAGAGTTAAAGAAAGAGGAAAGAAACAGGAAATGTGGCTGGCAGTTAAAGACAGGTTTTCTTTAGATAAAACCTGAGAGAGACTCCTGGCCGATTTTGGTGAGAAGTGCTTTCTCTTACAGACTGTAGGGAAAAGAAAGAGAGATCAGACTGTTACTGTGTCTATGTAGAAAAGAAAGATATAAGAAACTCCATTTTGATCTGTACCCTGAACAACTGTTTTGCCTTGAGATGCTGTTAATCTGTAACTTTAGCCCCAACCCTGTGCTCACAGAAACATGTGTTGTATGGAATCAAGGTTTAAGGGATCTAGGGCTGTGTAGGATGTGCCTTGTTACCAATATGTTGACAGGCAGTATGCTTGGTAAAAGTCATCGCCATTCTCCATTCTCGATTAACCAGGGGCACAATGCACTGCGGAAAGTCACAGGGATGTCTCTGTGTCTTATTTCTTTCCTCAGTCTCCTGTCCCACCTGACGAGAAACACCCACAGGTGTGGAGGTGCTGGCCCCCTTCAACAGACTAAGAGTATATATTGGTCTTAGGGTGAGGGGGCTTATCACAAGCTTGGAATGTTTATGTGTGTGGAGAAGTTTATGGTGGGGTTGGATGCTTTCTGAGAGGAGAGGAGTTTATCTTGGGATAGACATCTTTCCAGCCTGGAGTGGGGTTATCTTGGGGCTAGTATCTGTGGATGTGCCTGGTTCTGTGTATCAGCTGCAGGCATGTTTTAGGGAAAACATTCTGTGCAAGTTCCCTTATCTGAGTATGCCCAAAAAAGATAAGGGGTGTGCTCATTGAAGCTCACTGGACCTCATTTCCTTATTTGTGTTTGTAGCTTGATCTTCCAAGCTGCTCTTTTTGTTAGAAAAGAATTCTTCTGAGGCCTTGTCCTAACTATCTGCCTAACTTGTTCCTTCCTCTCTCCTCTCTCACAGGCATATGGTGGTGTCTCTCCATTTACTTGGGATTCCTCTTACATCATTTCACAGTATTTTCTTTGTAAAGGTCTTATACATTTTTTTTTTTTTGAGATGGACTCTCACTTTCGTCACCCAGACTGGAGTGCAATGGCATGATCTCGGCTCACTGCAACCTCTGCCTCCCAGGTTCACGCGATTCTCCTGCCTCAGCTTCTCCAGTAACTGGGATTATAGGTATGCAACACCACACCTGGCTAATTTTTGTATTTTTAGTAGAGATGGGGTTTCTCCAAGTTGGCCAGGCTGGTCTTGAACCCCTGACCTCAGGTGATCCACCCACCCCAGCCTCCCAAAGTGCTGGAATTACAGTCATGAGCCACTGTGCCCAGCCAGGTCTTAAACATTCTTTAACAGATTAATTCCTAGATATTTACTAGATTTGTCTTCATTATAAATGGTGTTTTATTTTCTATTACTTTTTCCTTGTTGGTTATTACTAATATAAAGAAATGCTACTGATTTTTGTATGTTGATCTTATATCTGGCAACATTTAATTTGACTGCTTCCAGCCCTAGAAATAATGTGTCTCAAAGTTCCCATTAAGTGCAATATCTGCTGTTAAACAGACTTCAGATAGATGTTATTAATTAAAATAAATTCCGATGTATTTCTAGTTATATTGTCATATATATCATGTCTCAAAAGATCTGTAATTTACAAAATACATTTTCTGCATCTATAGAAAAGTTCATTGGACTTTTCTTAGTTTCTCAATTTACTGTCATTATTGTGATGAATGATGTTGAGAAATTTTCCTTTTTTTGCATTTAAAATTTTTGTGTTCCTTTTCATTTTTAAAATTTTCTATTGAGGCATAACTTCACATACTAACAGGCACAAATCTTAAGAATACAGGTCAATAAATGTTCACATATTCATACGCCCTTATAACCACCACCATGCCCAAGATAGAAAACATTTCTAGTACTCCACCAAGCACTCTTATTTCCTCTGCCAGTAGTTAGCACTTCCCCCTAAAATGCTTGCCATTTTGAATTTCATGTACATAAAATCACATATTTATTATTGTGTGTTTGGTGTCTTTTACTGAACATTTTAGGTAGAGTTTAGTGACTCCTTGTGCTACCCTCTGCCCCACTCTGGGTGGCCCAGTGAGCTTCTGCCATTTCCCAATATAAAGTTTCTTTCTGGACAGCAGTTCATTCATTCAAGTATTTCTTAAGCATCTCCTGTGTGACAGGCTGTCTCCTGGCTGTGTAGGATTCAATAAAACAAAACAAAAGCTTTGCCCTTATACAGCTTACATTCCAATAGTCCCTATTGGTTAGAAAAGCATAAGTCTGAAATCTTCAATGTGAGTAATGAAATAAATCATCAAGACTGCTGAGTGGGTTGAGCTGGGATTAGACATGATGAATGTATAAAATCAGAAAGATGCTATGACCTTCTCCAGCAGCGCTCAGAAGCCTGGGAAGAGATAAAGTCGGCAATAGAGGGTTGGAAATTAAAATGAGGAAAAAAAAAAAAAAAACCAGCAACTCTTTGGCTTGATTTTCCAGCAATATATTCTAATCTCTAGAGGTTATTGCCACAACTGTTCTGCTCAATTTTAACACAATATAGCAATGCCCAGACTAATCCAGTGGTCAGCTTTTTGGCACAAACAGAAACTAGGAAATGAAAAAGATTTTAGTGAGGCCTCTAAGCTTTAGGAAAAAATGGGTGTTATCCAGCCTTTGCCATCCCTAGCATCTCACTCAAATAAGAGCATGTAAAATTAGACAACAGATTCAGAGAATGAAGATGCACAGAGACCATCAGAAAGTGACGGCTAACAGGAAGAGAAGAGAAAGTAGATGAATACCTTGCAAGGCAAATGGAGCTAAGAAATACAGGAGTCGGGGAGCACAGACTTTAACTCTTAAGGGGTGAGCATCCTGATTCAGGCTCCTTGTGAACATTTCCAAATTATTACATGGTGCAATAACTTGACATGATAGAGCCCGGAAAAGAAGAGTTATTTATATTTAGTCTACTTCATTTATGAACTCAAGGATAGACGTGATGTTGTCCTCTAGAGAGAATTCTCTGCCCCACCCCCTACTGCCAATGATATTTTTAAGTTGTCATAATTGGAGAAAAAAACTTAAATTATTATGAATATAAACCACATGATCAGTAGTTCTTAACTTTTAGGGTCTTAGGCCCTCTCCCTATAAAAAGAAGTCATTTATTTACACATAAAGAAAATTTTGCACACAATTACAGGACTCTGATGCCTAGCTTTGAACTTCAGCCTGCAATTTCTGACTTATATGTAATACTCTCATTTATTAGTGATACAAAAAATAATAAATACTGTTACTATTCTTATTCCACTTTGCCAAAGTTAGTGAATCTTCCATGATACCCTCTCAGTTATACTTCTTAATAACAATGAGCTTAAAACCCATGTTTATAAATACAGTGTAATCCTGGTTAATCTTCCCCAGCTCCACTTCATTGCTGAGTAATTTATGCAAGGCTATATTTATTCTATATTTACTCATCTGTTCAGTGCACCACCCTGTGGCCTCACCCACCTGGAGACACCCTGGCCTGATCTCAGCTTCTTCCCATCCTCAGGCCTGTGGACCCAGGTCAGAGCATGCCTCCTGCCCAGGTGCACCTGACTGCTGAATCCCTACTTCCCACCTCTACCCAAATTCCCCTACAGTTTTCCTAATTCCAATTTCTTTATTAAATGTAAGAATAATGTCCTCCTTTATGGAGAGGTACTGTGACATCATCTCTGCCCAGAGTGTACTTGAACAGCAGCCCTGATTGTCC
The DNA here is from genome assembly GCF_007565055.1 of Rhinopithecus roxellana. Lineage (NCBI taxonomy): Eukaryota > Metazoa > Chordata > Mammalia > Primates > Cercopithecidae > Rhinopithecus > Rhinopithecus roxellana. Next base: position 154,242,188 of record NC_044553.1, on the reverse strand, counting down.
AGGAGAGTTTCCAGGACTCGACAGTCACTGAAAAGCTCTCCGTGCAGCTTTTAGATGACTTAATATCTGCATATTACAGCTCATGTCTCTGCTCTAATGGGAGCCTCTCAGGCTCTGCTCAGAGCCCATCTGCTTGCACAACACACAGAATCCTAAGAAATTCATCAATTTTTTGTTGACAAAGATTAAAAGCAAAATGAAGAAAGCTGGTGTATATGGGGATATGAGTAACACTACATTGCCTGTGTGTGTGTGTGTGTGTGTGCACGCATGTATGTCATATTTGAAATCCAGGGCGCATTTCACACATATAGTATATCTCAATATAATGGCCATATTTCACATGCTCAATAGCCACTGTGGACAATGGTCACATATTGGATGGCACATCTTTAGAAAGTTAATCACACAAAGGCCTTATATATAAGGCCTCTTAGAGGAATTACTCCATGAAGAAGTGAATCTAGGAAGGAAAAATGGATATAAGAAGTAAATGTAGAGTGATGTCACTTAAGATAGTGGAGTAGGAGAAAACAGCCTTCACCCCCAAACAACAAAACAAATATAGACAGTTATCCACAAACCAAAATAGCCCTGGGAGGGCTCAAAAGCCCATTACCCAGCACTTTGGGAGGCCAAGGCAGGTGGATCACAAGGTCAAGAGATCAAGATCATCCTGGTCAACATGGTGAAACCCCATCTCTACTAAAAATACAAAATTAGCTGGGCATGGTGGTGCATGCCTGTAGTCCCAGCTACTCGGGAAGCTGAGGCAGGAGAATTGCTGAACACAGGAGGTGGAGGTTGCAGTGAGCCAAGATCGCACCACTGCACTCCAGCCTGGGGGATAAAGCGAGACTCTATCTCAAAATAAAATAAAATAAAATAAAGCCCATTAAAGAATCTGCAGCAACACAATAGAGAAAAAACAAACAAAAAAACAAAACAGAATATGTACACAGAAAGGATTGCTTGTGAGACTGGCAGAACAGAGATGCCAGAAAATGGTTAGAAACAAAGAAGAAAGGCAGAGGCTACTGGCATCAGCCATATGGTAGAAGCCATCCTGTCCTCAACAGCCTGCTTCTCGGGGTATAACAGCATCTTCTGCCCTGATGTTAACCACAGCCATTACCACTGGCAATAGGAAAGAGGAAAAAACTCTTGGGTTTTCCCTGCCCGAGAAACAAATGCTGTTGTGTGCCTTCAAGGCAAAGCCACCATCCCCCCTCTTGGGTGTGACCCTGACACATAAGCCTCAGCTGCCTCATAAGTGACTACACTCCAGACACCAGGCTCTGTGGCTGCACCTCACCCACCCGTGTGTCAGACACCAGAGACATAGCCATAGAACAAGCTTACATCCCAGAGCCCAGAATCAAGGTCTCTCTGCACATGTACGTGCCCATCCTCCAGGCACCAGCTCAGCTGCCATAGAGAACTAGGCCCTGCCCTGACCCCGGAGCCACTGTAACTCTGACCATGCCTATGCTCCCATTCTTGGCTGACACTTCACAAGCGCTCACATCTCATATACTGTTACCAATGCAGCAGCAGGGGTGCCTTCTCCCAGGCACCAGCAGACCCCAGAGCCATAGTTCCTCCACACATGTCCAAGCTTCAGATCTCAGCTCTAAAGGCTACTCCAGGGTACCGTTCATCAATTCTGATGCTGCTGCCAGTGCAAATCAGCCCACAAGCTGGACCCAGTACCAAAAGAGAATTCCTCTCCACAACTTCCCCAGTTGGAGAAAAAAAGTTGAGAGGATCTTAGCAGCTATTACCAGTGAAACCCCTGACAATCTTCACCACCACTGCAGACATCCACACTGTTGGCCACTTGCAATCTTCAGCAACATCAACACCTGAGCTTACAGAGCTGCAGGGAGACCACACAACAGTGGCACCCTCGCTGGTGTCAGAACTGCTACACAGCATCCAGGAAGTGCCTTCACACCTCCAAGTAGAAGAAGATCTTTCCACATTGAAACTAGCCCATAAAGTCTGAAAGGGATTGACCTTAACAAATGTGCAGAATTCAACATAAGGCAGCAAGAAACACGAAAAGCCAAGAATACATATCACCACATATTAGTCCATTTGCATTGCTATAAAGGAATACATGAGGCTGGGTAGCTTATATACAAAGAGGCTTATTTTGGCTTATGGTTCTTCAGACTGTACAAGAAGCATGGCACCAGCACCTGTTTCTGGTGAGGCCTCGGGAGGCTATTACTCATGGCAGAAAGCAAAGGGGGAGCAGATATATTACTTGGCAATAGGGGGAGTAAGAGAAAGATGGAGGTCTCATACTCTTTTAAACAACCAGGTCTCATATGAACTAATAGAGCAAGAACCCGCTCATTATCATAGGGTAGGCACCAAGTCATTCATGAGGGATCTGCCCCCATGGTGTAAAACCTCTCCCAAGGCCCCACCTCCAACATGGTGAATTACATTTCAAAATAAGATTTGGAGGGGACAAATATCCAAAATATATTATTCCTCTCTGTTCCCCCAGATCTCATCATGTCTTGCTCATATTGCAGAATACAATCCGTTTCCAGTAGTCTCCCAAAGTCTTAACTTGTTCCAAACATCAACTCAAAAGTCTCAATCTCAGAGTCAAGGCAAATTCCTTAGAGTTATGAGGCTGTGTGATCAAAAATAAGTTATTTACTTCCAAGATACAATGATAGTACAAGCATTGGGTAAACATTCCCTTTTCAAAAGGGAGAAATCTTCCAAAAGAAAGCGACAACAGGTACCATGCAAGTCCAAAACCCAACAGGGCAGACATTAAACCTTAAAGCTCCAAAATAATCTCCCTTGACTCCATGTTCCACATCCTGAGCACATTGGTGCAAGAGGTAGGCCCTCCAAGCCCCGGATAGCTCCATCACCGTGGCTTTGTTGGGTACAGGTCACGTGGCTCTGCTTTCATGGGTTGCAGTAGAATGTCTGCAGCTTTTCCAGGCTGAGAGTGTATACTGCTGGTGGCTCTACCATTCTGGGGGTCTGGAGGGTGTTAGCCCAGTTTGCACAGTTCTACTAGGTAGTCCTCTAGTGGAGACTCTGTATGGGGGCTCCAATCCCACATTTCTTCTCATCATTGCCTTAGTAGAGGCTCTCTGTAGGGGCTCTGCCCTTGTGACAGGTCTCTACCTGGGCACCCAGGATTCCCCATACATCTTCTGAAATATAGGTGGAAGCTGCCAAGTCTCCATAACTCTTGCATTATGCGCACCTGCAGATCTAATACCATGTGGAAGCCCCAAGGCTTATGACTTGCACTCTTTGGAGTGGCAAGCTGTATCTGGGGCTGTTTGAGCCAAGGCTGGAGTCTGTGCTGCAAGTATGTGGGGAGCAGCATTGCAAGGTAAGACAGCACAGGGCAATTGTGCCCTGGGCCTGACCCCTAAAACCCGTCTGTCCTTTCAGGCCTCTGGGCTTGTGATGGGAGGGGTGGCCTGGAAGATTTCTGAAATGCCTTTTCCCCATTTTACTGAATATTAGCACTTGACTCCTTTTTAGTCATGCTAATCTCTCTAGAAGAGTTTGTTCCCCAGCCTGCATGGATCCTTCTCTTTTGGATTCCTCTCCTGAAGATGGTCTTTCCTTCTCTACCATATGAGCAGGCTGAGGATTTTTGCTCCCATATCTGACTGTAGGTTGTTAGAAATAGCCATGCCACTTCTGGAATGCTTTGCTGCTTAGAAACTTTTTCCGCCAGATATCCTAGGTCATCACTCTTAAGTTTAGCCATCCATAAAGTCCTAGGACATGAATAAAATGCAGTTAAGTTATTTGCTAGGGAGTAACAAGGGTGAATTTTGCTCCAGTCCTCAGTAAGTTTCTCATTTCCATCTGAGACCTTGCCAGCCTAGCCTTTACGGTCCATATTTCTGTCTGCATTTTGGTCACAACCACTTAACCAGTCTCTAATAAGTTCCAAAGTTTCCTGTATCTTCCTGTCTTCTTCTGAGCCCTCCAAACTCCTTCATTCTCTGCCTGTTACCCAGTTCCAAAGCCACTTGCACATTTTCAGGTATCTTTATAGCAATACCTCAATACCCAGTACTAATGTTTCTGTATTAGTCCATTTTGCATTGTTATAAAGGAATGTCTGAGGCTAGGTAATTTATAAAGAAAAGAAGTTTATTTTGGTTTATGGTTCTGTAGACTGTACAAGAAGCATGACATCAGCATCTGCTTCTGGTGAGGCCTCAGGAAGCTATTTCTCATGGTAGAAGGTAAAGGGGCATGTCACATGGTGAGAGGAAGCAAGAGATTGTGGGGAGGTCCCAGACTCTTTAACAACCAGATATCACATGAACTAATAGAGCAAGAACTTACTCTATAGTTCTTTACTCATTACTGTGGGAAGGCCACCAAGCCATTCATGAGTGATCTCTCCCTGTGATCCAAATACCTCCGGGCCCCACCTTGAAAACTGGAGATTACATTTTAACATAAGATTTAGAGGAGACAAATATCCGAAGTATGCCATGCCATAAAACAAACAAAAAACCAATAATCTCCCAGTAGCTGACCCAAAAGAAATGGAGATATATAAATTGCCTGACAAAGAATTCAAAATAATTGTTATAAGGAAGCTCAGAGAATTTCAATAAAAATACAGAAAAATAATTCAATTAAATCAGAGAAACATAAATGAACAAAATAGATCAAAATCATATATAAAATAAACAGAGATTGAAATCATATGCAAAAATAAAAATTCTGGAGCTAAAGAATTTGGTGAATGTAATGCAAAGTGCAACAGAGAGCATCAACAGCAGAATTAATAAAGCAAAAGAAGAATCTGTGAATTCAAAGACAGGTTATATGAAAGTATAAGTCAGAGGAGAAAAAAGAAAAAACTTTAAAAATGAAGAAAGCTTAAAGAATGTATGGGGCAGCATCAGGAGAACAAATATTTAAATTATGGGTGACCAAGAAGCAGAAGAGAAGAACAACAACAACAACAACAACAAAAACCAGAAAGCTTATCTAAAAAAATAAAAGCTTCCTGGGGCATAAGGGGCACCAAAGAAAATAAATAAACAAATAAATAAAAGTTAGAAATTTCCCAAATCTGGGGAAAGATATAAATATTGAGGTATAGGGAAGTCAAAAGTCTCCAATCAAATTCAATCCAAATAAGACTGCACCAAGCCATATTATGATCAAACTGTCAAAAATCAAAGACAAAGAGAGGATCCTGAAAGCAGCAAGAAAAAAGAAGCATATCACTTATAAGAGGGCTCTAACAAAGCTGGCAGTGGATTTCTCAGAAGAAACCTTACAGGCCAGGAGAGAGTGGGATGATATAGTCAACATGCTGAAGGGAAAAATTCCCTGCAAACCAATAATACTTTACCTGACAAAGCTGTCCTTTAGGAAATGATAAAGACTTCCCAGAAAAGAAAAGCTGAGTGAGTTTGTCACCACTGGACATACCTTACAAGAAATGCTAAAGGGAATTCCTTAACCTGAAAGAAAAGGATGTTAACAAGTAACATGAAAACATATAAAAGTATAAAATTCACTGGTAAAAGTAAGTACAGTCAAATTCACAATACCCTAATACTGAAATGGTAGTGTGCAAATCACTTATACCTTTAGTATGAAGGTTAAGGCTGGGCATGGAGGCTCACGCCTGTAATCCCAGCACTTTGGGAGGCCAAGGTGGGTGGATCACCTGAGGTCAGGAGTTTGAGACCAGCCTGGACAACCTGGTGAAACCCATCTCTACTAAAAATACAAAAATTAGCTGCATGTAGTGGCACACACTTGTATCCCAGCTACTCAGGAGGCTGAGGCAGGAATCACTTGAACCCAGGAGGTGGAGGTTGCAGTGAGCCAAGATCATGCCATTGCACTCCAGCCTGGGTGACAAGAGTGAAACTCCATCTCAAAAAAAAGCAGGGGAGGGGGGTGAAAAGACCAAACTGTTAAAAAGAATAACAACTACAACGATTTGTTAAGGGATACACAATATAAAAAGATGTAAATTATTACACAAACATATAAAATGTAGTTGGAGGGGCACTGGAGTAAAAGCGTAGAGGTTTTTGTGATCAAGGTTAAGTTGTTATCAGCTTAAAATAGCCCATTGTAACTATTTGATGTTTTATGTAAGCCTATGGTAACCACAAAGCAAAAATCTACAGTAGATACAGAAAAGATAAAAAGTAAAGAATCAAAGCATGCCACTAGAGAAAACCATCTAATCACAAAGGAAAACAGCAAGTGAGCAAGAAAGGAAGAAAGGATCTACAAAATAACCAGTAAACAATGAGCAAAATTACAGTAGTAAGTCCTTACCTATTAATAATTACCTTGAATGTAAATGGATTAAATTCTCTAATAAAAAGAGTGGCTGAATTGATTTAAAAAAAGAAAAAAAAACAGACTCAACTACATGCTACCTACAAGAGACTCACTTTGCCTTTAAGAACACACATAAATTGAAAGTGGAGGGATGAAAAAAGATATTTCATACAAATGGAAACCAAAAGAGAGCAGAGATAGCTATATTTACATCAGATAAAATAGACTTTAATTCAGGAGAACATTGACTACATAAAAAAGAGACTAAGTTAAAAACTATAAAAAGAGACAAAGGTCATTATATAATGATAAAGGAGTCACTTCATCAAGATGATAAAATAATTACAAATATATATACCCTCAACCTCAGAGCATCTAAATATATAATGCAAATATTAATAGACCTGAAGAGAGACATAGACTGCAATACAATAACAGTAAGGGAACTTAATACCTCCACTTTCAACAATGGACAGATCATCCAGACAGAAAGTCAATACAGAAATATTGAACTTGAGCTACACTTTAGACAAAATGGACCTAATAGACATATACAGAACATTCTACACAACATAAGCAGAATACATTCTCAAGAGCACAGAGAACCTTCTACAAGATAGATTATATGTTAGGCCACAAAACAAGTGTTAACAAATTTAAGAAAACTGAAATCATATCAGGTATCTTTTCCAATCACAATGGCATGAAATTGGAAATCAATAGGAGGAATTTTGAAAATTTACAAGTATGTGGAAATTAAACAACATGCTCCTAAACAACTAGTGATTGAAGAAGAAATTACAAGGAAAATTTAAAAATATTTTGAAACAAATGAAAGTGGAAACACAACATGCCAAAACATATGAGATGTAGCAAAAGCAGTTCTAAGATGGAAGTTTATAGCAATAAATGCCTACATCAAAAAAGAAGGATCTTAAATAGACAACCTAACATCATACCTCCACAAACTAGAAAAAGAGAACAAATTAAGGTTCAAATTAGCACAAGAAAGGAAATAATAAAGATCAGAGCAGAAATAAATGAAATGTACTAGAAAAACAGTAGAAAAGATCAAAGAAACTAGGAGTTGATGTTTTGAAAAGAGCAAAATCAACAGAGCTTTAGTTAGACTAAAAAAAGAGAAGACCCAAATAAACAAAATCAGAAATGAAAGATGAAACATTACAACTGATACCACAGAATATAAAGGTTCATAAGAGCAGGCTATGAACAATGATGTGCCAACAAATTGGATAAACTAGAAGAAATGGATGAACTCCTAGATATATATAACCTAGGAAGACTAAATCATGAAGAAATAGAAAATCTGAACAGAGCATAACAAGTGAGAATATTGAATCAGTAATAAAAAGTCTCCCATCAAAGAAAAGCCTCATAACCTGATGCTTCACTGCTGAATTCTACCAAACATTTAAAGTACTAATACCAACCCTTCCCAAGTACTCCAAAAACTTGCGGAGGAAGGAATACTTCCAAATTTATTGAATAAGGCCAGCATTACCCTGATATGAAAGTCAGACAAGGACACTGCAAGAAAAAAATATATTACAGAAATTCCAGGAGGGTGAGCGAGTGCTGTGCTTTCATGGGCCTCTTCTTTATGAGGCAAAGTGTGTAAAGGTTGCCATAAAGGACAAACAAGTGAAATACTTTTTACATTACAGTGGTTGGAATAAAAATTGGGATGAGTGGGTTCCAGAGAGCAGAGTACCCAAATACGTGGACACCAATTTGCAGAAACAGCGAGAACTTCAAAAAGCCAGTCAGGAGCAGTATGCAGAGGGGAATATGAGAGGGGCTGCCCCAGGAAAGAAGACATCTGGTCTGCAGCAGAAAAATGTTGAAGTGAAAACAAAAAAGAACAAACAGGAAACACCTGGAAATGGAGATGGTGGCAGTACCAGTGAGACCCCTCAGCCTCCTCGGAAGGAAAGGGCCCAGGTAGATCCTACTGTTGAAAATGAGGAAACATTCATGAACAGAGTTGAAGTTAAAGTAAAGATTCCTGAAGAGCTAAAACTGTGGCTTGTTGATGACTGGGACTTAATTACCAGGCAAAAACAGCTCTTTTATCTTCCTGCCAAGAAGAATGTGGATTCCATTCTCGAGGATTACGCAAATTACAAGAAATCTCATGGAAACACAGATAATAAGGAGTATGCAGTTAATGAAGTTGTGGCAGGGATAAAAGAATACTTCAACGTAATGTTGGGCACCCAGCTACTCTACAAATTTGAGAGACCACAGTATGCTGAAATTCTTGCAGATCATCCTGATGCACCCATGTCCCAGGTGTATGGAGCACCACATCTCCTCAGATTATTTGTACGAATTGGAGCAATGTTGGCCTATACATCGCTGGATGAGAAGAGCCTTGCTTTATTACTCAATTATCTTCACGATTTCCTAAAGTACCTGGCAAAGAATTCTGAAACTTTGTTTAGTGCCAGAGATTATGAAGTGGCTCCTCCTGAGTACCATCGGAAAGCTGTGTGAGAGGCACTCTCACTCACTTATGTTTGGATCTCCGTAAACACATTTTTGTTCTTAGTCTATCTCTTGTACAAATGATGGGCTTTGAAGATGTTAGTGTATAACAATTGATGTTTGTTTTCTGTTTGATTTTTAAACAGAGAAAATAAAAGGGGTAATAGGTCCTTTTTTCTTTTTGTTTTTCTTTTTTCATTTCAAATTTGCTGCCAGTGTTTTCAATGATGGACAACAGAGGGATATGCTGTAGACTGTTTTATTACCTAGTTGACAAAGCTGCTTTTGAATGCTGGTGGTTCTATTCCTTTGACACTACATACTTTTATAATACGCATTAATGCTATATGACAAAATGCTCTGATTCCTAGTGCCAAAGGTTCAATTCAGTGTATATAACTGACCACACTCATCCATTTGTGCTCCTTTTTTTTTTTTTCAATGGTGCTTATAGAGCCCATCATTTGCAAGTCATCCATGTTGTTACTTAGGCATTTTATCTTTGCTCAAATTGTTGAAGAATGGTGGCTTGTTTCATGGTTTTTGTATTTGTGTCTAATGCACGTTTTAACATGATAGACGCAATGCATTGTGTAGCTAGTTTTCTGGAAAAGTCAGTCTTTTAGGAACTGTTTTTCAGATCTTCAATAAATTTTTTCTTTAAATTTCAAAAAATATATATATTATATATATTACAGGCCAATATCCCTGATGAATATAGATGTAACAATCCTCAACAAAATAATAGCAAACTGAATTCAACAGCACATTAAAAGGATCATTCATCATTATCAAATGATCTTTATCTCAGGGATACAAGGATGGTTCAATGTACACAAACCAATAAAAGTAACATATCACATTAACAGAATGAAGGACAAAAACCATATGATCATCTTAACAGATGCAGAAAAGGCATTTGACATAATTGAATATCCTTTCAAGGTAAAAACTCTCGACAAATTAGGCCTAGAAGGAATGTACCTCAAAACAATGAAGGTCATATTTGACAAGTCCACAACTAATGTCATACTGAATGGTGAAAAGGCTTTTTCTCTAGGATCAGGAACAAGAGAAGGATGTTCACTCTCACTACTTCTAATCAGCACAGAACTGGAAATCCTAATCAGAGCAACAGGTAAAAGAAAGAAACAAAACACATCCAAATGAAAAGGAAGAAGTTAAATTGTCTCTGTTTGTAGAGGACATGATCTTATATGTATAGAAAACTCCTAAAGATTCCATCCAAAAGCTGTTAGAACTGATAAATGAATTCAGTAAAATTGCAGGATACAAAAACCAACATACAAAAATCAGTAACGTTTCTATACACTAACAATGAGCTATGTGAAAAAGAAATTGTAAAAATCCCATTCACAATAGCTATAAAAAGTAAAAAAAACACTTAGGAATAAATGTAACCAATGAAGTGACAGATCTGAACACTGAAAACTACAAAATACCCATGACATAAACTGAAGAAGACACAAAAAAATGGAACAGTCTCTCATGTTCATAGATTGAAGGAATTAAAATTACTAAAATGTTCATCCCACTCAAAGCAACCTACATATTCAATGCAATCCCTACCAAAATTTCAACAACACTTTCACATTAACAGAAAAAATAATCTTGAAATTCCCACAAAATTGCTGAATAGCTAAAGCATTTTTGAACAAAACGGAAAAACAAAAACAAAGCTGTAGGCATCATAGCATCAGTAGGACAGTAACATCCAAGGTGTGGAGTAATCCCAGGATTGAGAAATGTTTCCAATACAAATGTAGGTCAACTTTAACTTGCCTCTGGCAAATGGGAGCCACAGTTGTAGCTCAAAGTGTCCAGTGCAATTCTATCACATCTTGCTTACTCACTAGCTTGGCAGAATCAACTATTTGGTGCATTTTGAGTAGCGGTTGTGAGTTGTGTTTTTCATTTGTGTTTTGTGTGGGTGTCAAGGGTAGTATGGGGGTTAGTATAGGACCTTGCTACCCAGAGGTGATTTATAGACCATTAGTACCTGCCTCAACTCCAAGGATATGAATATGTTACAAATTCAGAATCTGGAGAATCGCCTCGACCCTACCAAATTAGAATCTGTATTTAAATAAAATCTCCATATGCACCTTAAAGTTGGAGAAGCTTTAAGTTTCTTAGAACTGTTAAGTTTAAAGAGAGAGAAGATAGCTATGTAGTGGGCAGAGTAGGATCAGTCCCTAATTTCTACTTGAAATATCCTTGTCTCAGATTCTCCATTAATTTAGAGATACCATTTCATCCCTTATGAGTAAAGGCTACATCTTTTTTACCCTCAACTCATTTGATCAGCAGCCTTAATTATTTAAACTATGGCCCAGACATACAAATAAAAAAACAAACAAAAAACACGTTGGGCGCGGTGGCTCATGCCTATAATCCCAGAACTTTGGGAGGCCGAGGTGGGAGGATCACCTGAGGTCAGGAGTTCGACACCAGCCTGACCAACATGGAGAAACCCCGTCTCTACTAAAAGTACAAAATTAGACAGGCATGGTGGTGCATGCCTGTAATCCCAGCTACTCGGGAGGCTGAGGCAGGAGAATCGCTTGAACCCAGGAGATGGAGGTTGCAGTGAGCCAAGATAGCGCCACTGCTTTCCAGCCTGGGCAACAAGAGGGAAACTGTCTCAAAAAACAAACAAATGAAACACTCCAGGCATGGATGCCTTAACAGCTACATATATATCACAGAATCTGTGTTTTACACATTAGCAAGATCTCAAACCTTTATGATTCCAGTAAACTTAGGGCTACGGATCCCTGACCACAAAGGATTGGAAGCAGCAAAGTAGGGCAAAGGGAAAGAAGTAAAATATGGAGTTGGGGTGAAGTTTACAATGAGAATTGATGGTAGAAAGAATAGCTTTGACATTTTCATAGTTACTTAGATTTATAAATCTGTGCACACATCAAAACAATCACTCAGGTCTTAGAGAAATTGTACTCAACCCTGCCTGCATGTTAGAATCACCTACTTTTCTCAAGCCTCAATCTCAGAGATTCTGATCTAATTGGTTTGGAGTGGGATCCAGGCACAGGTGTTTTATTAAAGCTTCCCAGGTGATTCTCAGTGGTTTAGGGTCAGTCATCATAGGGCCCAGAGGCCTAAACATCTGAGTAGCCTCTAAATAGGCTCTTTACAGCTTGCTATAATCATTGACAATCAAAGACCCCAGGGTTGGTTAGGATGACCTTGCTTACAGGATTTTCTTTTAAGAGGAAAACATTCTATATATTAGAGGTGATTTTGACAGAAAATAAGATAGCCTGGAACTAAATGATAAACATCAATATAAGTCCTGTGTCATAGTTGGAGAAATCTAGAGGGCACTGGTGTGTTGAATCAGACACCCCCTATCTCCTCTCTCCCTCTTGACCCTCCCTCCATGTAGCCCAACATTTACCATGCCCATGAATCACCTGGGGCTCTTGTTCCAATACAGATTCTGACTCACTAGGTCTTAGGGGAGGCTCCAGATTCTATCATTTTTATGAGCTCCAGATGATGCTATTGCAGCTGGTCCAGGGACCACACTTTGAGTCAAGGCCATCCTGATGGCCTTGACTACCCCTCAACCCCTTCTTTGGAACCCAAACAAGAAGAATGGCTTTCATGAATTCCACTGGGGTCCTTGATCCAGAACCACTGTGCCCAAAACTGTTAATAGTTAATTCCCTCCTCCCACTAGGCAATGTTATGGGAGGATTGGGGCCTACTGAGTTAGTAACAGGCTTAGAGAGCAGGCAGTTTGGCCCATTCATTACAAAACTATGGCTCTGAGGCCAAGTTGGCAAAGGATTGGCCTAGTTCACAGGTGACCGTAGTAAAGGCGAAACTAGATCTAAATCAGGACGTGAACGCATCCATTAAGGATTCTGTCAAAATGACTGCTTCCTGTAGCTTTCTGTGTGAAACATAGGGAAATCAGACTAATAAAGACTCAGAAAGGAACATAAAATTCTAAAGCTAGGCTTATGGCCTTTATAGCCCTTGGATGGGGCAGATAACATGCCATGGAGGCTCAGAGACAGCTCTGAGACTATGCAATAGCTACTGTTTCCCCTCTTGTGGACTGTTCACTTAAAAAACCTCTATAAGGGCTGGGCGCGGTGGCTCAAGCCTGTAATCCCAGCACTTTGGGAGGCCGAGACGGGCGGATCACGAGGTCAGGAGATCGAGACCATCCTGGCTAACATGGTGAAACCCCGTCTCTACTAAAAATACAAAAAACTAGCCGGGCGAGGTGGCAGGCGCCTGTAGTCCCAGCTACTCCGGAGGCTGAGGCAGGAGAATGGTGTAAACCCGGGAGGCAGAGCTTGCAGTGAGCTGAGATCCAGCCACTGCACTCCAGCCTGGGCGACAGAGCAAGACTCCGTCTCAAAAAAAAAAAAACCTCTATAAGTTGCCCAATGAACTCCACGGTCATCCTTAATTCGTTTTCATTTATTGGAACCCTTTCTCAAATAATTTTCCAAATCCCACACAATAATGATATATATTCCTGCTCAATATTAAGAAGCCCTCATGCAAAATTGAAGAAATAAATTGTTCTTACAAAAGAAGGAAAAAGGAATTATATTCCCAGAACATTCTGCTTACCCAGACACACGGACCTGATTCTTGCTCCATTGTTTGTAGCATTCTGGGTCCTAGGGCCATTGATGTGGCTGGGTCAGTGGCCACACTGGCTCCTGGGTATCCCTTCCCTGGCCACAAAAGTCTGTCCCAGCAGCACTATTTAAACTGGACTTGTTATTTCTCACCTCAAAGCTCTGGCCTGGGCTGAGACCTCCCCAACAGAGCTTATCAGCAAGCTTTTCATCGTGCTCTGAGGCTATCTGGGTCTGGAATCAGCCTGAAACCTATAAGTTTGCATATTAAATATTAACACCACTAAGGGCTACAGTGGAAACGAGGTTTGCTGAGCTTAAGGGCTCTCACTCCACCCCCAACTGCCCTTGACTTTTCTCTTCTATGTTGTATTCCTGGTAAATCCCATAATATCTCGACTACCTTAGGCCACCTCAGCCCCATCTTGGGATTAGGCTGTCTGGATAGGCAAAGAGGCAGCTATCCAGCTGTCAGGTGAATCAGATGTCCTCATCAGATCTCGTAATTTCCACTTTTGTGATATTTCAAAGGATCACATATTATTTTCTTAGTGCCTGGTCAGAGAACCGGGAAAGAGCTAGAAGGTGAGACACCAAACTCCATCCCATGGTGATGTTTGAATCAGGTTGGAGCTGGTTTCACATGTTTTTCATTGTGCATGACTTTCTTAATTGCCTTAGTGGGAATGCATTACTGCAAAATAAAGTGAAATTGTTTTCCTTATTGCTTGTAATTTACAGAGGGGTGGTTTTGATAATATAAACCAAGGACTTTTCAAATCCATTGATTTAAGGGTGGAAGGAGGGGTTTCTTTTTAAGTGTTCATTTTGATCTATGCTTTCAATACTAAATTCAAAGCCCAAGGGGAAAAACCCATGTTTCTCCGTTTTGTAATAGCTATTAGATGTCCACAGCATCATCAGACCTGTGGAAAATGCATGCTTTGTGTATGGAAGACGGCGCGTCAGGAGTTGTCCTTTGCCAAGAAATGGACTCTGACACTCTAAGGCACAGGCTGGAGGAGATCCAGGGAACCCGGGAAAGCCCAGGCCTAACTCAGGCCCGCGTGGGTCTCTTCTGATCCCAGAAGATGAGAAGTGGGTCCTGGCTCTGGGCATCCTGGTGTCGACTGTGAGTTCCCAGCAGAGGCCCATAGTCCCGGTCCGGCAGCCGAGGGAAGCGGCGGGGTCTCCCAGAAGAAGAAAGGGCCAAGGTCACCCCGGCCGGCTCTCCAGCAGCAGCGGAGGGCGGCGGTCGGGGTCGCTGCTGGCCGGGGCCTCGAGGAAGCCGCACGTCAGCTAGGGCTAGGTCTCCGTTCCCAGGCGCTGCCACCGTTCCAGAGAGCAAGTCAGGCCGGGACGTAGCGCCTGCGTGGGACCCTCACTTGCCACCAAGACCCCCACAAACCCCGCCCCATCCTGCCTTACGCCCCGCCCCAAGGTCTTCCTCCCGACCCAGGGGCCCGCCCCAAGGCCGTCCTCCCGCCCCGCCGCTTGGTGGCGGCCGCATGCTGCCCGGATATAAAGCGTCGGCCCCACATCCCAGGGACCAGCGAGCAGCCTCGAGAGGCTCTGGCTCTTGCTTCTTAGGCGACCCTAGGGCGCCATGGCCGAGTGCCCGTTACGTGGGGAGGAAGTCACCGACCACCCGGACCGCCTGTGGGCCTGGGACAAGTTCGTGTATTTGGACGAGAAGCAGCGCGCCTGGCTGCCCTTAACCATTGAGGTACAGCCAGCTCTGGAGCGGATGGCGAGGCAGCAGGGGCAGCCCCCGGGAGTTTGGGATGCCCTAGGAAGGGTGAGGCCTTGAGGAGCACCCACTGTGGGGCAGGGAGGATCCCCACAGATGAAGCCACTTTGAGCTGGGCTCTGGAGGATGAATAGGAGTTCTCCAGGCAGGGAAAAAGGGTGGGAAAACCGCAAAAGAATGTCGGCCAAAGGAGGGGACCCAGTGCCTGTGGAGTGTGACTATAATGTTGACTACAGCACCCTTTTCTGGGCTTCGGGGTCCTAATCCTTAAAAATGGGTATCTCTAAGTGACTTATCCATATGGCCGATTATCGGAATCATCTTAGGTGGGTCCCAGAAATCTATTTTAAAAAGAACCCTCAACAGCTCAAAAGAGCACCTCAACCAGGCATAGCAACCACTGCCCTAGAGTGTGAAGTATTTTCCATGACCTCTGTGCTTTATTTAGAAAACAAATTGAACAAGTGATGTCGTAGTATAAGCGCTGGTATTGAATCAATATTGACTTTGTTTTTTGTGTGATGCCTTAAGATGGGTCCTTAGTCCATGTGAAGTTTTTGTTAAAGAAATACATAACTCTTTTACAAGTATTTGGATTTACTCAATGAAAAAGAGTCAAAAAATGTTAAAACTCTTTACACACACAGACTGAAGAAAGCATAAAAATTAAAACAAATTAGAACATGTATGTCCAGTAGCAAACAATCAAAAGTTATTGAGTGTTAACTGTGTCTCTACAGATGGGAAACTGAGGCACAAAAAGTACATTTGTCCAAGGTAGGCGTGCTAGTAGGTAATGGGGTTGGAATTCTAGGCTCTTAACCACCACCAAAATTTGCTTTTTTATTGGCACTTCAATTTTTTAAATATGTTTTTACTTTAATAATCAAGTTAAACATTTACTTTTTTAAAATCAAAATTTGAAGAAATAATGTGCAGATTCAGTGAATTTCTTCTTTTAAATCTCTGGTTGAGAAATCTCTTCTTCAACGTGACACCAAAATCACAAACCAGATAGTTTTTCATGTAATCATGATAAATGCCACACAGGCCGGGCGCGGTGGCTCAAGCCTGTAATCCCAGCACTTTGGGAGGCCGAGACGGGCGGATCACGAGGTCAGGAGATCGAGACCATCCTGGCTAAGATGGTGAAACCCCGTCTCTACTAAAAATACAAAAAACTAGCCGGGCGACCTGGCGGGCGCCTGTAGTCCCAGCTACTCGGGAGGCTGAGGCAGGAGAATGGCGTGAACCCGGGAGGCGGAGCTTGCAGTGAGCTGAGATCTGGCCACTGCACTCCAGCCTGGGCGACAGAGCAAGACTCCGTCTCAAAAAAAAAAAAAAAAAAAAAAAAAAAAAAAAAGATAAATGCCACACAAAAACCCACTAGCAAACTGTGGGACAGATTTTGCCTCACATCATTGAAAAGGCCAGTACTCTTTTTCTTTCTTCTTTTTTTTTTTTTTTTTTTCCCCCTGTAGAGACAGGGTCTCGCTCCATCACCCAGGCTGATCTTAAACTTCTGGCCTCAAGCGATCCTCCTGCCTCGGCCTTCCAAAGCACTGGAATTACAAGTGTGAGCCACTGCAACCCACCAGAAAAAAAGCGTGCTTTTCATGGCCCTGTCTGGGTGGCTAGACACGTGTGCGTGTCTGGCCCAGCCAGAGTCCTTGAGAGGAGCATGCATGGCCTAAGGAAGTGAGCTTCAGGGAACAGTGATGACTGTCATTTCATACTCGGACTCCTGCCCAGACGGGTGGGTGGCTGGCAGGAAGGACTCTGGTTTTCTGTGCCTGGAGGAGCCCTGGCAAGCGGAACCTGAAAGTATGCCCTGTCCTTTTCTTCTCCTCAGATAGAGGATAGGTTACGGGTGCTCTTGCGTCAGGAAGACATCCTCCTGGGGAATCCTATGACCCCCAGCCAGATAGGCCCAAGCTTGCTGCCTATCTTGTGGCAGCTCTACCCTGATGGACGATACCGATCCTCAGACTCCAGTTTCTGGCGCTTAGTGTACCACATCAAGGCGAGTGTGTTTCTCCCAGGGATCCATCGGGTGATCTTGGGTTTCCCTTCCTCCGTGTCTGGTCTTAGTGGTTTATCTTCCCTCCATCCCAGTCCCAAAAGCATCAAAAATTGGGGGAAATGTACAACTGAGGATTTCTAAAGGACTTTCCCAGAGAGAAGATAGATCCTCCGAGGTATCTAACAGAACCCTACCTCCCCTTCCTCCCAGCCCCCCAGCTGGCCGCAGGAAGACATCTCTGGTGGACAGCCACAGGCTGAAGGCTGGTGGGAGGAGGAGCCGTCTCCGAGAGCCCCTGAAATTCACACTTGGGTTCCTACCTGCTGTTTCCAGCTAGGGGAAGGTGCAGGAGTGAGGAATGGAGGGAGTGGAGGGCTCTGGCTGATCAATGCCTTCTCTGTCTCTCTGCCTCTCAGATTGACGGCGTGGAGGACATGCTTCTCGAGCTGCTGCCAGATGACTGACTGTGGCACGGTGAGCTCCACTGACTGGGGCTTGACCCCTCTTAGTCCACGTGGCTGTACCAGAAGGAAAGACCACCCCTTCTCCATGAAGGCAGTGCTAACCCCTCCCCGACTGCTGCCATCTCAGGGCTCCCAGGGATGGGAGAGTCTTCCTGGAGGCACCCGTGTCTCTCCCTTACCACTTGGGGAGCCAAGGGCTTTGTAGGCAGCCCCTTTTATCGCAGCTGCTCATATCTATACAGTACTTCACAAGTTTCAGCCAGCACTTTCATTTCCTATTGCCTTTCTTTTCTGAGACGTAGTCTCGCTCTGTTGCCCAGGCTAGAGTACAGTGGTGCAATCTCAGCTCACTGTAAGCTCTGCCTCCTGGGTTCACACCATTCTCCCGCCTCAGCCTGCCGAGTAGCTGGGACTACAGGTGCCCGCCACCATGCCCGGCTAATTTTTTTTTTTTTTTTTAGTAGAGGCGGGGTTTCACCATGTTAGCCAGGATGGTCTCGATCTTCTGACCTCGTGATCTGCCCACCTCAGCCTCCCAAAGTGCTGGGATTACAGGCTTGAGCCACCATGCCCGGCTTTACCATTGCTTTATTAAATAAGCACTGGTGCTTGATAATATAACTGAGCCAGATATTAGATATGTTATTGAGTTTTGAGGAAATAAGATTACAAAACTCCAAAATGAGTTTTGAGGAGTACAGTGAGTGACATCTTCAGATTGCAGAGCCAGGTGTCAAAACCGTATTCTGACCACAAGCCTTCTGCCCTGTTCAGAATTTGCCTTGGCTCAGAAGGCCTCTGGGGGCCATCCCTGACCACGAGGCTTCCCACTTAGACTTGCTCGCCACTGCCTGGTCCTTTCCTTCACCCTTGACTCTGTCTTCTCTTGTCCTTTCCCAGGTCTCGCAGCACCTGTCTCCTTTCGCCCCAGGGCCTGAGCCTGGCCAGCCTACAATGGGGGCGTTGTGTTTCTGTTCACCTTCCTTTACGATGCCTGTGTCTTCTCCTCCACCACGCTGGGGTCTGGGAGGGAACGGACAGACAGAGGATGAGCTCTCCCCAGGGCCTGCTGGACCTGCCCGTAGCCCACTCTGCTCCCCTCAGCACTACCACTCCTGCCAGGGAGGACTCCATTTGGCAGAGCTTCTTCCAGGTGCCCACCTTTACCTGTGCCTCAGCTTTTCTCAGCTGGCTGATGGTTTTCAGCCTCTTTCCGCCCCTGCTGTCCCTCACAGCACTACTGTTTCATGTTGCACAGTCACTCAGCTCCGTGAACTTGTGAGAACCCAGCCGATTCACCTGAGCAGGGCCTCTGAGACCCTGGACTAGTGGTCTCACATGGTGCTTTGCCTGCAAACCCTGCCTGAACACAGGTTCAGGTGCAGCTCAAGAAAAGGCCTGAAAGGAGCCCTTGTCTGTGCTCAGGACTCAGAAGCCTTTGCGTCAGTGGTCCACAGCCCAGGACGCAGCAGGAGGCCAGGCCGGCGAGCCCTGTGGACGAACCCTCAGAACCCTTGGCTTGCCCACGTGGAAAAGGGATAGAGGTTGGGTTTCCCCCCTTTTATAGATGGTCACACACCTGGGTGTTATATGAGGTTGTATGTGTCAAGAATACTTTTTGTAATGATTGATTAAATGCAAGATAGTTTATCTAACTTCATGCTGAATCAGCTTCTATCCTTGACTTAGATTTTGGTGAAGAGAAGTGAGAATAGGCAGCCACCAAATAAAAAATACTCATGGTTTTATTTATTTTACTTTGGAGATAAGGGACTACGATTTTTTTTCCATGTAATCCAATGCTTCAAACCCCAGTGTTCTTGGAGGCATATGTTGAGAACCACTGGAGTAAGCAATCTCAGAAACGTCGGCAATGCCTGGTATTCAGGAGCCCCTCCTGCCTCTATCTGGTCCTGCCCTCCTCACCCTCTTCATTCCCATGTGCCCTCGGCTCCAACCAGCGCTGCCTTCTCCTCGCCCAGGCATTCACCGGGCTCTGTCCTTGCACGGATACTTCTGTCCTCTCTGTTCACAATACCAGCAGAAGCCCCTCCTGCCTGAAACTGTCCCTGACCACTCAGGCCCCAAGCAGACTCCCTTCCCCACCTCCCATGACCTGCAGTCACAGCAGATCCCACCCCATGCCCTGTCCTCTTGCTCCCTTCTCAAGGCCCCCCTGCCCCTCCTGTATCTCCATAGACAGTAGCTGGACCTCAAATATTACCAGGGGATGCCTTCCAGAGAAGGGAATCCATCCTGTGTCGAATCCTGGCCCTCCCATTTCCATGTATCTCTAGTCCACAGCTTTCTTGTCACAGATGAACTTAGAGGGTTCTTCTGAGGATTCAGCGGGATGTATAACTGCAGTTGTTTTAACAGAATTGTATAAGAAAAACACTGCTTCTCCCGCTTTACAGTCTCTGAACCCAGGTTTCTTAACCAGCACTAGACAGAGAAGAAACACTTGATGCCCAATGTGCCAGGGTTTGTGTCTCCTGTAACCCAGTCACCCTGCACAGCCCATGGCAGCAATGGAGTTTGGTCTATGGGAGCAATTACTGTACAGATGCCTCTCAGCAGGGCCAAAACATGGAAAGGCAGAGCAGGGGGGCCATAGGCGATCAGGCAGCCCCCTCATTTTAGGAATAGGAATGCGAGGACCCAGGAAGAGGAAAGCTTTTGTGCCAGATTCTTTTGTTGACCAAATATTTGACCATCACCATGAACAGTGTCAGGAACTGGGACGTAGCAAGGACAAGGCGAAGGCCCTACTCTCATGCAGCCTTAGTTCTGGGAAACGATAAAATGAAGGTGCGAAATCCCAGAAGAACATAGAACAGGGTAACAGAGTGTAGGGAGTTCGATTGGCTGGTAAGGAAATTCCTGTCTGTGGATGTGGTATTTAAGATTGGGCCTTGAAAAAGAGGGAGCTAGATTCTCAGGAAGAGGGGATGGCAAGCGCTGTGCAGATTTGATTTGCTGTGGAAATTAAAAACATAGCAAAAGGATTACTTCTTACTAAAAGAAATGCTGTTTTGTAAGAATAAATGACCCCAATAAATTAACTAAATGCAATGCAGAATCTCAGTTTTCCACCAGACTGACTCTAGGGTTTTGGCTGGAAACACAAAGTTGTTTTGCCAATGCATTCTAAATACCTCATAATTTTCCACATATATATTTATATATATATAGAGAGAGAGAGAGATGGAGTTTCACTGTTGTTGCCCAGGCTGGAGTGCAGTGGCGCAATCCTGGCTCACTGCAACCTCCACCTCCCAGGTTCAAGCGATTTTCCCACCTCAGCCTCCCAAGTACCTGGGACTACAGGCACCCACCACCACGCCCGGCTAATTTTTTTTGTATTTTTAGTAGAGACAGGGTTTCACCATGTTGGTCAGGCTGGTCTCCAACTCCTGACCTCAGGTGATCCACTCACCTTGGCCTCACAAAGTGCTGGGATTACAGGCGTGAGCCACTGTGCCCAGCCTCCCTCTACATATTTTATTGCATACACATTTATTTATATTTTTTTAATTTCTTTCAGTAACATGTTGCAGTTTTCAGAGTATAGGTTTTGCATTTCTTTTGTTAAATTGATTCCTAACTTTACTTTTTTTATTATGATAAAATCTAATTAACCTGGCATGGTGGTATGTACCTTTAGTGCCAGCTACTTGTGGGGCTGAGGCAGGAGGATTGCTTGAGCCCGGGAAGTCAAGGCTACAGTGAGCTGTGTTCCTGCCACTACACTCCAGCCTGGGTGACAAAGCAAGACCCTCTCTCAAACAACAAAAAAGCGCAAACAAAAAACTAACATGAAATCTGCCCTCATAACAGACTTCTAAGTGTACAGTACAGTATTGTTTATTATATGAACATTGTTGTACAGTAGATCTCTAGAACTTTTTCATCTTGCATGACTAAAACTCTATGCCCTCCAAAGAGCAACTCTTCATCGCCTCCTCTTCCCCAGCTCCTGGAAACCACTACCCTTCTTTCTGCTTCTAGGAGTTTTACAACTTTAGCTTCCTCATCTAAGTAGGAATCATGCAGTATTTGTCCTTCTGTGACTGATTAATTTCACCTAGCGTGATGTCCTCAAGGCTCATCCATATGGCAGGACTTCTTTTCTAAGGCTGCATAAAGTTTCATTGTATGTATGCACCACCATTTCCTCCTTCATTCATCCACCAGTGGATAGGAGGTGGTTTTCACCTCTTCGCTATTAAGTATGGTGCTGAAATGAATGTGGGCATGCAAATATCAATTCAAGATTGTTTCCTAATTCTTTTGGATGAATACCCGTAAGTTGGATTGCTGAGCCATATGGTAGTTCTATTTTTAATTTTTTGAAGAGTCTCCATACTGTTTTCCATAACAGTTACAACATTTTACGTTCCTACCAACTGTGCACAAGGGTTTGCCACAGCCTCACCAGCATTTGTTGTTTTCTGGTTTTTTGATAATGCCCATCCTCACAAGTATGATGTGATATTTATTTTACTTACTCTGTTCCAATCTGGATGATTTTTCTTTTGTCTTCTTGCCTAATTACCCTGGCTAGAACCTCTAGAATTGTGTTGAATAGAAATAGTGAGAGTGGGCCAGGCACGGTGGCTCATGCCTGTAATCCCAGCACTTTGGGAGGCCGAGATGGGTGGATCACCTGAGGTCAGGAATTCAAGACCAGCCTGGCCAACATGGTGAAACCCCCGTCTCTGCTAAAAACACAAAAATTATCCCAGTGTGGTGGCAGGTGCCTATAGTCCCAGCTACTTGGGAGGCTGAGGCCAGAGAATTGCTTGAACTCAGGAGGCAGAGGTTGCAGTGAGCTGAAATCATACCACTGCACTCAATCCTGGGCGACAGAGCAAGACTCTGTCTCGGGGAAAAAAAAAAAAAAAGAAAGAAAGCGTGAGAGTGGACATCCTTGCCTTGGTCCTGATCTTAGAAATCTTCATCTTTCACCATTAAGTCTGATATTAGCTATGGCTTCTTCGTAAATGTCCTTTATCACATTGAGGAAGTTCCCTTCTATTCTTGGTTTATTGAGTGTTTTTTTCATGCAGGGATGTTAGATTTTGTCAAATGTTTTTTTCTGCATCTGTTGAGATGATCATCTATTGGAATGTTGGTGTTTGTCCTTTATTGTACTGATATGGTGTGATACACTCATTTTTTTTGGTATGTTGAACCATTTTGCATTTCTGAGATGAATTTTAATGGGTCCTAGTGTATAATCCTTTTTATATGCTGTTGGATTTGGTTTGCTAGCATTTTGTTAAGGGTGTTTTTTTTTGTTTTTTTTTTTTTTTCCTGAGAGTCTCGCTCTGTCGCCCAGGCTGGAGTGCAGTGGCGCGATCTCGGCTCACTGTAAGCTCCACCTCCCGGGTTCACGCCATTCTCCTGCCTCAGTCTCCCGAGTAGCTGGGACTACAGGCGCCCACCACCGTGCCTGGGTAATTTTTTTTGTATTTTTAGTAGAGATGGGGTTTCACCGTGTTAGCCAGGATGGTCTCAATCTCCTGACCTTGTGATCTGCCCACCTCGGCGGGATTACAGGCATGAGCCACCGTGCCCAGCCTGTCCTTTTCATTTTTATTCATATAATTTAAGCAGGAGGGAAGGAATTACTACTGGTCTGCAACTAAAGAGATCAAGAATGTTGCAAGAATAACACAATTTGCTGTATTATTAAAAAATCAGTTGGCTTGAGATGCTCACCTTAAAAAATATGACATATAATCACAAATAATTAGGTCGATTTTTGCTCAAAGTTACAACTGCCTTTTTTCAACATCTCTACTTTCTTTGGCAACTGTTCAACAGGGTGACAGGCACCCCCACCTACGTTTGCTTCAGGCTATCTCAGAATGAATGTAGTCAGATGCTAATGTCACAATAGGAAAAACTAAACTTGAAGTAAAACTGTATCATTAGCTTAGTAATTACTTATAACAAAGGTCTTTGTATATATAAGGAAAACAGTAAAATATGTATATTATGCATTTTTCTCCTTGAATTTCTAGAAAATCCTTTCGTAAAGATGGATTTGTACATACCATATTCTGAATTTTATTAATCTGTTTCTTGATATTTTTAAAATGAACATCACCACCTTTGTTACAAGAAGCTTAGGGGAATGTGCCCAGTAGTTGGCAATGCTAGGCTGAAAGTGTGTGATGTCATACAGAATCACGAAGCTGGGGTTTTATTCACTCCTAACCATCTACGATCTTACCCCAGGAGAAAGCCTGGCCAACCTCATTTGGCACCTAAGGTCAAGATAATAAATTCTGGATTTTTTTTTTTTTTTTTAGGAGGCCAGGGGTGACAAGTACATACTGTTGTGTAATGGTTACACTAAGCAAAAAACACCAGTCACTCAGAATCCTTTACTGTAAAGTGTAGATAACATTGTGTGGTATGCCTTGATTGAGGAATTAAAGGTAGTTTAACTGAAGATGTTGAGGAAACCTGGTTCTGGTTTTAGTATACCAGAATAACTTTTTTTCAATTTTAGAGGTTGGAAAAACTAGAGGAATTAGGGGATACTTTTTTATGGGTTCATTTATAAGAAGAAGAGAACTTACCATAAATACTTTGTGAGATTTGTCCTGTCTTAAACTTGAATTATAATATGAGTAATGCTTAAGGGAATTTAATAAAGAAGGAAAGCTAAAAAAAAGAGAAAGGCAGTTGGTCCAAAAAGTGAACCCAGTGGACTAGCTAGTGTGATGTGTGATTAACACAGATTATCTCCTTTAGGCCTTACGAAGAAGTACGTACTCTTGTTACCCCCAAGTTCGTGGTGAAGAAACAGGCTCCGAGACTAGAAGTTACTTGCCCCAAGTTAGTAAGTGGTGTGGTCTGGATGTTGCCAGAATCTACCGTTTCTCCCTTCTGGTATTTGTTTATTCAACTCAATCTTTGGCCCTGAGCTAGGTGCAGGGGGTATGCATTCTAGTACAGAGGGAAGTCCCATGATGGAAAGAAACAGAGCAGAGTGATCGGGAAGGCAGAAGAGCTTTGTGTGGACCCTTCAGGCAAGGCCCCTCTGGGAATTCCCAATTTGAGGTCTCTTTTTCAGCCAAGTAGAACAGATGGACTGACACAGCTATCTCTGATCCAGGGGAAACCAGCTTACTAGAGAAACTTAATAGAATTGCTGAGCAGATCTGGCCTTTTGAGGTTTGCAGGCAGGAATTCAAAGTGGAAATTGTCAGCCTGTTTTTATGAGTATTTTGTCTATCAATATTTTTCTGTCAGGTTTAGAAAATAAGAAGGCAAAGTGGGTTCCACCACATGTGGCATTTCACCTGGCAAGTGATACAGAAGAGTGGGGCAGACGGTCTCCCGTGTGTGAAGGAGTTTTTGGAACACAGAATCTAAGCTGGTGAGGGATGAATGAAGTGTGGGAACAGCCATAAAGAATTTAGATATTCAGGAAAGAAGTCCTTTGTGTCAGTGTTTCTCCACATACTTACCTGTGTTTTCGCCATGGTTACGTTGTTTTGTACTTTATTTTGTTGTTGTTTCTGCTAGGCAGAAATGTTTTATTTTTTAACATTGTCGTCATATATATTGCTTTTCTTTTGTGTATTCTGGGTTTAGGTTTTTCTTTTTTTTTTTTTTTTTTTTTTTTTTGAGACTGAGTCTTGCTCTGTCTCCAGGCTGGAGTGCAGTGGTGCAATCTCGGCTCACTACAACCTCCGCCTCCCGGGTTCAAGCGATTCTCCTGCTTCAGCCTCCCGAGTAGCTGGGACTACAGGCGCCCGCCACCACGCCCAGCTAACTTTTTGTATTTTTAGTAGAGACACGGTTTCACCATGTTGGCCAGGATGGTCTCACTCTCCTGACCTCGTGATCCACCTGCCTCAGCCTTCCAAAGTGCTGGTATTACAGGCGTGAGCCACCGCGCCCGGCCCAAGTTTTTCTTAATAAGGACTTCTCTGCTCCACAATAACAAATTTCCTTCATGTTTTTGTCTATCTTTTTGTCGTTTCCTTTGTTTAAGTCATTAATCTATCTGGAATTTACTTTTATATGAGAAATGAAGCAGTGATCCAACTTTTTTAGGTAAATGGCTAGCCAGGTGTCATGACACTGTTTAGTGACTAATGTATCCTTTGGCAGTGCATTGAAATGCCACCTTGATTGTGTAAGCAAGGCAAAAGTTCACTGGTACCCTCTTAGCATTTTCGGCTGGGCTAGAGAATTCAATTGACGTAAAACAGATTCATAGGAGAAAAGCGTATTGATTTAACACAAGTTTTCTGTGACACAGGAGCCCTCATAGGAAAACAAAGACACAAAGAAACAGAGTTAAACACTAATTTTGGACAAAGAGTAGTATATGGTGAAAATGTGACCAGGCAAGGGGCTTTGGGCTAGGGGAGTTACTTGTGGCTGAAGAGAAAGGTTCATTTATAATGTTAGTTTATACAGAATTCTCTCAGCCTCAACTCTCAGCCCCAGTGATGTGTTACTTTCATTCTGATAGAGGGAGGACATCTTCCACATGGAGGTTTCTCTTTTGCTTTCAGGAAGAGAAAGGAGAAGGCAGAGTGCTCTTCGTGCATCTGTTCTTTATCAAGAGCCATTAGCATAAAATAATCGTTATGCCCAGGTGGCAGTTCTACCAGCCTTCATTCACGTGCTAAACTTCCACTTGTATTTTCAGTTCTCTCTCAGCCTCTGTTCCATTTTCACTGCTCTGAGGCCTGCACCTACGTGAGCACCACCAGGGTTAGTTGCTGCAGCTTTGGGTTGCTTGTTGATGGCTGCTAACCCTAGTGTGCCTTCACAGCTCTCCTCGTTCAGATTTTTCCCAGCTTTTCTTACATCTTAAATTCTCCATATCAATTTGAGGTTCATATTGTCCAGGTACAAAACTCTTAAGTTCTTTGTTGTGATTGCATTACATTCATAAATAGGCTTAGGGAGATATATCTTTGCGATAACGAAGCCTCCGATTGATTTAGGCAACACTTTTCCATAGCCCTATGTACCACTAAGAGCTTTACAAATGCTTACTTAACCCGATATGTTCATCTGTACAACAGCCCATGAGATAGCTATTTTTATTGTCCCTGTTTTACAGATGAGGAAACTGAGGCATAGAGGTAAATTGTTCAATTTACATTACTATTTTAAGATTTTTAGGTTTATTCAAGACTTGTTTACTGTCCTTCAGAATTTTAAAATTTGCTTCCTGTAAGTATTTTACATGTGATCACCTATTTTTTTTTTTCTAACTGACTTGTGTCTATATAGTAGAAAACTGTTGGGGGTTACATGTTAAATGTATAAACACTTGTTGAATTCTCTTACTGGTTCAAATATATTCTGGAAAGGTTGTTTTTCTTATATAATTCAGAAGGTCTGCATTGCACTTTTAGAGGTTTTATTTTTTTTGAGACAGGGTCTCACTCTGTCACCCAGACTGTAGTGCAGGGGCGTGATCTCCCCTCACTGCAATTTCCACCTCCCAGGCTCAAGCAATTCTGCTGCCTCAGCCTCCTGAGTAACTGGGATTACAGGCATGCACTACAACTGCCCAGTTAATTTTTGTATTTTTAGTAGAGATGGGGTTTCACCCTGTGGGCCAGGCTGGTCTCAAACTCCTGACCTCAAATGATCCACTGGCCTCAGCCTCCCGAAGTGTTGGGATTACAGGCGTGAGCCACCACGTCCAGCCCTTTAGAGCTTTTATATGGCCGTTCTGTTTATTGTTCTATGACCTCTCCCAACTGTCCCCTGTGAAGGATGAGGATATAGTATCCTTGTGCTTTCTCTCTCCTCCTGTCCATATCTCCTGCTGCCAATTTTGGTTAGTTTTCTTATGAGTCTTATTTCTTCTAGTTTTTCCTTTAAATAATATGTTCCTAGCTCTGTGACGTGATCTTTCAACTGTATTTTCTGGACTTCTTTCCACGGGAAAACCTATGTACTTTACCTCTACCTTCTCTCTTCTCCCCTTCCCAATGTTTGGAAACACTGTTGTTATTTTTGTATTTCCTGGAGGTCAGAAGGGTGGGACTAGAAGTTCCAATCCTGTAATCACATGGTAGGTTGAAGGGGGTTTATTATGAAGAACAAAAGATGCTCCTCTCACTCCTATCACTTAGAAAATTCCAGAGGTTTCAGGAGCTCTATGCTAGGATCTGGGGATGGAGACCAAATCTGTATTTCTTAATGTATCACAATGTTACAGAAACTTAACAGCAAAAGGAGCCTGGGCCAGAGCCTCTGGACCCAGGCAATGCAAAAGAGTCCACTATTGAAGGGGCTACTTTGTCTGGGGTATATACCCTGGAGTTCCTTATACGACACAGACACATGAGGAGTTTAAGAGCAGAGGTCTAATAGGTAGAAGAGGAGAGAAAGAGAAACAGCTTCCTGTATATAGGAAGGGGTCTCCAAGTGGAAAAAAGACAGTTGGTGGTGAATGCTCCGAGTTTCATGACCCAGTTGAGGAGGTGGTATCCGATTCATATAGGACTCACACATTAGTTTTGGCGGGGAAGGCTGGTCACCCCACACGATCTTACGCAAATAGGCTTCCCAGTTGATTGGCCCCATCTTGTCTGCTCCTTACAGTACATGTGGCTGACAGAGAAGTCTGCTACCTTGCACATGTCTAGTCCTTCGTTCCTGCCAGCATTCACCCGTGCAAGCTCCCGGCTTGCAGGCTGCTATTAGAAAATGATTTGGGGCTGCTTTCATTAAAAAGAAAAGGCTGGGCTGGGCACGGTGGCTCACGCCTGTAATTCCAGTAGTTTGTCAGGAGATCACCTGAGGCCAGGAGCTCAAGACCAGCCTGGCCAACATGGAGAAACCCCATCCCTACTAAAAATACAAAAAATTAGCTGGGCGTGGTGGCACATGCCTGAAATCCCAACTACTTGGGAAGCTGAGGTAGAATCACTTGAACCCAGGAGGAGGAGGTTGTGGTGGGCCGAGATCGCGCCATCGCACTCCTAGCCTGGGCAACAAGAGCAAAATTCCATTTCAAAAAAAAAAAAAGAAGAAGAAAAGCCTTACTGACGACTCCCATGCCCTTGCTATCTGCCTAAATAATTCCTTTTTAACTCCTATATCACTACGGTGAGCTGGGGTGAGAGGTTCTCTGGAGTGCATCTTCTGTGGGGCACCGCCATGCCCCATCCAGCACTGATGCCAAGTGCCAGGGCTGACCTCAGCAGAGGCTTGGGCGTGGACCAGCCACATGGCAGCTGGAAAGGGGTCACAGCAAATAGCTGGGGCAGAACAAGCAGTAGGATCCCAGGTGAAGCCAAGTCACCCAGGCCCTGGGAGTCACCAGGCACAGAACATGCTTTGTTCTGCTGCAGACCTCAGCAGTGAGGCCAGGAGAGCACACAGACCACCAGCAAGTGCAGGATGGCACCCAGGAGGGGCAGCATATCCCAAAGTGTGCTTCCCTGGGGACCAGCCTGGGGCTGGGGGCCCCTCCCAATGCTACAGGACTAATGGCACTCTAAGGTCAAGGAGCAGAGGTGTCCTAGGTGGCAGGGATGAGGGCCTATTTCCCAAGGAAGAAGCAGCACCCAAGCTCTGCTTCCCACGGAACTGATGGCTTCCTTCCCTCATCCTGGGAGCCTGAAACTTCCCATATGAAACTTTCCCCCTTGCAGTTTGCATGCTGGGTTCTGGACAGAAATAGTCATAATTAAGCATTGATCAGGCTGCACTTAGCCCCACTTTCTTGTTGCTGAAAGTCACGTAGCACTCTAGATGGTGACCATTTGCATACCTGATGTTTCTACAGATAGGATTTCTGACTTTAGGATTATAAGACTGTTTAATAATTTATTTGTATCCCCTTTATTCCTATAGACAGGATCTCTGACATTAGAATAAATCACTTAAGATGTTTTTCAGAGTCTAAATTCCAGCAACCAGTTTGAAGACCCCCACAGAGGACCAGATCAGCATGAGAATACAGCTGCTTCATCTCCCTGTCCCACGATGTCATCCTGCACTTTTCAACCAATCAATAATCTCCACACTTCGGCCCATTCCTAATCCAAACTTCTCTGGGAGATGGATTTGAGGTTTCCTCCTATCCCCTCCTTCGGTGACCCTACCATTAAACTGCTTTCTCTGCTGCAACCCAGTGTTGGGATATGAGGACATTTGACAACAAACCTATTACAATTACACATCAACCCCAAATATCCAGGCACTGGACGGAGCATTCCCAGGCCCCACCCACCTGGGAGCCAGGAAGTCTGTGCAGCCTTCATCATTGCACTTGTGCCCAGCCTGCCCTATAAGGCGGCAGCTAAGGGACTGAATTCTCTCTCCTGGATGCAGACACCCACTGTGTGTCCAGCAGAGCCCGCTCCTTTCTGGGGGCACAGTTTCTGTGGGTAGGTAAACAATGCCTCCTTCCCTCTCTGGCTCTGTAAATTTCCCATTTAACAATAAAAACCTTCCCTAGGCCGGGCACGGTAGCTCACGCCTGTAATCCCAGCACTTTGGGAGGCCAAGGCGGGCAGATCACGAGGTCAGGAGATCAAGACCATCCTGGCTAACACAGTGAAACCCCGTCTCTACTAAAAATACAAAAAAATTAGCCAGGCGTGGTGGTGGCCACCTGTAGTCCCCAGCTACTCGGGAGGCTGAGGCAGGAGAATGGCGTGAACCCAGGAGGCGGAGCTTGCAGTGAGCCGTGATCACCCACTGCACTCCAGCCTGGGCGACAGCGCGAGACTCCGTCTCAAAGAAAAAAACAAAAAATCAAAAAAAAACCTTTCCTAACTCTTGACTGGTGTCATCATGAAATCCTTCTCTGTTGACTGGGATGCATGCTGCATGACACACCCTCTCCTGCATACCCCCGACTCAGGCCAGTGGGAGGGAAGGCAGGCTAGGGGAATAGGGTTCCTGAAAGACCAGGCTGCCAGATCAACATAAGCTTCTCAGCAGAAGGTTCCATGCCAGCCTGCAGTACTCACCCCAACACCTGTTCACGGGGCCTCCCTTTAACCATGCCAACACTGTGGAATCTCAACTCTTACCCCAAGGCTCCCTCTTCATGCCTCTTGTGTACACCACATGTGCAAGTGTTTATCTAGGGTAGTGATTCTCAGTCAGGGCAATTTTGCCCCCTCAGGAGCCATCTGGCATTTTTGGTTCTCACAAGTTGGGGTCAGGGGATGCTTCTGGCATCCAGTGGGTGGTGGCCAAGGATGCTGCTAGACATTCTACAATGCCCAAGACAGCCCCTCGCCGCAACACCACCAGGCTTGAGCAAATCCGCTCCAGGCAAACACTGGCGTGCCTTATGTACCTTGCTAAATTGTGATTGACGCTTCCTAATATTTTGTCATACAGAAGTGCTTCACTTGAAAAAGTTTGTCTTACACTGTCTTTTTGCTTACACCTGTGTCTTACTTGGGTTTTTTGTACCCCACGTTCATGAACATATTTCCCCAAACTTTCTATGAATGCTTTTACAGATTGATTTTGTAAGGTTGGGATTTTTAGCCCATGGGTGATTTTTTCTTGTGAATGACATGAGGGAGGGAATCCCCTCTCCTTGCCACCACTGCATGGTCACCCTGACCTGCACTGTATCGTCCACTTCTTCCTGGTCACAGTAGTGGCCCCGCTCAGTGCCTTGGCCCCCTGCCCCATCCCTCCCTGCTCAAGGACTCTGCTCCTCTGTCATGTCATCTCTCCCGCACATGGGCCCTTCCTCCCTTGCACCTGCATTCTGCATCTCCTGCACTGACACGCTGTTGCACTGTCTCGCGTTGGAAGCTCTCCCTTGCTCCCGGTTCTCCTGTGACCACCACGGGCCTTCCTGCCCTTTCACAGCAGGGCTTCACCCAGAGCCTGCACAAGTCTCCTCCCCTTCCTTACCTCCCGCCGGTGTCCTGCTGCTGAATGGATCAATTACAATTTCCTTCCCAGTGTGGAAAAGTATGAAAGGAAACATTAAAATGTTACCTTAACATTTCGGTACCAGAAGCTGCACTTCTATGCTAGAAAGAGGCCAAAGAGAAGCTCCAATTCAGCACAAAAGTGGACAGTGCGCAATAAAGTTTAATTAACCAGTACTGCAAGGCCACCTTCATGGACTGGCATCCCTTCGTGAGCTGAAAAACTGAACAAGCAGAAGCACAGGCCAAACCCATCCTTCCACGCTCCCCACTGTGCAGATGGGCTCACTGAGGCTCTGGGTACACTACTGGCTCAGCACTGGATCTATTTCGGGCCAAAGTGTCAGCAGAACTGATACCCACAGGGCATCCGAGTCCACATCCAGACTGGGCTCCCTCTGCGGCCATCTCTTAAACCGAGCCACTGCCTGCTGATGGTGAGTTTCCAATCACGAGCTGCACTGGGGGTGCCGGAGGCCTGGCTGGGCACACATCCCAGTGGGTATGAAGGGAATTTGGGAGTGGCATCTAGAAGATCAGCATGAGGGGCACAGAGGAGAAAGAGAACCCACAGCTTGCAGCCAGCAGGGGAAACTGGCTCAGCGCACAGACAGGGCCCCTAGTGAAGTCCATCCAGGCCAGTTGCCCGAAGTGCAGATCCGAGTAGGACAGGACAGGACGCATAACTGAGGAAATGAGAGAAGCTGAGTGTTCAGGGGCCCCACTGCCTCCTGCCCTCAAGGAAGCTATGCTGGGTGTGCAAACAGAAGAGCAGGTACATGAAGATCCTGAGGGGGCACGAGGAGACACCAGGCCAGAGAGGCAGGGCCCGCGGGGCCTGGGAGAAGACCAAAAGAGATAGTCAGTGAACTATGGAGGAGCCTGGCACCCCATCCAAGCTGCTGGGGTCAAAGGCAAACCCAGTGCCAGCCCCTCCAATGGACCAGGCCCTGCCTGGCCTGCTCCAAGCTGCAGCCCATCTGGGAGGAGCCCTCTGTGGGTCAGTGCTGGGTCCTCGAAGGCCACCGTCACATGGCACCTCAGTGCCATGGTTAAACCTAGGGACCCGAGATCATTAGATGTGAGCTTGATCACTGCTATTTCCTGGCTGTACGGTCTCGAGGAAATCATTCCCATCCCCAGAGTCTTAGTCTTTTCATTGTGAAATGGGTCATTAACATGTACACCTCACAGAATTCTCACAAGGATTAAATGATTAATCTTATTCGATGAGATCCCATGCTTTAGGAACTTAGTATAGGGGCCCACCCACAGTAGACCATCACATCCAAGGGGCTGGGGAGCAGAGGTGACAGGTGGCTATGTAAGAAAAATCTCAGGAAACAGCAGGGAGGAGAAGGAGGCCATGCCGTCTTTCTGAAAAGAGGAGAGGTATTCGCGCTTTCGTCTGATCCCTGCACTGAGAGGCACGGGCCCCCAACATACCAGCCACTCCACTGTCAGTCTTTCCTCTCCGGCTGATATGTGAGGACCAGCTGCTCCATGGAGTCGATCTGCAGGAGAGGGAGCAACCAACAGAACCTCTGGGAGATGCTCCTCCAGTTGGCCTTAAGGGCCGCCCATGCAGGCTGGCAGCAGCAGGCAGGGGTGAGGCAGGTGGGAACTCCGGCTTGTGGATTTCCTTAGCCCAGGGAAGGCAACCCTCCCTCCCTCACCCATTCTGCCTACATCCCACATGGGAACTCATGTACTGATCCACCCATCCACATTCAGGCCTCCTTGAAGGAAGACTTGAGCGACAGGAAGAGGAGAGACAAGAACCCCAAGGGGGCCAGGGGTACAGAAGAGAGAGGGCCACGGCAGTCACCAGGGGGCCACCTATCGCTTTCACCTGGAACCACCACACACTTGCCTGGCCATGGTCCACTATTTCCCAGAAACTGGAATCCGCTGCTCGGTACTTCCTCCCGGGGTAGAGCTGCCACACGGCGGGCAGCTGGGAGAAGGGCATCTGGCCAGAGGAGAGTGGCTCCCGGGTACGCACTGCCATCTGCCACAAGTGCACCGTGATGCTGGGTTCATACTGAAGGGACCGGAGAGGAGGCGGCAGATCAGGGATAGGGTTCCCTGCCAACTGGGCTGCATACTAGCAATGCAGGCCTAGATGCCCCAGCCCGGCCAGTGGACTGCCAGGGTCAGAGGTAAATGTTTTCAGAATTCCAGACCAAGAGCCTTGGCACTGGTGCCTGTGGCTTCATCTAGGATGACTGGGGCTCTTCTGGCCCCCTCTGACATGCACCCTGCCTTGCCCCACTGCAACCCCCAAATTTAGCCACTGTTTCCAACCTGTCACCACCTTGGGTTAAAGCTAAGTATTCTCTTGGGGCTCCATCTCTGCCATTGCCATAATTTTTTAAATCTTCGTTTTAAAAACAAGATATCCATGGACTCCTGGATCTGAGGGTGATAGATTTTCCCCCCAAAATATACTGCAGTTCTGATCATGACCTTCACATACTTTTTTTTTTTTTTTGAGACAGAGTCTCGCTCTGTCGCCCAGGCTGGAGTGCAGTGGCCGGATCTCAGCTCACTGCAAGCTCCGCCTCCCGGGTTTTACGGCATTCTCCTGCCTCAGCCTCCCAAGTGGCTGGGACTACAGGCGCCCACCACCTCGCCCGGCTAGTTTTTTGTCTTTTTTTTTAGTAGAGACAGGGGTTTCACCATGTTAGCCAGGATGGTCTCGATCTCCTGACCTCGTGATCCGCTCGTCTCCGCCTCCCAAAGTGCTGGGATTACAGGCTTGAGCCACCGCGCCCGGCCAGACCTTCACATACTTATAGTAAATATACAAAATAAGGCTGGGAGCAGTGGCTTATGCCTGTAATCCCAACACTTCGGGAGGCCGAGGCAGGAGGACTGCTTGAAGCCAGGAGTTCAAGACTAGCCTTGGCAACATAACAAGACTCTGTCTCTACAAAAAATAAAAAATTAGCTGGCCATGGTGGCATATGCCTACAGTCCCAGCTACTCGGGAAGCTAAGGTGGGAAGATTTTCAAACCCGGGAGGTAGAGGCTGTTGTGAGCTATGATCACATCACTGCACTCCAGCCTGGGAGACAGAGAAAGACCCTGTCTCAAAATAAATGCATAATAATAAAAATAACAAAATTAGGCTGGTACTGGAAGTTAGAAAGATGAAAAGTAAAAACCAAAGCTTCCTATGTTATGCAACAAAATGGAAAGTCTTTTACACAATTTTCTAAGTGTTTGTCGTTAGTGATAAAACATCTTTTGAATTAAGAATATTAGCGCTAGGCCGGGCGCGGTGGCTCAAGCCTGTAATCCCAGCACTTTGGGAGGCCGAGACGGGCGGATCACAAGGTCAGGAGATCGAGACCATCCTGGCTAACACGGTGAAACCCCGTCTCTACTAAAAATACAAAAACTAGCTGGGCGAGGTGGCGGGCGCCTGTAGTCCCAGCTACTCGGGAGGCTGAGGCAGGAGAATGGCGTAAACCCGGGAGGCGGAGCTTGCAGTGAGCTGAGATCTGGCCACTGCACTCCAGTCCGGGCGACAGAGCGAGACTCTGCCTCAAAAAAAAAAAAAAAAAAAAAGAATATTAGCGCTTTATCAAAAAGACATGTTGTGAATGATTTTTCTCAGTCTGTTGTCCTAGCTTTTTTATGGACTGCTTTTGCAAAGAGAAATATTTTAGATTATGTGGCAAAAATCTCTCCTTCTCTGTGTATTCTGACTTTAGATCAGAGATCAGCAAACGAAGTCCGGCTTGCCATCTGCTTTTGCAAATAGAGCTTTATTGTAAATAAACTAAGGCTCCTTCCCTCATTCCTTTACCGTTGCCTTTAGCTGCTTTTGCACTGCAACAGCAGAGCTGAGTAGCTGCAAGAGCATAGCTCTCAAAGCGGAAAATGTTTACCATCAGATCCTTTACAGAAAAAGTTGGCTGCTCTTTGCATTAGATGTGCCCAGGAAGCTTAATTCCCACCCTAAGACATCGATCTATTTTTAAGAAAGAGGGAAAAAAATACTAAGTAGGTCCCTTATCCCACCCATGGCTAAGTTACTTGAAGAATCCATTGTATTTCCCCTGAATCATTTAAAAAAAAAAAACAAAAAAAAAAACTTAGAACTGTTTTTAAGAGTACAGTTCGGTGGCATTAAGGGCATTGACATGTGGAACCGTCGGCACTATCCACCTCCAGAACTTTTTATCTTCCCAAACTGAGACTCCATACCTGTTATTAACATTAACTTCCCATCCCCGACTCCCTCCAGCCCCTGGCAGCCACCATTCCACTTTATGAATGAGACTACTCTGAGCACCTCATACAAGAGAATCTGTCCTTCCGTGACTGGCATATTTCATTTAGTATAATGTCTCCAAGTTTCATCCATGTGTCTGACTTTCCTTCCTTTTTAAGTGTGAATACTTCATGGTTTGTGTTTTGTTTACCCATTCATCTATCAATGGACACTGGGGCTGCCTCCACCTTTTGGCTAGTATGAATGATACTGCTGTGAACATGGATGTACGAATACATGCTTAAGTTCCTGCTTCAAAGTCTTGTGGGTATACACCCAGCAGTGGCATTGCCGGATTGTGCCGTAATTCTCCTTTTTGAAGAATCCTCATCCTGTTTTCCATAGTGGCTGCACCATTTCACAGTCCCCTCCATTAACACTTTCTCAGGCTTTTGAAAAACTTAAAATATTTGCTCCACAATTTTTGCATGCTTTATTTAGTGTATGTACAGAAAAGCCTTTCCATGTTCTCTACCAATGTTTTTTGAAAGAACCTATTTGAAGATTTTTTAGGAAATGTGTTATATTGTTTAAAACGTCAGTGAACTGGCTGGGGGCGGTGGCTCGCCTATAATCCCAGCAGTTTGGGAGCCAAGGTGGACAGATCACTTGAGGTCAGGAGTTCAAAACCAGCCTGGCTCACATGATTAAACCTTGTATCTCCTAAAAATAACAAAAACAAATAGCTGTAAAAAAAAAAAAAATAGCCTGTAATCCCAGCTACTCAGGAGGCTGAGGCATGAGATTCACTTGAGCCTGGGAGCTGCAGGTTGCAGTGAGCCGAGATCACACCACTGCACTCCAGCCACACTAGAGCAAGACTCTCTCAAAAAACAAACAGGCAGTGAATTGTTTACAATGACCTAAATGTTTGGGTTTTTTTTGTTTTTGTTTTTTTGAGACGGAATCTTGCTCTGGTGGTTTGTTTTTTTGAGACGGAATCTTGCTCTGTCACCCAGGCTGGAGTACAGTGGCGCTATCTCGGCTCACTGCAAGCTCTGCCTCCTGGGTTCATGCCATTCTCCTGCCTCAGCCTCCTGAGTAGCTGGGACTACAGGCGTCCCCCACCAGGCCCGGCTAATTTTTTTTGTATTTTTAGTAGAGACGGGTTTTCGCCGTGTTAGACAGGATGGTCTTGATCTCCTGACCTCAGGATCTGCCAGCCTCGGCCTCCCAAAGTGGTGGGATTACAGGCGTGAGCCACCGTGCCTGGCCCTAAATGGCATTTTAAATATCCGGATAAACTTTCACCATATTATACTAAGGTACAGCCAGCTCCCCATTTCCGTGGATACTGCACCCATGAATTTAACCAACCTCAGATTAAAAACATTTGGGGGAAAAAAAAATTCCACAAAGTTCCAAGAAGCAGAGCTTGAAGTGATGTGTAGGTGTAGCATTAGGTGTTATTAGTAATCTAATTTCTAATTTCAAATATAGGAGAGGATTGTGCTGAGGTTGTATATAATTACTACCCAGGTCATTTTCTATCAGGGACTTGAGCATCCACAGTCGGTCCTGGACTCAATTCTCGCCCTCACCAGAGACTCTACTGTATTTACTTTATTCCTCAAAGACCGGCTGTGATCTAAAGCCCTCATCTAGGGCCGCCTCCTGAGTCATTATCGTTATCACCTGGGGAGCTTTTGAAAAGTAAAGAATCTAGGACTCCACCCAAGCCTCCTGAATTAATTTCCAGAATCTGTTATCAGTCAAATGCTTCCCCAGGCCAGTCAGGCGGTGAGCCACGTACAGGAGCATGTCTGTGACTCAGTTGCCACAGAGGCATGTAATTCTCGTTTTGCAGATTAGTAATCTGAAACCAATCTCACATTCATCCTATTGGCCCACCTGGTGCCTCCAGGTTGCAATGCTTTTGCTTATACTACTACTGCCTCCTTTCTAGACCTGGAGAACTCCTACTCATCCCACAAAGCCCAGTTCAATAGCTGCCCCATTTGTGAGCCTTCCCAGCATACACTGGGAATGGCACAAAGCCCTGAGCTACCTTAGCCTCGGCTTCACCACGCAGTACCATATTACCTCATGTGGATAAGTTTGTGCCTGTGGTCCCTTCACGGGGGTGTTCCTGGGGCCAGGGCATTGCTGCTCTCCTAGACCTGCACGGAAGTGTTTTCCAGTGCGGGTAAGAACGGCCCCCTCTGACCCCCACCGCGGTCCCACACGGGCAGGGGTCAGTGCGCAGCGCTCCCACAGCCTCCCCTCGTGCCCAGGACTCACTGTGCTGCCCTGGGAGGCGCTGCCCTGGGTGTTTGAGGCCCTGGCCCATTCCCTGTGCGAGGGATTGAACCGCACGACCACAGTCACCCAGGTCCTCCCCTCCTCGTCTTCGTAGATGCCAGGCTTCTGGATCCACAGACGGTCAGGGGGCGTCCCCAGACGCACAGAAGCTTCGGAGGCCATGGCAAGTCTGCACCCGGAGCCCGCCTCGAGGCTCACATGCGTGGACCTTTCCAGGTGGGCAATCTCCTTAAATGCAGCAGTTCCGGGGTGGGTGGGGGCGGGGCCGGCAGTGGAGGCGGGGCCAGTCGGGGAAGGGGGAGGGGGAAGGAGGGGAAGGAGGGGGAAGGAGGGTGAGGAGGGCTGAGGAGGGGGAGGAGGGCCGAGGAGCGGGGAGGAGGGATAAAGGTTGCTTAATATGTGGGGAGCCCCTATGCCATGTCAGGCATTTTCGTAGGGTATCTCACTGACATCTCCCAACAACTCCATAAACTAGAGACTGTCACCCCCATTTCATAGATGAAGTATCAGAGGCTTGAGTGGCTTAGTAACCTGAATGAAGTGGGTAGCAGAGGAAGGGGAGGTAGCAGAAGCAGAGGAGGGGGAGGGGGGAGGAGGGAGGAAGAGGGGGAGGAGGGAGGAAATAAAAGCAACCTGCATCGGGGCTAGGCAGGGACGAAGCCAAAGAGCAGTAGGGTTAGGAACCTGGCCTGGGTCTCCTGGAGGGGCAGGGGCTGGACTGGGAGCTGCTGGGGGCAAAAGGGCAGCTCCCGGGGATAGAGCTGCCCAGGCTTCACCCCAGGCCTCTGCAAGGAATTTGGCGCCAAAGACCTATTCCACCTCCCTTCCACTGGTCCCAGTCCCTCCTCAGCTTCCTCTCTGAGCTCCCCCTGCCCAATTTTCTGGCAAGTGATTCCCCTCCTTTGCTCCTTGCGACCCTCTGCCGACCATCCTGCCCCAGATCCTGAGCTGGCATGCACGACCCTAGTCTCTCCCACCCCTGTGGCTATTCCTTTAACAGGACTCCGTGTCAGGGATCCTTCTTTGAGCTTAGAGCTTAGAGGCATGGGGGGCGGGGGGCGCTGTAACCTCTGTGGACTCTTGCCCCTGGAGGTATCTGGTGAAGGCGCATCCTGCACAAATCAAGCTCCCTCTCCTTAGAAAATAAGCCATGGCCCTATCAGCATCTGAGATCAGGATCAGATAAAACCGACAGAAATGAGGCCATGTGGCCACCTGGCCAGCCCATCCTTGGCCACGGGACCCAGAGTGCCCACTTGGCCTGGTCGTCTTATTTGCTCAACTTTGTCAAGAGGCCACAGAAGCTCAAGAACATAGCAAGGTCCGTTCTATAAGCACCCTGGGCTGCTCCTAAATGCACCATGAATAGGAACCTTTTCCTTTTGAAATCCACATGCATGATTCTTCTAGTTCAAGTGAAAATTAGTATTGAGATGATGCCATTCTGCTGGGGAGATGTGAAAATGATTTCTGGACAGTCCTGATCCAGTGTAAGTGGCAGGTAGGATAACCACTTTTGAAGAACTCACCGGGCAGCTTCTGTGGAGGTCTGAGCCTTGTTTTCATGGCAATTCCACCTCCTTCCCCAGTGTTTTTCCAAGAAACCAACACTTGGGGTGGGAATGCAGTAGGCCAGGAAGACAAGGGACAATCACAGTCTCATATAATGTGATGTGGAATCACATTATATGTGGAATCATGTACGTATGTCACCTTTGCCGCATTCTATTGGTCAGGGGTAGGTCCTACCCTTACTCAAGATTATGAATACTAGGAGGCAGGGATCATGGGGACCCCTGGTCTCCTGGGCCCCCCGTAGCCTGTTTGCTGTAAGTACCTACCCTATGGGACTCCTCTGAGGATCAGATGAGGCTGTGTGTAAAGTGTTAAGGCCTGACACATAGTTAATACTTGAAATACCCTGGTCAATAGTTATGTTCTCAGACGAGTTCCCTCTCCCAAGCAGAATCCATCAGTCCTACCCTTGTAACCCCGATGCAGTTACTATTTATCTCTATCACTTTCTATTGCAAATATATATATTGATATTCTCAACCTCATTCCCTGATGGGCAGGTGTGTAGCTGTCAGTGGGGTTGGAGGTAAAGGTTGCTTAATATGTGGGGAGCCCCTATGCCATGTCAGACATTTTTCATAGGGTATCTCACTGACATCTCCCAACAACTCCATAAACTAGAGACTGTCACCCACATTTCATAGATGAAGTATTAGAGGCTTGAGGGGCTTAGTAACCTGAACGAAGTGGGTAGCAGAGGAAGCATATGGACCCAGCTGTTCCTGGTTCTAACATGCATGCTACTTGTTGTCTGCCTTTGCCAAGTTTGGCTCATTACATGGAAGAGGCAGAACCTGGAGTAGGGAGATCCACAGTGGCTACTGAAGAAATGTTGGTGGGCTCTGAAGGTGCAGACAGAGAACACCTTCCCATGAGTGGGTGGTCAGAAGGTAAGTAGAGTTCTCCATAGGCAGAAAGAAATAACTACCAGTTAGCCTCAAGGTGGAAAATTGATTGCTTCACTGATCACCCTCCTTGGCCAGGTCTCCCACTCCTCAACCCTTGGACCTGCTCTGAAAAAAGCCCCGGAGCTGCAGGTGAGA
Organism: Rhinopithecus roxellana; assembly: GCF_007565055.1. Lineage (NCBI taxonomy): Eukaryota > Metazoa > Chordata > Mammalia > Primates > Cercopithecidae > Rhinopithecus > Rhinopithecus roxellana. The sequence goes on along the minus strand of NC_044553.1, from coordinate 154,201,377 downwards.
ACAGTTTGGTCCCTGGTCCTTCAGCTGGCCTTTGTCCATGTCATGTCTGAGATAAGGCTATGTCTTCTGGCCAAGTTGTCCATCTCTGGTACCTGTGACCTGAAGGATTCACTCTTGGGGGTAGGTGCCACCAATGTCTTTGAGAAGCACTTTGATCTCTCCAGAATTTCTCCCAGGATTGCCTGGTACTGACAGTGCACTCATGCCTGGGCGCAATGCTCTCCTCTTCCAGCAGAGGGAACCCTTCACAAGCCCCAAGCCCCCGGGGACATGGAGGCTGGACACCCGCTTGCTGGAAGGATTCCAGACCACAAACAAGGAAGCACTGTGCAGGGATTGGAAGGCTGGGTAAGAGTCACTGATACCTCTGCACAGTTCTGTTCAGCTCCTCCTAGGTACTGGACCAAAATGGCAGGGCAGACAAGATGCCAAAGGCAGACAGCCTAGACAGAGCGTGGTATAGATGGAACTGGCAAAGTTATCCCACCAAGGAAGCAGCATGAGTAGACCTGGACAAGAGGTAAGTCACGGTGTGTCTGGAGATCAGGAATAATGAGGATTATCCAGGCTCATATGATAAAGAATAAGAATGTGGTGGTGGTGGGGTGGTGGGGGCAGGGGTGGTGCTGATGCTCCATTGTAAGGATCAAACACGCCAGTGCCAGCGGCTGGTTTTGAATGAGGAGCAATGAATGTCTGAGACAAGGAGTGACATAAGTATGCACTTAATGTTTGAACTAATGATGAAACCAAAGAGTGGCTTAATAATCAAGTAGATCATGACTACTAGAGAAAAGACTGGATGGAGACTGTGCAGATAATAACAAAATAGGGAACAGCTAGAATTTGCAGAAAAGGAGATGAAAATGGCCAGTTGCTGTATGAGAAGATGCTCAGTCTCACAAGTAATCAAGAAAATGCAAATTTTAAAAGTGAGATACATTTTTAAAATCTATAGTAGTGCCAAACAAAAGCACTTGGCAATATCAAATGTTGGAAAGTGGCGTCATTTGCCTTATTGACCAGGTCCCTTCTTCACAGGAGCTGGTGAGGGAGAACCAGGCTCTTCCTCCCGTGACCACCCTGGCCGGTCAGTTTCCACAGAACTAGCACACCAGGCTGGGCAGGCCAGCGCAAGTTTCTTTACTGAAAGTTGGGTCCATTTCAAAAGGACAATTTGGACACAGAATAGACAAATGTTAGAGTTTGAGAGTTTTCCCTTGAGTTTTGCAAGACAAAACATCTAGTAACTTCAGTATTCACCAGGAAAAATTCCCCAGTGGCCTCTCCCTCCAGCCCTTTCTCCTGCCTGCCTTCAGGATCACCCCTTGTCTCATAGGCTTTAATTTCTCAGGTATCCTTCTTGGATAGATTCTATCCTGCCCACAGGTGAGCCCTCTCTTCCCATGCCAAGTTTCCACCTAACCCTTGGTCTGGAGCAGGTGCAGGCTTCGGCCAGGTGGAAGCTGCTGGGTGGGTGCTATCTAGCCTTGGATGCTTGGGTAAGGAGAAGCGGGGTGAAATTAGGGTGATGGGCTCCAGCCTGTTAGCCAAGGTTGAGCCTGGCTTCTCTCATTCAAGTTTCCTCATTGGCAAGAACTATAAGCCTGCCAGTTCTTTTATTAATAGATCTATAAAGTTGACACCTCTCCCAAGGGCAGACCTTTTCTTTCCCATAGGACAAGACAGTCTAAAACCAAATTGAGGAAACAACACTTTCTCCGTTAGCACGGGCTTGTCCTGCCCTTGCAAACTTTGGTCTCATTATTGTCAGAGGGGCTTTTGATTTCTCCCCAGCTCCACTGAGAGGGGGTGGGGAGAGCTGGATTTATCCTTCATAGCTGAGCTTTGTTGGAAGAGGACCAAGGGATAAATTCATTCAGCCCAGCCATTCTTTCTCCTTCCCCATATAAATGGAGAAAGACGGTTCCTACAATACAATAGTATTTTCCATTTGCAAATGAGTTGGGAAGCCAGGGGCACATAGCATCAAGCCTATGGCAGGAACTCTTGCCTCCCTTTCAGTCAGAATAATTGTCTCCCACCTTTTCTTCAGACTTCTGTTATCACATCAGCCTCACTCTGACTTGGCTTACAGCATGTAGGTTTATATTGCCTGGATCCTATTTCAGGCTTTCTATCTCTGTCTCCACTGGACTCTGGGTCCCAAATGAAAAGGGGACCTGGAATATTTGAAACTGAAATGGGAGAGTTCCCTGACCCCTGTCCCATGACGTGTGACAGGGGCATAGCTCTTATGTTCAGCCACCACATCCTCAAACCCCTTACCGGAGGGGAAGCACACAGATGGGCAGGTGCAGGAGCCAGGGTGAGCACTTTTTGGGCTCCGGCCCCACGGTAGCATCTATGGGTGGGTGTCTGTGACTCCCGGAGTCCAAGTGGGCACATGTTACAGCGTTCTGTTAGCCTTGCTGTCCATGGATGACTTAAGTGTTAGACAGTTCAGTGGGCCCTCTTGGTACCCAGGTCTTTGTCAAGTGTCCAGGAAGAATCAGGTCACACATAAACTTGAAGGATGAATGCAGGGGGTTCATTGAGGGGTGGAGGTGGCTCTCAGCAGGATGGATGGGGAGCTGGAAGGGGGATGGAGTGGGAAGATGATCTTCCCCTGGAGTTTGGCTGTCTAGTGGCTAATCTCCTCTCTAACTGCCCCCAGCCAAATTCCTCTCAACATTCAGATGTTCCTTTTCTTCTCTCTACTGTGCTATTCTGCCATTCTGCCATTCTTCTGCTCTTCTGTTTGTCTCCTCATCTGCCTCTGGAGCCTGGGGTCTGGGGTTTATACAGGTATAGGATAGGGGACATGGCAGGCCAACTTTTGGGCATGAAAACAGGAATGCCTCTTCCCATTTAGGGCTGCAGGTTTCCAGGTTTGAGGGTAGGGCCTTTGCCAGGGAACCACCCTCTTCTACCCAGTATTTCCGGGTCTCCTGTCTGTATCAAAAGCATATAGGGTTTGATGGTGAACAGCCCCAAATCCAAAGGTTAGTTTTACCTCTGACTAGTTGTGTGACTTTGACCTTATTACTTAACCTTTTTGAACTTCCTACTCCTCACCTGTAACACAAAGATGCCATCTACCTTACTATGTTGTTGTAAGAAATGGTAATCACATTTGTAAAGTCCCTGGCACACGGCAGATCATCAATGATAATTGATAATTGATAATCAGTTGGGGGACAGAGACCATTTCTTGTTCATCTCTATGTCCTCAGCATCAAACCAGTGCCAGAAACATTAGAAGGGCCCAGAGAGTATTTGTTGGATTGAAATATCCTTTAGTCAAATTGTTTCCTGGGTCAACATGAACCCAGAGGTGTGCTGAAAATATAATTCATTCTGACTCCCTTCCTGCCAACTCCTCATAGAAAATGTACTCAGGAATGAAAGTGTTCACAGCAAAACAAAGGCCCTGGGTATTGAGAGTTTTCAGTAAAATAGAAAGGTCTGAGGGGTCAGGAGAAACAAAGCATCAGTCCGCACAGACGGTCCCCCGGGGTCTCTGTAATTATCATGTCTTCTTTTGCAGGTCTGCTGTGTGACTGGTCTATTTAGGTTAGCAGAGTTGCCGAGGTGAGAGGTGCGCTCTGATTGGCCATGGAGCCTGCCCTTGTGTGCCTGGAGCTTTTCCTGACCGTGGTACGAAGCTTCCTCACGCAGTGCATGAAGATCCACCTGCATCTTCCCTCTGCTGCCTCTCCCTCTGGCTTTTTGGGCTATGGTTTTAAATGGTTCCTCATTTAATCCATCAGAATGACCCAGAAGGAAGCAATTGTTTGTAAATGGGTCACTCCCTCAAGCATGGTGGCAGCCTTCTTATGATGAAGAAATTGGGTCTTTGCAAATATTAAGTATCTAACTGAAGGGTAAGGGGAGAGAGGCCCCCATGTGTTACGAGCTCTCCATGGAAAATGGGCAGTGTTCCTATCTTTGTTTTAGAGATGAAGAACCAAGGCTCTGAAGGCAACCATCAGGCTGGGCGCGGTGGCTCACACCTGTAATCCCAGCACTTTGGGAGGATGAGGTGGGTGGATCGCTTGAGCCCAGGGGTTTGAGACTGGCCTGGGCAACATGGCAAAATCCCATCTCTACAAAAGGTAAAAAATTAGCTGGATATCATGGCGCGCGCCCCATAGTTGCAGCTACTCAGGAGGCTGAAGTGGGATGATCTCTTGAGTTCGGGAGGTTGAGACTGCACTGGGCCATGATCATGCCACTGCACTCCAGCCTAAGAGACAGAATGAGACCTTGTCTCAAAAAATAAAAATAAAAAAATAAAAATAAAAAAAAATAAAAAAAAAAAAAGTGACCATCACTTAGCCAAGATCACAGAGGTAGCTAGCGGAGGAGCTGGAATCTGAACTTCAGCATGTTTGATTCCAAAGTTCAAACTCTCTTCTACTATACCACAGGTACCTGGTGGACACTGTAAACCCTGTTCACTGATCGACAGAAGTCAGAAGTCAGGGTGGTACTCATGAGGTGGGGACATATGCCCCAGTAACTCAGCAAGCCTCTCAAGTTACATTGCCAAATACTAAATGACTCATCTAATCCACACAGAGCATCTGGGGCCCAGCTCCAAGCTACTCCATAACAACAGAGGGTACCATCTTATTTATACTCAGGCCCTGTAGGATCCAACTTGTCTAGGAGATATTCTGGGGATGAAATGGAGGGGACCTCACTACACAACTCTAATAAATAGAATGCCTGATTTCCAAGGCCATGGTTGCTTGAATATCTGAGGTCCCAGGGATGCCAGCCAACATGCCTGGCTTTCTGGGGTTGGGAGAGGAAGTAACCCACCTCTCCCTACTCTCTGTAAATACAAATATTATGAGGACCCTCCCATCCTTAGAAACAAGCCTGCCCACCACCATCTTTTCATGATGGTCAATATAGTATGTGGGTTAAAAACACAGATTCTGGAGCCAGATTGCCTGGGTTCAAATCTCAGCTCCGGTATTTACTAGCCATGTGAATTCCAGCAAGTAACTCACCTGTCAAAAAGGTATAATGAAAAGACTACATACCTCATATAGTTGTAAGGAATTTATTAAATGAGCTGAAATGTGCTGAGTTCTTAGAACAGTGCCTGGCACATTCTAACTGCCTTAGGTATTGTTATTACTGAGTATTGTGCTAGCTCTCCAGCCTTCCCTTCAAAGCCAGACTTCTCAGAAAAGTCTAGAGGCACTAACCCTCAAGCCTGATTCCTGACACAGACCATCTCATAATCTTGTTTCTGCCAACCTGACCACAGCCTCCACTGAAATTGCTTTCTTAAAGGGCCCCAGGCGCCTCCTTCCTGAAGGTGATGGATGATCAGTTCCTTTAGCAGAAGTCATCCCAGTAACTCTGCTGTCTGCCACACTGCAGCCCTTCCCACCTTCTCAACCCTCTGGTTTTCCTTTGGTTTCCGTGCCTTGACACTGGCAATTCTCACCTTTTGACATACCAAAGTTTAAAATGTTAGGTGGAATTAAAATTAACCATCATCCATCTCCTAAAAGCTTTCCCCCCAAACTTCTTTTCCTTTTTTAGACAGGGTCTCACTCTGTCAGCCAGGCTGGAGTACAATGGTGCCATCATAGCTCACTGAAGCCTCGACCTCCTGGGCTCAAGTGATCCTCCCACCTCTGCCTCCCGAGTGGCTGTGACTACAGGTGCATGCCACTGCACATGGCCCCTGCCAGACTTCTGGTAACAGCATGTATTTTGTCCCCACCATTCACCTTTCTCATCAGAGAGATCTGGTAAATGAGGCTTCACTGAACACACAGAGCCCAAGATGTGATCGTTTAACAACCATCCATCTTTATCCACCAAACTAGATTCCCTAGTGTCCAGAGAAAAGGTTGTTCCCATTTTCCTTATGCTATAGGGACCTGCTATGGGAGGCGGACAGGCATAGGGGCAAGACAGAAGCAATGAACAGCCACTGGCTGGTCTCACTGGGTTATAAAGTGTGTTAGCTGGACTCTCTGGGCAAAAATCAAAGGTCTCAACTCAGATCTTACACAGACGTCCAACATACAGCCAAGTCCATGATCCTGTGACCCGCCAGGTTCATCATCCAGCCCTTCTCCTTTCTAGTGTCTAGAACCATTCATCTCCCTGCATCCTCAGCCCTGAACCAGCCCTGAGTCCAATTCTACCCTGATTTAGAGAAGGAGAGTGGATTAAAGACCTAGTTTAGAATTCAGCAACTCCAGCCTGTCTGCTGGCCATACTAGTGTTCGAAGTCCCCACTTTGAAACTAGGATTCGAGTCCCCACACTCTAGTCACTCCATCAAAGATTTGCCTTAATACCAACAGTTCAGGGAGAATTTTCTGCCCCCAACCCCCAACATACACATACCCCTACGCACAATGCATGCATACATGTACACACACTCACTCATCCTTTGCAAACACCAGAGGCCTGCATCTGACTCACAGCTGTGCCTCAGGCCTCGAGTCCTGATCACAGTCTCTCTGATGCTGAATGGATAGACACAGACCATGTCACCTTGGGGTTTACAGTAGGCCTGGCACATACCAGGTGCCTGAGAAATGTCAGGAGAGCCAAATTCTTGCTCCCTCATGCCTGCTGCAAGAAAAGTCCTAAGGAACAGGATAAAGAGTATGTCCTTGGGGATGAGACAGCCTAGCTTGGATTTGGGTTCTGGCACTTCATCGGCTTTGGGATGGTGAACACATTCCTCAACCCCTTTGCACCTAAGTTTCCTCAAGGTTGCAAGGATTAGCAACGACATATGGAAATGTGTGCTGTAAAAATGCCTGCCTGGGTTTGATCTTGAGAAACGGTGCTATGAAAACAGAATATTATAATTCCCTCCCCTTTCAGAGGGGAAATAAATCAGAAATATACATTTTTCTTCAGGAAAATAATTACTTATAATGAAAATAAACTAGGAAGAAATTATCGTACCTTTGTGTATCCAGTGCAAAAATGCCGCGTCTGCTCTGAAATATTTGTAAGGCCTTCTGGGTTATAAAATGCGTTAGCTGGACTCTCTGGGCAAAAATCAAAGGTCTCAATTCCGAGCTTTCTTCTGAGTTTTTACCCTCCCTAAGCTACCTGATGCTCAAGGTCCAGAAATGCAAGAGATTGCTCAGCTGTGCACTCCATCTTTGCCTCTTGATAAAATATAAATCAGGCTGGGAGTGGTCGCTCACACCCGTAGTCTCAGCACCTTGGGAGGCCAAGGCAGAAGGATCGCTTGAGCTCAGGAGTTTGAGACCAGCCTGTGCGATATAGTGGGATCCTATCTCTACAAAAATAAATAAATAAATAAAATATGAATCAGAACCCTATATTCTGTGCAGACTCCTAGCTTTGTGAAGCACATTTTATATGCCTCCATGAAGCCATAAAACCTGGCAAGTGTAGGAGTTTGCTGAATGTTACACATGTACTCACTCGAGATATACGTGTACAGAGTTCAGTTTTGTTTGGGATTTTAAAAAAAATGTTCTCTCCCTCTGTCCTCCTCCTCCTCCTCCTCCGGTTGTTTCCCAGCACTGTGAATAACTCCAGGAGCCTTCAGTGTTTGAGGGGGCAGCTTCCTGTGTGGATTCTCCCTGTTGGAGGGAGGTGTAACAAGTTTCTATTGATAAAAGTGCTTTGGACAATTTCAGAGACTAAAATTCATCTCAAAACAAAATAGCGATTTTTACTGCTGTCGTTATTGTCAAGTCCTCGTATATCAGCTTTCCCCCAGACAGTGGCAGTCACCCACTTGCTAAGATACCAAATTTACCTCTTCTTGGAGTCTCCCTCCTTCTGCTTTCTGTCACCTTTCATTTCTTCAATAAATATTTCTCGGGCTCCCACTTTGTGCCGGCATGGTCCTGGACGCAGCAGATCCAGAGGTGAATGAGACAGGCACGTGCCTCCCTGCTTCATCCATGTCCTTTCTAGTGGGGTGGCAGATGATGAACAAAACCAACTGATGTTACTCTAGATGGCAATAAAAGTGTTATGGCACTGTAATGGGCTGGAGGGATGGCGGAGGGTACCATGTCAGACCACAGGGCCAAGGAAGACCCCTCGGAAGAGGGTATTTAGGCAGAGAGCCAGCTGCATGATCTGGCAAAGGGGGCACAGACTCCCAGGAGACAGAAAGACAGCATGAAGGTCCAAGAGCAGAACAAGCCTGGAGTGTTTGAGAAACAGAAAGGCCGGTATGAGGAGGGGAGGGGGATCTTAGATGAGGTTAGGAGGTAAGGACAGGCAGCAGGTCACACAGGGCTGCAGGCCAAGGTTTCATTCCAAGGACTGTGAGAAAACAAGGAGAGCAGATTAAAAAGATCTGTCTTGTGGCTCCGCAGAGAAGGCACTGCACGATTTGAGAGCAGAAGCCAAGACCACTCGGGAGGCTGTTGTGAAAGTCCCAGTAAGAGATGAGGTGGCATGGACTGGAATGGGGGAGAGAGAGGTGAGAAGGCGCTGGAGAGGCGCTCTATTTCAGAGCTGATAGGACTTGACAGTGGGTTGAGGTGGGTGTGAAGGAAAGAGAGGAAGGAAAGCAGGCCCTCTGCCTCCCCAGTACGTGCTTCGCCAGCCTTCCTGACCAGCCAAGACCCTGGCCCAGCTCCCACCTCCACCCAAGCACCAACCTGATTTCCCTCCTCACAGGCTACATGTTCCAGAGCCCCCCTCCTCTCTCACCTGCACTCTCACCTCCCCAGCTTCTGTTGTAACTCCAAGAAGGAGAAGGAGGGAAAAAAAGGACGTGACTCGAATCTGCAATGGCAGCTGCTCTTGGCCCAGTGTGAATGTGTCTGGGATGTAAATCTGTTCTCTCTCTGGATAAAACAGGAAACAATTACTCATGCAGATGAAAAACTTTTATTCCCCTCCTTGACAGCTAACATCTCAAGGAGCCTTTACTATGTCAGTCCTCAGTTGAGATAGAAGCAAATATTTAACATCTATAGTCTCTGGGATAATGTAAGACAGCTCCTGGTTTAATAATGAGCTTCTGATTTTTGGCAGGACCACGGAGATACAAGGCAGGGAGAGGAGGAAGGCAAAGAACAGCGAGAGAGGTTCTAGGGAAGTGCACCTGAGAATTGCATGTGAAAATTATTTCAAAGTCGGGGAAGTCGATATGGTACTGGGTACTGGTCTAGTTACTGAGATGATACAGGGGCTCCTGGGAGAGATGAGCCCTTAGCCCCTGGGCAGGGGACAGGGACCAGAACTGGAAATTACAGCCCTGGGTTCCAAGCTGGAGCTCATTTCATTCAATCATTCACTCATTTAACATATCTTCATTGAGCATCCACAATGTGCCAAGCCCTGTGTAGATTTTACTTTAGGTACTGGCAGGAGTGGGAGGGGATTAACAAGTAAACAGAAAAATTATGATGCAGAGTAAGCATTAGAATAAACCAGCACAGATTTGGATGCTGCTAATAAGAGCCCAAAGAAATTGCATCTAAGCAGAGGCCTTAGGAGGAGGTGGGCAAAGGCAGAAGAGATGGAATTCCAGGCAGAGGGAACAGCATATGCAAAGGCAGAAAGGCAAGAGGTGCTCAGCAGGCCCAGGGAGTTGCTAAGAGCTCAGTGTAGCTGCAAAGTAGATTGTAAAGTGTGGAAGGCAGCTTCTAAAATAGCTCCCAAGTTCTTCACCTCCTGCAGTTTATCCTTTGCATGGTCCTTGAATGTAGGTATGACCTGTGCGTTGCTTCTAACCTGTAGAAAACAGGACAAAGGTGGCCGGGCGCGGTGGCTCACGCCTGTAATCCCAGCACTTTGGGAGGCCGAGGTGGGTGGATCACGAGGTCAGGAGATCGAGTCCATCCTGGCTAACACGTGAAACTCTGTCTCTACTAAAAATACAAAAAGTGCTGGGTGTGGTGTTTGTTTATTTATTTATTTTTCAACTGAAAAAGCTTAGTAGCCCAGCCCTGTGGTTATCCACTAACTCCAAAGTTATCAACTAGTGCTTAAGCTAGTTACGGGCTTATAAACACCAGAATTCTAGCTCAGCTCCAACAGAGATTAGTCAACAGCTGGCAAAGAGAAACACAGACAGGTGGACAAGAGCCAGAGAACACCAGAGACAAGAGCGAGGCTGATTAGGAAGCCAGAGCTGCGAAGCCAGACAGCCAGCAGCCTCTTTCCAACCCTGTTCCTCCACTACATCGTCACTCAGGTTTCTCTTTTCTTTGCTGCTTTCCTGGCTCACTTGAATCAATTCACAGGTGACTCCATACACCTGTCTGCCTCTGCACTTCCGACCCCAGTGGGGTCTTCATCCCTTTCCAAAGGAGGCTGGAGAGTGAGGATTGCTTATCCAACTCTGGCTGAGGGCAGCTTCTGGAACAAAGAGGCTGCTTAGAACACTCCCATGGAAAGAAGTTTAATTGAATCCTTTGGAATTCCCCGCTTGTTGATGCTGGGGTGAAGCAGAGATATTCCATTCCATGAGGCCCATTTTGTAGATGGGGAACTGAGGCTAGAAAACATGTCCCTTGAGCCCTGTTTTTAATGATGACAAAGAGACAGTGGTGTGTAGTGCAAAAGGCCTTGAACCACAGATGCAGAGATCTGGGCTTTACTTGTACCACTGTCAGGGACGCCCTGGTTGACTGCAGACAAGCCACTTATTCTCTGAATTTAGGAGAAAATCAGAAATTGCTGATTCATCACTCACTCAGCAAACATTTCTGGAGCCTCTTTGACGTGTCAGGCCTGGGGATAACTATTGAAATATGTGGGCTCCAAACTGTAGCCAGATCACATCATGGAAATCGGGTTTGGCCCTGGCTTTCGGTCACGTTTTCTCACTTGCTGTGTCTTCTTCACATATGTGTAAATGAAAGAAAAGCAGGCCTGTTTTTCAGGCTGCTATGCAGATTGAATAGTAATGTAGGATGGTGCAAAGAGCAGCCCTGGCCTGCAGAGGCCCTCAAGCTGTAGACAGCATTGGTCAATGGACTGCTGCAAAGAACCAGCAACAGGCAGGACACTCAGTAGACCAGGGTCCACTCTGGAAACACTTCGTCCAAGCCACACACCTCTGGAAACTTAGCAGGAAGGCTTAATTTGAAACATTTGTGGTCATACTTCAGGAAGTCACTTGTAATTTCCATGATCTGTAAAAAGGTGAACTTTCACACTCACATTTAATAGCTTCATTCTAACACCTCAGGTACCCCATAAACACATCACTCTGCACCCACAAAAATTAAAAATAAAAAAATTTTATATTGTTTTATGATATAAAAATAGCTTGAATCTAATCAAAACTATAGACAAAATCATGAGTTTGATATTCTGGTAACTTTTTGGAAATACAGAAATGCATATTAATCATTACAATTCTCTATCTTTGCAGCAGTTATAGCCTATTGGGAAAAATTCCGAGAAATAGAAAAGCATTACAGATGGGATGGAATCATTAACAAGAGGTAGATTATGAAAATTTCCAAATGAGGGGCATGAGTAGTAGGGGTGACCTCAGCTTCCAAAGGGGTCTCTGGCCATAGAGTGAGGCAGGAGATTCCAGGTGAGCCCAGACAGGAGCAAGGAGGGGGTTGGGCTTGTGACCAGAGCTGGAGTCTGGGAAGGGCCTCCACTGGCCACCCTGAGCACGACGAAGCTGTGGTACAATACCCAGCAGGGGCCTCACCACGCGCAGACATGGGCCCTCACCCCCTCCTGAGCTTCGAGCCCCCAGGGAGGCAGGCAGGAAGTGGTGTTTGCAGAGAGCGTTCAGCAGAGTGCCCAGCAGATGCCCTTTGTGCAGATGGTACATTTCCCAGGAGATCTCTCTCTGTGCCCTGCCCTCCAGCCCCACCCCTGGTTCCAGGGAGGGCCACACCAGGGCAGGATCCAGCAGGACAGCAAGCAGCCAGCTCCCTGCCTGCCTGACTACACGGTGCCTGTGGCTCTCAGACAGTGCAGTAGTGGAGCAGTGGAGCTGCAGCCAGCCAGAACCCGGTTCAAATTTCAACTCTGCCTCTTACTAGCTGGTTGACCTGGGCACTTCCTTCCTTTTCTGGCCTCTATCGCCTTCTCTGTAAAACTGAACATGAATACCCGTCTCATTGGACATTGCATCCACCCGATGTTTACTGGGCATCAGTTATGAGTTAGGCACTGTTCCTGCTGTGAGATCCCAATGACACCTGGGGAGATCGATCATCATACTCAATAGAGCTTTCATTTATCATGTGCGTGCTTCCTCTATACCAGACCCTGGATGAAATGGTTTACAGCTACTATCTCATTTAATCTTCACCAAAACCCAAGCAGAGGTCGAATCATCCCATTTAACAGTTCAGAAAAAGAAGGCTCAGGAGGTGAAACAAGCTGCCCAAAGAGTTTCAGCTTAGCACAGCACAGCTGGGATGGAACCAAGGCCTGTGGGACACCAGCCTGCCTCGCAGTACCTCCCAAGGAGTCCACACCTGGGACATTCTGGGGAAATGCCTGGGATTAGCCAAGGTCCTTGATCCCCTTCCCACACTGTGTTGCACACAGGATGGGGCACACTAAGTGTCCATACCCAGTCAGGAGTGACTGGTGGAGGGTAGAACAGCATAACCAGGCATTCCACCTCACATCCAGGTCCTGCCCCTAAATCTCAGTGGGACCTCAGCCAAGAGGCTCCCCATCTGGGCCTGGGCAATGAAGAGATGACAGTTGATAAAGATCTTTGGAGAGTTCTCTGAGCACTGATCAAATATAGAGTCACCATTTGGATCAGAGGGAGCTCGTGTTTCTGGCCTTGGATGCTGGCCTGCCACTCTCTAGCTTTGTGACCTTGGGTAAGTGACTTAACCTCTCTGAGCCTCGATCCAACTCAATTTTCCTGTCTGTATTCTGGGGATAGTAGTAATGCCTTCCTCACAGTGCTCAGAGGTTAAAGGAGATGATAGAGGCAAAGTGCCAGAGCAGGGTGCCAGGCCCCAACGGGGTGCAATGACATGCTGTGATCATAAGAAGAGTGGGCATGGTGGTAACCCCATATCCCTGCATCCTCCTGGCCCCAAGCATGGGGGGCAACACCCAGTAAACCTGTGGAATTGAGTTGAATCTACCAACCCCAGATAAGAACCCATGTGCAGTGACATGAACCCACTTGTAAAGACCTTGTAGGAAAAAAATATGCTTTGTCCACAGTCCAGGATGGGAGGCCCAGTGGGGGCTTTATTGAGCAGGGCAGAATCTATTTTCTTTTTTCTCTTATTGTGTTTTTTTTTTTTTTTTTTTTTTGAGACGGAGTCTTGCTCTGTCCCCAGGCTGGAGTGAAGTGGCACGATCTCGGTTCACGGCAAGCTCTGCCTCCCGGGTTCACGCCATTCTCCTGCCTCAGCCTCCCGAGCAGCTTGGACTACAGGCGCCCACCACCATGCCTGGCTAATTTTTTGTATTTTTAATAGAGACAGGGTTTCACCATGTTAGCCAGGATGGTCTCGATCTCCTGACCTTGTGATCCCCCCGCCTCTGCCTCCCAAAGGGCTGGGATCACAGGCATGAGCCACCATGCCCGGCCCAGTGTCTATTTTCTTTCCCTCCATGTTAGAGTCAAGCCCATGTAGGGAGCTCCAAATGCCATGCCTTTCCCTAGCCGGTGACTGCTGTTATGCCGAACCCCTATCTTCTCCAATGGGGATGGCAGCAGGTTCGAGAGGCTGAAGAAGGGACCCAGGCCTGGTGAAGGAGACACGGAGTTTTACTGGGGCTTACATGCAGGGGAGAGCATTTAGCAGTGGTAGGCTGGGCAGGAGAGCCACACAACTTGCAAAACGCATGCAGCGTATATAGCATCTTCACTTAGCACCCGCCCCCAACAGTCTCCACCTGGCAACATTTACCTAACCCAAAACAAGGGGCCTTGATCCCCTGTACTGTCTGTGTTGCACAGGACCGGACAGGAGCTCAGATGTTCGTCATAGATAAGGAATGGGAATGAATCTCCAGGTTGGCCACTCCCAGATTCATTAGCTCAGAACTCCAAACCACATTCACCTGCACCTGCCACAAGGGTCATTCTTAGGGGATGCTTAAGTTATTGCTATCAGGTGTGTTCACCGTAAGCAGCTTTTGGGGAAATCGCCTGCTGGGTCTGGATGAGCAGGACCATCATAGGAGAAGGTCCCCCATGGTCAGAAGAGCCTGGTGATCTCAAGCACATCAGCTCTCCGGGCCTTACCTTCCCCATGCATCCATCCAGGGACCTCTTCCTCTGTGTCACTCTGGGCTCCATCCTCTTGGTGCATTTGGAGTCAGATGAGACCTTGGTTCAAATCCTTGGCTGGAGGGATGCAAGATGCACATGGAAGGAGAACCAATTCACCCTGTCCAGGCTCTTCTAGAGCAGCTGGTCCCCTGCTGAACTGTCTAGCTGACCCTAGACACCAGAGCAAGCCCAGCCAAGGTGGGCCAAGCCAGGCCCTGATAGGCAGAAACACTCAGCTGACTTGAGACATGTGGGCAACAGTAACTGCTCGCTACATTTCTTGTGGCTTGTCATGGAGCAATAGCTCACCGGTGCAACCAAGAGGCAGCAGGGCAGTGCGTGCGGTAAGCAAACAGCCGTCCAACTGCCAAGGAACATTTCATATAGGAAGGCAGTATACAAAGGCAGGAAGCCTTGACAGCACCTGCACTTTACCAGCAGCGTAGCTGTGAGGCCTGGTGCTGTGGGGGTCCTTCTACCACGAGAGAAGCCAGCCTGGGGACAGAGGATGGAGGAGACTCTGTTCCCCACTTGTCCCCTCGTGTGCTCCCATACGGCACAGATATTTGATGCTCAGAGCTGTGCCAGGCATCTTACAAAGGTGAAGGAAAGGAAAACTATATAAATGGGGATGCCAGCTCAGTGCCCTGACCTGATGAACTAGTGCTGGAAGCTTCTGTTCAGGGATAAAAATAAGTGCTTCTTATTTCAGCTACACTAGCAGGCTGTCTTTTGCCTGCTGCTAAAACTCCTATCTGATGCACAGCGGCTGCCTGGTCCCTGCAACTCCCTGATTTCTGCAAGACCAGGCCAGACACCAAGAACCTCCCATTCTGTCCCCATGCCAGAGGTCTGTGCCTAGTTGGTGCACTTCTGAATGCAATTAAAAAGCTGGTTTGAGGCCAGGTGCCATGACTCATGCCTGTAATCCCCACACTATGGGTGGCCAAAGCAGGTGGACCGCTTGGTCAGGAGTTCAAGACCAGCCTGGCCAACATGGTGAAACGCCGTCTCTACTAAAAATACAAAAATTAGCCTGGTGTGGTGATGTATACCTGTAATCCCAGCTACTTGGGAGGCTGAGGCAGAAGAATCACTTGAACCCAGGAGGCGAAGGCTGCAGTGAGCCTAGATCGTGCCACTGCACTCTAGCCTGAGTGACAGAGTAAGACTCAGTCTCAAAAAAAAAAACCATTGTTTGGTGCTCAGCCCAAATGTGGGACATTTTGTTTCTATTTTATTTTTTTCTCAATTGATTCTTTATGAAAAGTTCTTAACCTGCTCTGCCTTTTAAAACACTCTGTGTCACCGCCCCCCCCCCACCCACAAACAGCACAATCCAACAAGGTGCTGGTACTATTTCAAATTGCTGTCCACTTAAGATTAAAGTCCAAAAAGAAAGAGAGAAAATAAATAATCACAAGGCATGAAACTGACCACACCACTGTTGTCCCCTCTTTGGCTCCACACACACTCTCAGACTTCCTGTTTCTGATTGCAGGCATATAGCTGGAAGGTGAACCGAGATAGTATGAAAACAGGTGGAACCGACTGCAAAAAGAGCACTGGGGCAGGAAACCTGGATCCTGTGCTGCTCGGATGGACTCGGCTGTGTGACCTTGGACTTGGCCATCCACTCTCTGTGCTTCAGTTTTCTCCTGTGTTCAGGGCATCCTCACTAAGTCCTTTTCCCACTCTGCTCCTCTGTGAATTGAGTGAGGATCTTTCTCTTTCATTTCAGCCTCCATCTTGTAAACCAAAAAGTATCTGAGACAGGTCTCAATCGATTTAGAGATTTGTTGTGCCAAGGTTAAGGACATGCCTGGAAGTAAAAAAAAAAACAAACAAACAAACAAAAAAACACGAAATTCCAGCAACAGTCTCTAGTCTGTGCCTTTCTCCAAAGATGATTTTGAGGGCTTTGATATTTAAAATGGAAAAGCAAGCTGGAGGGGAGAAAGGCAGGATATGGTCACATGACTGAATCCACATGTTACAAAGGAAAAGGAGCAGGTAGGGGATAGTCAATTATGTATTTGTCTCATGCTCAGCAATCAGCAGTTTACGTAAGATAAGGTGAACATAGAGAAGCTACCTGTGGAGCTATTTAACCTTTTATCTGTAGCGATCTACTTAGAAGCAAAAGGAAAGGCAGCTTCTTGCATGACTCAGCTTTCAGCTTTTTTTTTTTTTTTTTTTTTTTTTGGCCTTTTTGGCATAGTGAATTGGGTTCCCAAGTTTTAATTTTCCTTTCAGAATCTGCAGCTGCAACCATGTCCCATGAGTGTAGTAAGGCTTAGGGTGTTTTTGGAGATGAGCAGGCCCAAGTTTTAATCCAACTATGATGCCCAAATGCTAAGTTAATGTTGGACAAATATTTAACCAACCTGATCTTCAGTTTGTCATCAGTAAATGGGGAATAATAATAATACCTTCTTTTGATAATTAGAGACAATGCATATGAGATATAAGCACACAGCAGATGTTCCATGGCTGGTAAATATTCTCCCTCTTCTTCTTTGTGTAGTCTGCTTGCTGTGTGTCTATGGAAGTCAGATGAGCATTTGCCCAGAGGCTGGGTAGATGGAGCCCACAAGCTCATAAGAATAAAATAACTAGAATGGAAACAGAAAATTAGATGTTCCATATGTTGTAACTCATTTTTGGCTGGAAATTATAGAGACCTCGGTTGAGAGTGTCATTAGATACTTGGAAAGGATGGGCAATGATTAGCACAGGTGGCTGGAGATGAACTCCCTGAACCGGCCCTGACATCTTGTTAGAGAGAGAAAAGCTCACATAGGTATGAGCCTAGAATTTCAGTTAATATGCATTTATTCCGTATCTTGTCATCACAGAGTTGAGTTTCGCAGTCTGCTAAGAGCAAAGAACTTCCCAGTAATATTGAAAGGTAATAGTCCTAAGGACCTTGAAAAGCCACATTTGTTAGGGAGTTTATTGCAGAATAGCATGCTTATTCAGTAAAAGTGGAAAATCACCTTTGTGATTGATTTCACCGGACAGCGCTAGTGATACCTCCCCCCATCATGACTTCCACTTTCGCATTCAGTCACCTCCACCTGTTGTGCATCTGGCAGAAACAGGAAAATGGCTAATGATATCTTTCCCCAGATGAGTATTTGTTTTGTATATAAGAATAATGTGACCAGATGCGGTGGCTCACACCTGTTGCGGGAAGTCAAGGACCCCGAACGGAGGCCAAATTAATACTTTTATAATTTCTTACACCTGTCTTTACTGTAATCTCTGAACATAAATTGTGAAGATTTCATGGACACGTATCACTTCCCCAATGAATATCCTTGTGATTTCCTATGCCTGTCTTTACTTTAACCTCTTAATCCTGTCATCTTCTTTGTAAGCTGAGGAGGATGAATGTCACCTCAGGACCCTGTGATGATTGTGTCAACTGCACAAATCGTTTGTAGAGCATGTGTGTTTGAACAATATGAAATCTGGGCATCTTAAAAAAAAAGAACAGGGTAACAGCGATGTTCAGGTAACAAGAGAGGTAACTTTGAACTGGCTGCTGGTGAGCTGGACGGAACAGAGCTATATTTCTCCTCTTTCAAAAGCAAATAGGAGAAGTATCGCTGAATTCTTCTTCTCAGCAAGGAACATCCCTGAGAAAGAGAATGCGCCCTGAAGGTAGGCTTATAGACGGCCCCTTTTAAGGCATTCCGTCTTTTATGGTCAAAGCCCAAGGGATGAAATAAGTCCCAGTCTCTGTAGCGCTCCCAGGCTTATTAGGTGGAGGAAAATTCTTGACTAATAAATTTTGGTCAGAGGTTGTCTGCTCTCAAACCCGGTTTCCTGATAAGATGTTATCAATGACAATGCATGCCGAAACTTCATTAGCAATTTTAATTTCACCTCATCCGGTGGTCCTGTGATCTCACCCTGCCTCCATTTGCTTTGTGATATTTTATTACCTTGTGAAGTATGTGATCTCTGACCCATACCCTATTCGGGCACTCCCTCCCCTTTTGAAAATCGCTAATACAACTTGCTGGTTTTACAGCTCGGGGAACATCACGGATCCTGCCGACATGTGCTGTCTCCTGCAGACACCCAGCTTTGAATTTCTTTCTCTTGTGCTCTTTCCCTTTATTTCTCAACCCAGCCGAGACACTTAGGAAATAGTAAAGAACCCACGTTAAACATTGGGAGCGGGTTCTCCTGATAACGCCTGTAATCCCAGCACTTTGGGAGGCCGAGGAGGACAGACCACGAGGTCAGGAGATGGAGACCATACTGGCTAACACAGTGAAACCCTGTCTCTACTAAAAATACAAAAAAATTAGCTGGGCATGGTGGCAGGTGCCTGTAGTCCCAGCTACTTGGGAGGCTGAGGCAGGATAATGGCGTGAACCAGGAGGTGGAGCTTGCAGTGAGCCTACCTAGATCGTGCCATTGCACTCCAGCCTGGGCGATAGAGCGAGACTCTGTCTCAAAAAAAAAAAAAAAGAATAACGTAACTTTAAACGAGTATAGAATAACAAATCATCTCAACCACAGTAAAGCTCCTGAGAAGAAGTGAGCCAACAGCAATCAGGTCCAGCTGCTGAGGCCACAGGGACTTTTTGTGGGAGGCCTCAGAGACCATCTGAGAGGAAGGGTGTCCGAATGAAGAGTGGGAGAATATCTCAGCCCAGAAGCTACTCCATTTCTTAATCTAAAAACACAGAGGTCTGTGCTTTTGTGTGGATTTGTGCCGGGTCAATTTAGCTAAGCACGTTTTCCAGAATTTCCTTTCCTGTATAGCTGCAGGTTACCAGGGGCCCAAGAGAAATTCACTGTGAGATTTGCAAGCTGAAACAGCAGTCACATTCTTCTTGCACTCAGAAGGAAATCTAGCCGAGCATTCAGCACGGGTACTCCACAAGTAAACATCAGGGGACGGAGCAGAGAGGGGCCAAGGGCACACTCGCTAGCCTCAAGGTTCAGGGTTAGACCCCTGGGTTGGTGTGGTCTGCTGCATGATGTCCCCACAGATCTAGCCAGGTCTTTGTCTCTGGAACCTATGAGTGTTACTTCATGTGGCAAAATAAACTTTGCAGACACTGCTTAAGATTAAGTTATAGATCTTGAGGCCAGGCACGGTGGCTCATGCCTGTAATCCCAGCGCTTTGGGAGGCCGAAGCAGATCACCTGAGGTCAGCAGTTCGAGACCAGCCTGGCCTACACGGCAAAACCCTGTCTCTACTAAAAATACAAAAAAGTTAGCTGGAGGTGGTGGTGCACACCTGTAATCTCAGCTACTTGGGAGGCTGAGGCAGGAGAATCGCTTGAACCCAGGAGGCAGAGGTTGCAGTGAACCGAAATGGTGCTACTGTACTCCAAGCTGGGTGACAGAGTGAGACCACATCTAAAAAAAATATTAAGTTCTAGACCTATAGATGATCCTGGATCGCTGACATAGGCCCTAAAAGTCATCACACAAGTGTCCTTATAAGAGGGACAGAGGGACATCTGACTGCAGAAAAGGAAAGGCAACGTGAAGATGAAAGCAGAGGGAGATCTGAGGATGCTACACTGCTGGCCTTGAAGAGGAGGAAGGGGGACCATGGGCCAAGGAATGCAGCTCTCCAAGCTAGAAAAGGCCAGGAAGCAGATTCTCTCCTAGAGCCTCAGGAGAGAGGACGGCCCTACCTTGGTTTCAGCCTAGTAAAACTCATTCTGCACCTCTGACCTCCAGAACTATCAGACAATGTTTACAGGCACTCAGTTTGTGGGATTTGTTACAGCAGCCCTAGGAAGCTAACATCCCTGTTAAGGTTCAGGGTCGTTCCCAGACAGGGGACTAGGAGTAGGATCCATCCAGCGCTGCTCCGATCTTGCTGTTACCTTTAGGAGATCCCAGGGAAGAGTTTGGAAAAGGGGAGGCTTTGGGTGTGGAATAGTTAAGTGACGTGTCATACAACCATACCAGAGGACGCTGTGTGTGTGTGAAAAATGACATCCCCTAGAGGTTGGATGATGCAGGGAAATGCTTAGGATGTAATGCCAAACAAAAAGAACAAGGAATTTTTTTAAGTATACGTAGTAGAACTCGACTGTGCTAAAAAGGGGGGCAAGTCCAGGCTGAGAGCAAACAAAACAAAATATTGCAAAATGTACCCAAAGGCTATCTCTGGCTGGGGGGACTCAGGTGATGACTGTTTACTTTGTACTTTTCTGTGTAGGGTCTCATTTAGGAGGATTCAGGCCTGCAGAACAGCAGCTGCTAAATGAGCAACTTATAGCCAGAAGATTTTCAAATGTCAGCAGATCAGGAGCTCTGAGATAACATCGGAGGCCTCCCAGCTGCTCGTGGGACCCTCAGGGTTGGACCATGGGAGGGGAGGAGGGGGAAGAAGAGAGTGTTGGAAGAACTAAGGAGGCAAGTTACAGACAATAATCTGCCAGCAAACAGGTTTTCTAACCCGCCTTGCCTGTGGCTGCGCCTTGCCTGTGGCTGCGGCACTGTTCTCTTTTTGCGAGGGAAGTGGGAATACAATGTTTGCCTTTCCCATTCTCTAGGTCTCTGAATTGTTGGGAAACACACATCCAGGCCAACAGCAGGCTCATTTTAGCAAGCACCATTTCACACTGCTGCCAGCTGGGGCTGGATGGGGCTGGCGGGCATGGCAGCCTTCTCCCTGTCTCCAGAGCCGGGCTGAGACTACGCCACTGCCTCCAGGCTGGAAGGTGACTTTTATCTCCAAAAGAGCTGATCCTAGTTCTCTAGTTCTCCACGTGGTTTAGACATGAAGAAGCCCAGGACTGCAGGAAGAGAGAGCAGTGCCGGCAGATCGCTGGGTGAAGCTGTGTCTATCTGGTGCCGCTGTGAGTCATATATTGGCAGGGTCCTGTGTCCAGAGGAGCCCTGGGCTGCCCAGCGGAGAGAGCTGTCAGGACGGACCCTTCTAAACCAGAAGCATGGGTCTTGGCTGCTGGGTGAGGAGCGGATCTGCCAGTTCCAGGCAGCGGGATCAGAGTGAGGAAGGGGCTTCTCCAAGCTTTGTACTAATGGGAATTAGGCTGAGAAGGGACTTCCAACCTAGTGGAGCTTGGCTGGAGGCCTGGAACAGCAAAACTGTCTTTTGGCACTAAAAAGTAATAACGTGGAAAGCTGAGAAAGAACGAGGCTCTGAGCCTGCCTACCAGGCAGCCTGGGCAGAAGTCAAAGAATTCTATTTTTATCAAGAAGTGCCATGTTCTATTACACTACTCTAAAGGAGATGCTCATTTTTAACATGGCAAGGAAGTCTCGGTCAGGGGTAGCTCTGAAAGGAAAGGTCTGAGTTGCAGGGTGTGTGTGCACATATGTATATGTGCATATGTGTGTGTACATCTGTGTGCATGTGTGTGCATACATATATAATATATAAATATATTTAAATATAAAAATATATAAATACATTTATATACATAAATATATCTAAATATATGTATGTAAATGTATACACATATATGTGTGTGTGTATATATATGCATGCATGTGTACATGTGTGAGCACCTACAGGGGCTGTTCAGAGAAGCCAGAAAACGTGACTACAGAGATTTTTAACACCTGCAGCCTGGCTGGATTGGAGGCATGTGCCTGCTGGTCACTTCCCCTAGGCCAGATAAACAGCCCAAGTGTCATACCCAGGACCCTGCATATTCACTGCAAACTCCAGAGGTCCCCAGTTGAGCTCACTGTCCTCCTGTCCAAGTCTGCCTCTCCTGTTCTGGGTCCTACTTAGCCCTGCACAAACTGAGGCACATCCGAGATGCTGGTTTCCCCTTGCCCTGCATTCAAAGTGGGGCCAAATCCTCTCCACCCGTTCCTCACCTCCTTCTTTTGACCCACCATCAAAATAAACAGGACACACTACCATCTACCACACTCTCCTCATTTGTTCCCTTTCCTCACCACGCATGGGCTACCTGAACCCCACACCTGAGCCCCATCCCTAAGCATCCTCCTTCCTTCCTCCTGGTCTTGTACTTCCAAATCTCAGCAGCCACCATGGCTTCCCAGCTCCGCCCACTGATGCCCCAAAATAGGGCGGACTCTGGACAAATGTGATAGAATAACTTCCCGCCTCTATCTCCTCCCTACCTCCTAAACTCTATGAAAATGACAGTAAGGGAATGAACAAAATAAAAGCTGTTAACCCACAGGGATGGAGAGAACATGACCTCAGGCAATGGCAGACAGGATCAAAGCACCCAACACTTGGGAGCAGCCTCAGAAGAGTTGAGGACAGTGTATGGTAAAGGTGAAGGGGGTGTGGGAAAGTGGAGGGGCAGGGTGGGCATCGATAACAGAGACTCTCCAATAAATCCTGGGTTTTCAAACATCAGGCACCAAGAAGAACTGGCACTGAAAGCATGAGGTTGACTGAAAGTCAGTATACTGGCTGGGCACAGGGGCTCACACCTGCAATCCCAACACTTTGGGAGGCTGAGGCAGGAGGATCACTTGAGCCCAGGAGTTCAAGACCAATCTGGTCAACATAGGAGACCCCCATCTCTACAAACAATAAATTAGCTGGGCATGGTTGTGTGCGCCTATAGTCCCAGCCACTTAGGAGGCTGAGGCAGGTAGACTGCTTGAGCCTAGGAGTTTGAGGCTGCAGTGAGCTGTTATCATGCCTCTACACTCTAACTTGGGCAACAGAGTGAGACCCTGCCTCTACAAATGAAAGTCAATATATGGTTACCAGCTAGCACCCCAATCCATTTCCCTCACCTGCTCAAGCAGACCACACCCCTCCTCCCACCTCCCTCAGGAGACCCCAAATGATTGTGTGGTGAAACCACACCTGTCCAGTCTTGAGGACACAAAGCACAGGGGAGGAAAGGGTGGGATCCCAGCTGAAAGTGGGGCTGTGTTTAAGGGAAACACTACATTGTGAACTGCGGGGGCCTCTGCTCCCTTCCCTCCTGGCAAGTTCACAGCCCTCGCAATCCCTTAGGATGGAAATGGAAAGGTTCATTTCTGGAGAAACTGAAGGTGCCAGAAGGAGATACTCTGCCCGCTGATATCTGGGGATCCCCAACAAGAAGTTGGGCTCATCATTTTTGCTAGGCAGGGTTCTCCAGAGAAACAGAACCAGTAAGATACATAGATGA
Organism: Rhinopithecus roxellana; assembly: GCF_007565055.1. Taxonomy (NCBI): domain Eukaryota; kingdom Metazoa; phylum Chordata; class Mammalia; order Primates; family Cercopithecidae; genus Rhinopithecus; species Rhinopithecus roxellana. The sequence goes on along the minus strand of NC_044553.1, from coordinate 154,178,022 downwards.
TAGATGGATGGCTGGATTGGTCAACAGACTGACAGGTAGATAGACAGAACACAAAGACTGATGGATATAGATTTGTTATAAAGAATTGGCTCATGTAATTATGGAGGCCGAGAAGTCCCATGATCTGCCACCTTTAAACTGGAGACCCAGGAGAGCCGATGGTGTAAGTCCTAGTTCACAGAGAAGAGAAGACCAACGTTCCAGCTCAAGTGTTCAGGCCAAGAGAGCAAATTCTCCTGCCTTTCTGTTCTATTCAGGCCTTCAAGGGTACGGTGCCCGCCCACATTGAGGAGGGCAGCTTGCTTTATTTAGTCCATCCATTAAAACGCTAATCTCATCAGGAAACACCCTCTTAGGCACACCCAGAAATAATGTTTAACCAATTAACTGGACACCCTAAGAACCTGTCAAATTGACACATAAAATTAATTATCACACCATCCAATTACTCTCCAAAAAAAGCACTCTAGGTGACAATCCCACCCATATACAGTTTGAAAAGTTCCTAAGAATCTGCTCTGATCTTAAAAAGAAACAATGGTTCAGGAGAGATTGAGGAAGAAAGTCAGAAAGAAAGTAATTGGGAAAAGTAAAAAAAAAAAAAAAAAGTATCTGCAGAAAATTAAAACAAGGGAGAAAATACAACCTTCAAAAATGAGATATAATATGCTCAGAAAGAAAACAGGAGAGCCCACACATCAAACAACAATGGAATGTTTTTAAAAAGGGAACAAAAAAAAAGCTCTTAGATTTTTTTAAGGCATGAGCAGAATGAAAAATTCCTCGACCAAGAGTTGAGGAGAGTAGAATGAAAAGACAAAAAGATGGAAAACAGGAAGAAAGAGATCAGATAATTAGAGGATCAAGGCAGTCTGGCATCTGACTCCAGTGTGTTCCAACATAAATAAATAAAAGGTGCACGTGCAACAGCACAACTCCAGAGGATGCCATTCATAGAACATGGGGTGAACAGTGCCCTGGAGTCGGACGCTGCAGAGGCCCTGATCAGAGGGAGAGAAATCAGGCAATCAATGCTACAGATATTTTTGCAAAGCCAAAGGACACACATTTCCAAGTTGAAAGGGCCAGTGAATACCCAGCACAGTGGGTAAAAGAGACTCACACTAGAGCACATCATTGTCAATGACAATCAGAGACTGAATGCAGTGGCTCATGCCTGTAATCTCAGCACTTCAAGAGGCTGAGGCTTGAGAATCCTCAGTAAGAAGTTGGGTTCACCTTTTGTATTAGTCAGGGTTCTCCAGAAAAACAGAAACAATAAAATAGATGGATGGATGGATGGATGGATAGATTGATAGGTAGAGAGACAGACATAAGACATATACAGATGGATATAGATTTATTGTAAAGGATTGACTCATGCAGTTGTGGAAGTCAAGAAGTTCTATAATCTAGAAAGATTGCTTGAGGCCAGGAATTTGAGACCAGCCTGGGCGATATAGCGAGATCACATCTCTACAAAAAATTAAAAAATTAGCCAGCCATAGTTGCACATGCCTGTTGCCCCAGATACTCAGGAGGCTGAGATAGGAGGATCATTTAGGCCCAGGAATTCGAAGCTGCAGTGAGCTAGGATTGCACCACTGCCCTCCAGCCAGGGCAAAAGAGTGAGACCCTGCCTTTTAGAAAAAAAAATAAAAATATTAAAGAATGTCAGAGAAAAAAAATAGTTCAATAATAGTGATAGCTAACATTAATTCAGTTCATTAAATTCCAGGAACTATTTTAAGTATTTTTTTTTTTTTTTTTTTTTTTTTGAGACGGAGTCTTGCTCTGTCGCCCAGGCTGGAGTGAAGTGGCCGGATCTCAGCTCACTGCAAGCTCCGCCTCCCGGGTTTAAGCCATTCTCCTGCCTCAGCCTCCAGAGTAGCTGGGACTATAGGCGCCCGCCACCTCGCCCGGCTAGTTTTTTAAATTTTTTTAGTAGAGACGGGGTTTCACCGTGTTAGCCAGGATGGTCTCGATCTCCTGACCTCGTGATCCGCCCGTCTTGGCCTCCCAAAGTGCTGGGATTACAGGCTTGAGCCACCGCGCCCGGCTATTTTAAGTATTTTATGTATAACTTCTAGTGAGAAAAAAACTGGTCTCGTTAATAAACATATTGGAATTTAAAATGCCATCAAATCTCAATGGCCAAGCTGAGTGCTAGAAGATGAGGGGACAATGCCTTCAAAGTTCTGAGGGGAAATATTTCCCATCCTAGAGTTAGTGAACCAAAAAGTATCCGAGACAGGTTTCAATCCATTTAGAAGTATATTTTGCCAAGGTTAAGGACACGCATGGAAGAAAAGGACACAGAATCATAGAAACAGTCTATGATCTGTTCCTTTCTCCAAAGATGATAGTGAGCGCTTCAATATTTAAATGGGGGAAACAGACATGGAACAATTCATCTCTGGAGGGGATAGAGGAAGAGTATGGTAATCCACATGTTGCAAGGGGAAAAGAGCAGCTAGGGAATAGTCAATTACATGTCTGTCTCCTGCTCAGTAAATGGGCACTTTACATAAGATAAGGTAAACATAGAGTAGCTACCTGTGGAGATATTTAACCTTTTATCTGTAGCCATCTACTTAGGAACAAAAGGAAAGGCAGTTTCTTGCATGACTGAGCTTTCAGCTTCTTTTTCTTTTTTCCTTTTGGCATACTGAATTGGGGTCCTAAGTTTTTATTTTCCTTTCACAAGTTCAACATCCAGTCACATTATTAATCAAAGGTGAGGGTCAAACAAAAACATTGTCAGATAAGGAGGGGCTCAGAAAATGGGCCTCCTGTGCACCCTTTCTTAGGAAGCTACTGGAAAACAGGCTTTAGCAAAAGAAGATAATAAGAAAGAGAAAAATGCATGTTAAAAGATAATTTTCAAAAACAAGTTAAATGATAACTCAATATAGATATAAAAATGAATATGTGCTGTATTAGTCCATTTGCACACGGCTATAAAGAACTACCTGAAACTGGGTAATTTATAAAGGAAAGAGGTTTAATTAACTCACAGTTCCACATGGCTGGGGGAGACCTCAGGAAACTTAGAATCATGGCAGAAAGCAAAGGAAAAGTGAGCACCTTTTTCACAAGCTGCCAGAGAGCGAGAGAGAGAGAATGAGAGAGAAGGGGGAACTGCCAAACACTTTAAAACCATCAGATCTCCTGAGAACTCATTCACTATATGGGAACATCATGGGGAAACCCGTCCCCATGATCCAATCACCCCCTACCAGGTCCCTCCCTTGACACACAGGGGGATTACGATTCAAGATGAGATTTGGTGGGGACACTGAGCTAAACAATATCATGTGCTAAAGATTATATTTAACTCCCCAGTGAAGAAACTGAAGAGGTGTGACAGCTAATTCAAATGAGAATCTGAAGGTCAGGCACATTTATTGATCAGAAATACTGAAACAGGCTGGGCACAGTGGCAAATGCCTATAATCCCAGCAAGTTGGGAGGCCAAGATGGGAGGATCACTTGAGCCCAGGAGTTTGAGACCAACCTGGGAAACACAGAGAGCCCATCTCTATAATTTTTTTTTAATTAGGCAGATATGGTGACACGTGCCTGTAGTCCTAAGCTACTTGGGAGGCTGAAGTGGGAGGATCTCTTGAACTCAGGAGGCTGAGACTACAGTGAGCCATGGTTGCACCACTGCACTCTGACCTGGCACAGAGGGAGACACCCTAAAAAAAGAAAAGAAAGAACAGAAGAGAAATATTGAAATGAATGTGCAAAATGGAAGCAAACTGGGGGATTTGGGGGGAAGTGAGGAAGGGTTGTCTCTCTTCAGAACACAGGCATTTGCATGTCCATAGACAAGAATTATTTTTCATTGCTATCAGTTATCTGTAGCTTTGAGAACTGTAAAACAGGTCCCATAGAATTGGAATCAGATAACCTGGAGGAGTATGCCCTAGACACAGAAAGATTCTGTTCCTTGCCTCCCACTGAAGCAGAGTGTTTTCTACAAATGCAATCCAGGTAAAGAAGAATACCTGTTAGGAAGCCTGGGAAGAGCATTCCGGAGTGGGGTTGGGACAGGCTGAGAGATTCCAATAAACTTGTGCATACACAGCTGAACAAACTCAACAAAACATGTTTTTGTTTTTTTCAGACAGAGTCTCACTCTGTCACCCAGGCTGCAGTGTAGTGGCGTGATCTCGGCTCACTGCAACCTCCACCTCTTGGGTTCAAGCAATTCTTCTTCCTCAGCCTCCCAAGTAGCTAGGACTACAGGTACCTGCCACCACACCTGGCTAAGTTTTTGTAGTTTTTAGCAGACACACAGTTTCACCATGTTGGCCAGCCTAGTCTTGAACTCCTGACCTCAACACCACGCCCGGCCTAAACAAAATATGTTTTAAAAGTCTTCTCCCAGGCTGGGCATGGTGGCTCACACCTGTAATCCCAGCAGTTTGAGAAGCTGAGGCAGGGTTATCGCTTGAACCCAGGAGTTCAATACCAGCCACGGCAACATACTGAGACCCCATCTCTATAAAAATAAAATAAAAATCTTCTCCCTGTAATCCCACCACTTTGGGAGGCTGAGGTGGTAGGATCACTTGAGGCCAAAAGTTTGAGACCAGCCTGGGCAACACAGTAAGACCTCCATCCCTACAAAAAGTTTTAAAATTAACCATGCATGGTGGTGCATGCCTGTAGTCTCTGGTACTTGGGAGATTGAGGAGGGAGGATCGCTTGAGCCCAGGGAGGTAGAGGCTGCAGTAATCCGTGATTGCACCACTGCACTCCAGTCTGGACGGACAGACTGAGATTATTAACAAATGAAGAGTCAAGCTCTGTAAAATATTTGAAGAGATTTATTCTGAGCCAAATATGAGTGACCATGGCCTGTAACACAGCCCTCAGGAGATCCTGAAAACATATGCCCAAGGTGATTGGGGTACGGCTTTGTTTTATACATTTTAGGGAGACATGAGATGTCAATCAAATACATTTAATACATACATTGGTTCTATACAGAAAGGTGGGACAACTTGAATTGTTAAGGCAGAGGTTGGGGGCTCCCAGGTTATAGGTAGATTTAAAATTGACTAGTTGACAAATGGTTGAGTTTATCTAAAGATCTGGGATCAATAGAAAGAAAATGTCTGTGTTGCAATAGGAGGTTGTGGAGACCAAAGTTTTACCACGCAGATGAAGCCTCCAGGTAGCAGGCTTCGGAGAGAATAGATTGTAAACGCTTCTCATCAGAGAGGTATAATGAGTCCCGTCTGACCTCTACTTCCCATCATGGCCTGAACCAGTCTTTCAGGTTAAGAGTGCCCTGGCCCAGGAGGAAATTCATTCAGATGGTTGCAGGGTGGGGGTGCCTCAGAATTTTATTTTTGGTGTACATCCTGTCTCAAAAGAAAAAAAAAAAGAATAAAAGAGTTTGTGGTTTACACCCTGTCTCAAGAAAAAAAAAACAAATGAAAGAAAAGAAAAACTCAAGGACATCTAAAAGCTGGTAAGACAGAAATTACCAGGCCAAAAATCGAAGGGAAGTGGAATTCAGAAAGTGCAAAAAACAGAATGGAAGCTGCTTTTTCCCTGAGAGCTTTTTCAGAACCTGAAAATCAGAACATGTTTGAGCCTTATGGAGACCGGCAGAGAAAGAAGTCAAGCCAAGCCTTGCCCAACTCTAAAGGAAAACCCAAACTTGTCGATATTTAATGAGACTATAAATCACTTGCCTCTTTTTACTCTCCGGTGCTCCAGCAGCACAGCCCCACACTAACCTTCATCTGGAGTGTCTCAAGACCTTCTGGAATCTTCTCCCACACATACCTCCTTAGGCAGATCCATTCTGTGAAAATAAGCAATTCAAAATCTAAGCTGTTGGAACTTTAAAATATTCTGAGCCTTAAGGGAATTTGATCATGGGACCTGAGTCATGTAAACAGGCAGCTGCAACCTTTGTTTCTCTGATTATAGATCAGCCTTTTTCCTTACTTACATTGTTGTGTAAAATGTTGTATATGACTGAAGGGCTCCAGGGGAGACCCCTTTCCTCTTCACTGTTGATTTGATCTTCAGTACAGATTAACTCCCTCTTTCCTCTCTCACAGAGACTTCATGACCATCACATTGTCTGGGATAGAATGTTAAACACATTCTTAAATTGGAAAGGAAATGAAAACAAGCTGTAGAGAAAAGAAAACAAGGTGGGGGTAGGGGAACAACCTATAATTAATTATACGTTGTAACTCATAAACCAGCCTCGCATAGAAAATGTTAAACAACAAAGTTAAACAAGAAAAGTTATACAAGAAAATGTTCTACAAGGTTACTAAATTTCTTTGTGTTCTGCCTATGTCAGCAAGACTTTAACTTTTAACTTCAGAGCCCTGGCCCCATTTCCCTGGAGTCTGTGTTTCTCAGATGGTCATTCCCAGCTTTTGGCTTGAATAAACTCTTTAAAACTGGATTCTGAGCTGGGTGCAGTGGCTCACGCCTGTAATCCCAGCACTTTCAGAAGCTGAGGCAGGAGAAATCACTTGAACCCAGGAGTTCGAAACCAGCCTGGTCAATAAAGTGAGACCGATTAAAGAGAAGTAAACTTAAAAACAAATAAAAACAACTTTAAAAACCCTGGATTCTGATCCTTTCAATTACTTTATGCTGACAATTCTACTATGGGTGCTGCCCAATCAGCCTTGTAAAGCACAGGGCTGACCACTTGAGCTCCCTGCTAAGTGTTGAATCTGGAATAAAATCCAGATTCCAGAGCTGCAGAGCCCTCAGGTCTGGGACCCTTGCTTTGTACTTCTGTTTTTCCACTTTGCTTAGTTGAAACACATTCCCTACAGCAAGCTAAGAAAGGAAACGGTCCATTCCCAAACTCTTCACTCCTTAGACCACTGCTCTGTGTGCAGACAATGAAAACAGCCATGAGTTCACAAAAAAGGGAAGGACTCAAGGGCAGGATTCAAGGAATGCCTGTTAAGCCCCAGGGAGGAAGTGGCTGTTGACCTGGGAAGAGTCTGTTGGGCAAAGTCAAGGGCTAAGGTGGTGGTTGACATGAAGGCAAATTTTCTAGGCCCTGGTGAGAAGTTGGAATCCTTGCTGTGAAGATTGGGTAGTACAGTGTACAGGACCATGTGCTTGGCTATTGGATCCCACCTGTTGACATGTACCAGGCCTGATTTTCCTTGGCCTTCCCTCCTGAGTTAGCTGAACACCACCCTTCTCAATACAACCCCGAAGTACACCTTGCTCAGTTTTTAACAGAGCTGCCAGATTTCAAGGCATGATTCTCAGCACCATGACTATACTGAAGACAAAAACTCACATGGCAGCCATGCTTTTGCTTCCAGAACAGCAGCCAATGCTGGCAGTGTCCTTGTCCTAATGTGTCTGTTCCTACCTTGGTACACCACTAGGAAGAGGGGGGTCAAATGGGAGCAGAAAACCTGACTCCCATCTTCACACATAGGACTGCTGCTCCAGCCTTGTGCACCCATACCCAGCTTGTTCACCTCACCCTATCCTGGTACCCCTCTCCAACTCTGACTCCTCCTTCTCAGCCACACCTCTACTTCAGGGCAAGGAGCTCTCCTGCCATCTGGGTAGATCTTTGTAACTATTCAGGCCAAGCCAGTTCAGACAGGCTTTCTGTTAGGGACAAGCAAGTACCTAGCCACCACCATCTTTGCTCCCAGCGTGGCTCACCTGCCTAGCTCAAACCTTCATGGAGCTGTGATCTGTACCCCAAGATACAAACAAAAGTGGGCCCCATCCCACGGTCCATATCAAACTCACGACCAGCTCCCAGAGGACCCTCCTGCTGCCACACTCATCCTCAGGCTGCAGACCTGCTTGACTCTTCACTCATGGCTACTACTGCACTCCAGGATTCTCAATATGACCCCTCCATCCACCCAGCTGCCAGGACCAGAAACCCTGGCCATGCAGTAAGAATTCACTCAACAAACTCTGAGCCCCAACTCTGATCAGGCACTGGGGTCAAATCAGACATGGCTCTGCCCTGCTGCAGCTTGCAGTGTGACTGGGAGCAATGACGGTCCCTACTTAGCCTCTCACCTTGCATCCATCAGTCCCACATCAGCTCATTTACCTCAGGCTCACATTGTCCACTGCAGGGACCATGCAGCTCAGTGTCGGCCCTGCCTCTGGGCTTGCCCCTCCAGCTCCCCCTTTACTCTGCTTCCAGAGATACATTGCCCATTCTAATTTAATTTTACATCTTCCCAAAGAAAACTCCTCAGTAGATGCCAATTGTTTTCAGGATAAAATTAACCACCTTGTTTTGGCACCCACAGGACCACATGACCCTCATGCCAGGCCCCCAGCTCGGACATATTGGTCCAGATGGGGCACCTGGCAGTTCCTCGAACGGATCGCGCCCATCACAGCTCACACTGCTGCCATGCTGGCCTTGTGCCATGAATGTCCCGCCTCCTCCTGCATGTTGCCGTTGTCAGATAGGTTTCAACTTGTCTCCCATATTTCAGAAAGTCTTCCCTACCCCTCCAAACCAGGCTCCATGCCCTCTGGTTCCCCATAGTGCCCAAACCACGCTCTGCAGCAGCACATATCATACTGAATGGTAAATATTTACATTCTGCCTTCTACACTAGACCATGAGGGCCTTGAGGACAAAGACAATAAAGCCATTCATTTTTGCATCATCAGAAACTAGCCCAGCACTCAATATACATGTACCTGGTGAATATTTACTATATGAATGAATGTAATGATTAAGTAACGTGTCTAGACTTCAGGTTCGGCCCAAAGGCACTAATAATACCTCCTTCATCTTTCTCTTCTGACACTCAACTTATGACCCCCCTGACTTGGATTCCCATTAAGGAATGAAGGTTTGTGTTTCCCCCCAATTCCTAGGTTGACACCCCGACTTTCAATGTGGCTGTGTTTGGAGGTAGCGCCCTCAAAGGTAGACAGCAGCAGTTTATTGATCCTGGGCTGCTTTCCAGAGACCACTCTCCTAGGACCGACCATAGAACTTTTATGGGTCCTCCTGGGACCGGTCACAGCAATTTGAATTTATCTACCCCAAAAGGTAAATGGGTCAAAACAACACATTAATTAAATTAACTCCACGGCTAAAATTCTGTTTCTCTTTTTTAAATATTTTATTGAGAAATAATGGTAGATTTGCATACAGTTGGAAAAAATAATATGAGAGATTCCATGCATTCTTCATTCACTTTCCTCCTATGGTATGATTGTAGTACAACATCATAACCAAGAAAGCCCTGGTTGATAATCCACTGTATTCAGATATGACCCACCATATTAGATATGATCCACTGTATCGGATTTCCTTTCACATGCACTCATTTGTGTGTGTGCGTGTGCACGTGCACATTTAGTTATGCAATTTATCAGATGCACAGATTCGTGTAATCACCACCACAATCAATATATGAAACAGTTCCATCAGAGGTACCCCTCAAGCCACCCTTCTATTGCCAGAGCCATCTCCTCCCCACTCGCCTGGCAAGTACTAATCTAGTCACCATTTCTATACTTTTGTTCTTTCAAGATTGCCATCAAAATGCAATTATACAGTATAGAGCATTTTGGAATTGACATTATCCACTCACCATAATTGTCTGGAAATTCATCCAAATTGTTGTATCTGTTAATAGTTCACTCGTCGTTATCAATGAATAGTATTTCATGGTGTGCACACACAACAGTTAAACCATTCACCTATGGAAGGAAATTTGAATGGTTTCCAGTCTCGATGATGAATACAGTTGCTAGGAATATTTGGATACAGGTTTTGTGTGAACACAAGTTTTTATTTCTGGGTTGCATGGTAGTTGCTTGTCTACTTTTACAAGAAACTGCCAAGCTGATTTCCAAAGTGGCTGTACCATTTTATACTCCCACCAGCAATGTAGGAGAGATCTTGTTTTTCCACATTCTTGCCAGCATTTGGTGTCTTCATTATTTTGTATTCTAGCCATTCTGATAGGTGTGTAGGGGTATCTCGTGATTTTAATTTGCACTCATTTAATGACTAATGAGGTTGGACACGTTTTCATGTGGTTGTTTACCATCTCTATATCCTCTTTGGTGAAATGTCTGTTCACATTTTTTGCTCATTTTCTAAGTAGATTGGTTTTTTACTGTTGAGCTTTCAGCATTCTTTGTATATTCTAGCAACTAGGAATATGGGCTCTATCTGGAAGGAATTCTGATGGATATAGTTACTTAACTATTACATCACTTTATATACAGAGTTTGGCAACCACATTTTCAAAATCAGGAATCCAGGGAAGAAGAAAACAATGAGTAAGAAAAGTCCTCCGTGTGGATTTGAGAATGGCTTACAATGTCTCAGTACCTCAGACTGCTGGCTTCTGAGGAGCCCCACTAAGACCCTGCTGTCCCCATGTGGGCCTGGCTGGGGCAGGCAGCCTGCTTCTTATCCATCAGGTACCAACAGCCTCAGTGACACAGGGCAGACGTCCCTGACACCATTGTCAATCAAACCCCATTACCAGCCCTGCTGTGCCACCCGCCATCACTGTCCTTCTTGTGCAGGTAGCTGGCGTGGGAGACACAGAACAATTTATGAGCCACAGCCTCAGGGCTTGGTTTGGCCAACAGAATCAGAAATCCAGTTTGAAGGCTGCTGCTATATTTCACCCTTCCACTTCCCTTTGAACATGTTTCAGAGCTATTGATCTTAAAAGTAGAAGATTAGTCACTTCAAAATGAGGCTCAGAGAGTGTGCTACAGAGGAGGGCTGTTCTGAGGATTACAGGCAGCTGCCCCTCCTCCTTCTACCCCTCCACTGCAGCATCCTCATCTAGGCCCCTGGGGCAGGTCTCCCAAATGGGAACTCCTCAACAGTGAGGGCAGGACAATTAAAAGAGGCCAAGCATGTCAAATGCCACAGAAGATGATCAATAAATGTTGGACAAGAATCTAAGCATGCTGGCACGGGCAGCAACAGGGAGCTACCACGCTTGACAGCCTGTCTTCCAGAGGCCTCCTGGTCAATGTTTCGCAATCCAGAGTCAACCTTCAACCTTGCATTCATAGAAACTGAATTTTCCAATTCTCAGTAGATGTCCACTAACCCAGCCCACAGGAGTGAAGTAAGAAGCAGAAGGCCAGTTTATTAATTTATTAAAACAATGCGAGGTGTAACTCTGTAGGGACCAGAGCAGCCCACGTCTATGTGAGATTGCCTTCTTCATTGTCAGCAGATTGGCAGGGAGCCTGGCATGGCTTAATGAACAAGAGGCAAAGCCTGAGAAGCCAGTTTGGACCCAGACATCAAACACGGCAGCCCAGGCTCTTAACTGCTGTGCTATGCTCCCTCCAGCAGGTTCCATCTGAAACTAACTTGGGGCCTGTCCACCCACAGCCGCCTATGTCTGTTTCTTGTTTTCCCAGGGAGGCCATTCGCCCAATCTTAGATGGATCTCAAAACTTCACCCAAATTAGGGGCTTCACCAAAATCGCCCCCAGGAGGGGTAAATCCGTCTTCCCAGTACTTCAGGCTCTCTTGTCAGAGGCTTGGTCTGAGCTGGCTACTCTCAGCCCACAGAAAAAACGAGCATCCTGGCTGGGCGCGGTGGCTCACGCCTGTAATCCCAGCATTTTGGGAGGACAAGGCGGCCGGATTATGAGGTCAGGAGATCCAGACCACCCTGACTGACAGGACGAAACCACGTCTCTACTAAAAATACAAAAACTTAGCCAGGCGTGGTGGCGGGTGCCTGTGGTCCCAGCTACTCAGGAGGCTGAAGCAGGAGAATGGCGTGAATCCAGGAGGTAGAGGTTGCAGTGAGCTGAGATTGTGCCACTGCACCCTAGTCTGGGCGACAGAGCGAGAAGAGTCCATCTCAAAAAACAAAAACAAAACCAAAAACAAAAACACGAGCATCCCCAGATATGCCAGATCTGTTTAGCTCTTCTGTTTGCAAGCAACAAGTATTAAATAGCTCAACCCAAATGGCCATAAGCAAAACCGAAAATATGTTCATATAATGGGAAAGTGTAGGGAGAGGGGGATGGGCAGGCCCTGCTGGATTCAGGGCTCAACCTGTGGGGCCAGAACTGGGAAGGTGGCTGCCTCAGTCACACTATCTTTTGTTCACAACCAGAAGATTGGAGAGCGGACAATCAACTTCCTCAATGACAAAAACAAGTCTAGGATTGGGGCTCTTTGGCTCTGCAGCCAGAGCTGGGTCATGTGCCCATCCCTGAGCCAATCACTATCATCAGAGGGGGACCTGAGGCTCTGATTGGCCAGGCCTGAGTTTCATGCTCTTGGAAACAGGGAGGAGGTCACCCTCATTAGAAGCAAATTGTGACGACTTTCAGAGGAAATCGGGGCTCTGACTAGCCATGGATGAGTGGATGCTGATTTGCTCCAAACCACAAATGTTCACCCCCGCATTCTCTATGCTCACCTCTGGACTTGAACTCACCCCAATGCCCACACCTGAAACGACCTCGTGCCCATCCCACCACTACTCCATCCTACACTCCTGTTCACTAAAAAACCCAGAGCCTGCCTCCACCAAGCAGCCGTTTCTGATTACCTCAGCCCACACACACCCTTCCTCTGCACTCTGAAGCCACTTACTGTCCACAAAGGCACAGGGCACCTAGCACGGCTGCCTGGTCACGCTCTTTGTCTTTTGGGGTACATGTATTCTCTCCAATACAGGCCTCCAGGGCTAAGGTATATAAATTTTTTCTTTAAAGAATTGGATTGTAAATATTTTAGGCTTTGTGGGCCATACAGTCTCTGTAGCAACCACTGAACTCTGCCATTAGAGCACAAAAGTAACCAGAGACATCTAAATGAATGAGGATGGCTGTGTTCCAATACAACTTTATTTGCAAAAACAAGTGGTGGGCTGGGTTTAGCCCAAGTGCTATGGTTTGTCAACCCTTGCTCTAGAGGCTTTAAGGACTGGACCTTACCTTCTTGATTTTTGAATTTCCCATTCAAGCCAGCACAACACTTCACAAACACGGACCAACAGTAATCAAAGCTGATTAGACAACATTGAATTTATTATTTTAGTTTCCTTCTTTTAAAAGAAACAGTAGAAAGCTGTGAAGACTGACTTTAGCCAAATAGGAACGAGTGCGTGTTCCTGGTTCACACCAAGAATGAGATGTAGGATACACTGGGAATTTCTCTGTCCAGACTCTTCCAGAAGTCAGAAACAAGTAGAGCAGTTGGTAAAAGAGACTCTTCTCTGGGGCACACCAATCACAAATAAATGGAAAAGCATGCATGTCTGTGGGTGTTTTTATTGTGTGTGTGTATGTGTGAGTACATGTATCTGCATATATGTGTGAATGCATGTGTGTAGTACCGGCACACCACCAACAGGCATCCATGTTGCAAAAGCCAGCCCCATCATCCTGCTGAGTCCACTTTCTCCTCACAGGCCCTGCCAAGACTGTCCCTTACCATGCATCCCTGTGACTATCTCTGGGAATAAAGATGGTTCAAGCCTGGGCCATTCTGTGATTCCACACTAGGCATTTTGGGAGCCCTTTGTTCTGTCTGGAGGGCCATGAGCTAGAGAAGTCACTGAGGAAAAGTGAGTGTTTTTAATAGGAGTATTGCTCCCTCTTGGTCTTAAAGAGTCAATTGTATCTCTGAGCTGAAAGTCATGGGAAGGAGCACAGGAAAGAGAATCAATGGACTTGGGTTCTGAAAACCATCTTTTCTGCCGCTGGGAGGAGTTGACGGGCCCTCTTGGGGTTCCCCACTTCTATTGAGCCCCAGATGTCCTCCCTTTTATGACTCCTGCTTTCCTGCCTTACTGGGCTTTGTGATAGCATCTGGGCTCTACCACGTATTTACCATGGGATCCTGAACTCACTGAGTCTCAACCACTCATCTGCACATTAGGAATACAATCTATTTTCTAGGACAGTTGTGAGGATGGAAGAGGATGCATGTGAAGTCCCTGAGACAGAATTTACTCTCAGAAATAGCAGCCAGCATTAATATTAATAATTCTACTTATTATTATTAGCAGTTACCTAAAATGCTTCATGATCTTCAGCTTTGTTCATGTGGCCTTGTTCTCCTAGAGGGCCCTCCAATCTATCCCCACCCCACGGTGCCCACTTCCTCACAAAGGAACAAAAGCATTTCCCTAGCCATTCTTCATAAATACCACTAACTCTTTCATACAACCTTCATGAGTCTTCTGACTCAAACCACAGTGGAGGCCTTGTCTTGTTCTAAGAAGTCATATGGTAAGGTGGAAAAAGAACCCGGGAGTGGTTGTTCAACCTGGGCATAAGTCAGGGCTCTCCAGAGAAACAGAACCATTGGGATATACATGAGGAGATTTATTATGGGAATTGGCTCTTGAGACTATAGAGGCTGAGAAGCCCCATGACCTGTTTTCTGCAAACTGGAGAACCAGGAATGTTAGTGGTGTACTTTTTTCCAAGTCTAAAGGCCTGACAATTGAGATAGGGTTGGGGGACAGCGGCTATAAGTTACTGGGTTCAAACACCCCAGAACTAAACTCTCTAATGTCCAAGGGCAGAAGAAGATGGATGTCCCAGTCAGAGCAAAGAGAGAGAATTCAGCTTTCCTCTGTGTCTTTGTTCAATCTGGGCCCTCAGTGGATTAGATGATGCCCGCTTACTTGGTGAGACTAGGTCTTCTTTACTCAATCTACCCATGCAAATGCTAATCTCTTCCAGAAAGAGATTACAGACACACCCAGAAATAGTGCTTTACCAGCTATCTGGGCATCACTTCGCACAGTCAAGTTGACACATACAATGAAGCATTACAACCTGAGTCCAGATTCTTGCTCTGTTGCTCGCTACCTGGATACCTAGGCCAACCCTCAACCTCTCTGAGCCTCAGTTCTGCAAAAATGCAGTTTACGCTTGACTCTATGGGTTCACTGTGAGGGACTGTTAAGGTGACAGTGCATGGTACATTGGAGGAGCTCCAAAAATAAAGGGTCACGTTCAAGAAATGCTGTCAACCCACAAAGACATTTCTTACACCTGCAATACAAACTTGATTTCCACAAATAATACAACATTTTTCTTAGTCTATGTTTTTTCCTCTCTAAGGAACCACCCAATCGCACAGAAAATGAATTCCCACTTCCACCTTCCTGGTGGCTTGGACAACTCTCTGTCCTTCAGTGTCCTTGCTACATTCTCCCTCTCCCATTTGTGCTGTCGTCAGCTCCATCAGAGCAGGAGAAAGAGGTAGGAATTAGGTCTTTATCACGATTGCTTAGACTGTCCTGCTAGTGTTCATTGAAAGACTTTTTTTTTTTTTTTTTAGTTCAAAATGCAAAAACTAAGAGCCAGGTCTTCCTTAACTAAATTCAAGTAGACATTTTCATTAAAAAAAAAATAAAGACTCAGAAGCCATAAGGGAAACAAGCAAATGTTCATGCTCCCCCCCATTCTCCCTTGGCTCAGCGGGGAGGAACTGGTCACAATGCTCCCCCCACCAGGCAGAGGCCACACAGAGAAGGCTGAGCATTACCAGCGGCGGCCTGTGGATGCCCAGGGAAGCGGGTCTTATCTGGTCAGGGCAAGAACAATGTTTCTATCCACTGGTCATTGCATTCAGTGATCCAAAAGTGTTTACTAAGTACCTACTGTGTGCAAGGCATCATGCTACATGCTGGCATGACCCTGGGGGAAGAAAGAAGTCAACACCATTCTGGAGTTTCTCAAAACCCTAGGGAGCCAGCCCTAGGCCTTCTCTTCTGTGGGGCTGGAGTGTCTCAAGAGGGGCCTGACAAGGACCCACAGGTTCTTTTAAATGATGCTTCCCCAACACTGCAATGCTTTTACAAACACCATGTTGATCCTAAATCCAAACTGCTGCCCTATCCTAAAGCCCTTTGGGATCCAGGCCCCCAAAATTAATGGCTATTCAGGTCAGGAGGTATCTGCTCATCTTCTTTGCCATCAGGGCAAAATGTCTGATCCTGACTGGCCCTTAACTAAGAGCTGGAGAACACAGCAGCTTCGTTGCACTCCTAAAGAGGAAAACAAAAAAGA